>NC_079212.1:59443429-59772596 GCF_029633865.1 Lampris incognitus
ACGAGGTGTGGGAGGTTTGTTACAAGGTGTGGGAGGTTTTTACGAGGTGTGGGAGGTTTGTTACAAGGTGTGGGAGGTTTGTTACAAGGCATATGAGGTTTGTTACAAGGTGTGGGAGGTTTGTTACAAGGTTTGGGAGGTTTGTTAGTAGGTGTGAGAGGTTTGTTATGAGGTGTGGGAGGTTTGTTATAAGGTGTGGGAGGTTTGTGACAAGGTTTGGGAGGTTTGTTACAAGGTGTGGGAGGTTTGTTATAAGGTGTGGGAGGTTTGTTACAAGGTGTGGGATGTTTATTACAAGGTGTGGGATGTTTGTTACAAGGTTTGTTACAAGGTGTGGAAGGTTTGTTACAAGGTTTGTTACAAGGTGTGGGAGGTTTGTTACAAGGTTTGGGAGGTTTGTTACGATGTGTGGGAGGTTTGTTACAAGGTGTGGGAGGTTTACGAGGTCTGGGAGGTTTGTTAAGAGGTGTGGGAGGTTTGTTATAAGGTGTGGGAGGTTTGTTACGAGGTTTGGGAGGTTTGTTACAAGGTGTGGGAGGTTAGTTACGAGGTGTGGGAGGTTTGTTAAGAGGTGTGGGAGGTTTGTTACGATGTGTGGGAGGTTTGTTACAAGGCGTGGGAGGTTTGTTACGAGGTGTGGGAGGTTTGTTACAAGGTGTGGGAGGTTTGTTACAAGGTGTGGGAGGTTTGTTACGAGGTGTGGGAGGTTTGTTACAATGTGTGGGAGGTTTGTTACGAGGTGTGGGAGGTTTGTTAAGAGGTTTGGGAGGTTTCTTATAAGGTGTGGGAGGTTTGTTACGAGGTGTGGGATGTTTCTTAAGAGGTGTGGGAGGTTTGTTACGAGGTGTGGGAGGTTTGTTACGAGGTGTGGGAGGTTTGTTACAAGGTGTGGGAGGTTTGTTACGAGGTGTGGGAGGTTTGTTACAAGGTGTGGGAGGTTTGTTACAAGGCAAAGGAGGTTTGTTACAAGGTGTGGGAGGTTTGTTACAAGGTGTGAGAGGTTTGTTATAAGGTGTGGGAGGTTTGTTAGAAGGTGTGGGAGGTTTTTCACAAGGCGTGGGAGGTTTCTTATAAGGTGTGGGAAGTTTGTTACGAGGTGTGGGAGGTTTGTTACGAGGTGTGGGATGTTTGTTACAAGGTGTGGCAGGTTTGTTACGAGGTGTGGGAGGTTTGTTACAAGGTGTGGGAGGTTTGTTACGAGGTGTGGGAGGTTTGTTAAGAGGTGTGGGAGGTTTGTTATGAGGTGTGGGAGGTTTTTTACAAGGTGTGGGAGGTTTGTTATAAGGTGTGGGAGGTTTGTTACGAGGTGTGGGAGGTTTGTTACAAGGTGTGGGAGGTTTGTTACAAGGTGTCGGAGGTTTGTTACAAGGTGTGGGAGGTTTGTTATGAGGTGTGGGAGGTTTGTCACAAGGTTTGGGAGGTTTGTTACAAGGTGTGGGAGGTTTGTTACGAGGTGTGGGAGGTTTGTTACAAGGTGTGGGAGGTTTGTTACGAGGTGTGGGAGGTTTGTTAAGAGGTTTGGGAGGTTTCTTATAAGGTGTTGGAGGTTTGTTACGAGGTGTGGGATGTTTCTTAAGAGGTGTGGGAGGTTTGTTACGAGGTGTGGGAGGTTTGTTACGAGGTGTGGGAGGTTTGTTACAAGGTGTGGGAGGTTTGTTACGAGGTGTGGGAGGTTTGTTACAAGGTGTGGGAGGTTTGTTACAAGGCAAAGGAGGTTTGTTACAAGGTGTGGGAGGTTTGTTACAAGGTGTGAGAGGTTTGTTATAAGGTGTGGGAGGTTTGTTAGAAGGTGTGGGAGGTTTTTTACAAGGCGTGGGAGGTTTCTTATAAGGTGTGGGAAGTTTGTTACGAGGTGTGGGAGGTTTGTTACGAGGTGTGGGATATTTGTTACAAGGTGTGGCAGGTTTGTTACGAGGTGTGGGAGGTTTGTTACAAGGTGTGGGAGGTTTGTTACGAGGTGTGGGAGGTTTGTTAAGAGGTGTGGGAGGTTTGTTATGAGGTGTGGGAGGTTTTTTACAAGGTGTGGGAGGTTTGTTATAAGGTGTGGGAGGTTTGTTACGAGGTGTGGGAGGTTTGTTACAAGGTGTGGGAGGTTTGTTACAAGGTGTCGGAGGTTTGTTACGAGGTGTGGGAGGTTTGTTATGAGGTGTGGGAGGTTTGTCACAAGGTTTGGGAGGTTTGTTAACAGGTGTGGGATGTTTGTTATGAGGTGTTGGAGGTTTGTTATGAGGTGGGGGAGGTTTGTTATGACGTGTGGGAGGTTTGTTACAAGGTGTGAGAGGTGTCGTAGATTTGTTACAAGGTGTGGGAGGTTTGTCACAAGGTGTGGGAGGTTTGTCACAAGGTGTGGGATGTTTGTTACAACGCGAAGGAGATTTGTTACAAGGCGTGGGAGGTTTGTTAAGAGGTGTGGTAGGTTTGTTATAAGGCGAGGGAGGTTTGTTAAGAGATGCGGGAGGTTTGTTAAGGGTTGTGGGAGGTTTGTTATAAGGTGTGGGATGTTTGTTACAAGGTGTGGTATGTTTGTTACAAGGTGTGGGAGGTTTGTTACGAGGTAAGGGAGGTTTGTTACAAGGTGTGGGAGGTTTGTTACGAGGTGTGGGAGGTTTGTTAAGAGGTGTGGGAGGTTTGTTACGATGTGTGGGAGGTTTGTTACAAGGCGTGGGAGGTTTGTTACGAGGTGTGGGAGGTTTGTTACGAGGTGTGGGAGGTTTGTTACAAGGTGTGGGAGGTTTGTTACAAGGTGTGGGAGGTTTGTTACGAGGTGTGGGAGGTTTGTTACAAGGTGTGGGAGGTGTGTTACGAGGTGTGGGAGGTTTGTTTAGAGGTTTGGGAGGTTTCTTATAAGGTGCGGGAGGTTTGTTACGAGGTGTGGGAGGTTTGTTATGAGGTGTGGGAGGTTTGTTATAAGGTGTGGGAGGTGTGTTACGAGGTGTGGGAGATTTGTTACAAGGTGTGGGAGGTTTGTTACGAGGTGTGGGAGGTTTGTTACAAGGTGTGGGAGGTTTGTTACAAGGCATAGGAGGTTTGTTACAAGGTGTGGGAGCTTTGTTACAAGGTTTGGGAGGTTTGTTATGAGGTGTGGGAGGTTATAAGGTGTGGGAGGTTATAAGGTGTCGGAGGTTTGTTACAAGGTGTGAGAGGTTTGTTATAAGGTGTGGGAGGTTTGTTAGAAGGTGTGGGAGGTTTTTTACAAGGCGTGGGAGGTTTCTTATAAGGTGTGGGAAGTTTGTTACGAGGTGTGGGAGGTTTGTTACGAGGTGTGGGATGTTTGTTATGAGGTGTGGGAGGTTTGTTACGAGGTGTGGGAGGTTTGTTACAAGGTGTGGGAGGAGTGGTAGATTTGTTACAAGGTGTGGCAGGTTTGTTACGAGGTGTGGGAGGTTTGTTACAAGGTGTGGGAGGTTTGTTACGAGGTGTGGGAGGTTTGTTAAGAGGTGTGGGAGGTTTGTTATGAGGTGTGGGAGGTTTTTTACAAGGTGTGGGAGGTTTGTTATAAGGTGTGGGAGGTTTGTTACGAGGTGTGGGAGGTTTGTTACAAGGTGTGGGAGGTTTGTTACGAGGTGTGGGAGGTTTGTTACAAGGTGTGGGAGGTTTGGTACAAGGTGTCGGAGGTTTGTTACAAGGTGTGGGAGGTTTGTTATGAGGTGTGGGAGGTTTGTCACAAGGTTTGGGAGGTTTGTTAACAGGTGTGGGATGTTTGTTATGAGGTGTTGGAGGTTTGTTATGAGGTGGGGGAGGTTTGTTATGACGTGTGGGAGGTTTGTTACAAGGTGTGAGAGGTGTCGTAGATTTGTTACAAGGTGTGGGAGGTTTGTCACAAGGTGTGGGAGGTTTGTCACAAGGTGTGGGATGTTTGTTACAACGCGAAGGAGATTTGTTACAAGGCGTGGGAGGTTTGTTAAGAGGTGTGGTAGGTTTGTTATAAGGCGAGGGAGGTTTGTTAAGAGATGCGGGAGGTTTGTTAAGGGGTGTGGGAGGTTTGTTATAAGGTGTGGGATGTTTGTTACAAGGTGTGGGATGTTTGTTACAAGGTGTGGGAGGTTTGTTACGAGGTAAGGGAAGTTTGTTACAAGGTGTGGGAGGTTTGTTACGAGGTGTGGGAGGTTTGTTAAGAGGTGTGGGAGGTTTGTTACGATGTGTGGGAGGTTTGTTACAAGGCGTGGGAGGTTTGTTACGAGGTGTGGGAGGTTTGTTACGATGTGTGGGAGGTTTGTTACAAGGTGTGGGAGGTTTGTTACAAGGTGTGGGAGGTTTGTTACGAGGTGTGGGAGTTTTGTTACAAGGTGTGGGAGGTTTGTTATGAGGTTTGGGAGGTTTGTTAAGAGGTTTGGGAGGTTTCTTATAAGGTGTGGGAGGTTTGTTACGAGGTGTGGGAGGTTTCTTAAGAGGTGTGGGAGGTTTGTTACGAGGTGTGGGAGGTTTCTTAAGAGGTGTGGGAGGTTTGTTATAAGGAGTGGGAGGTGTGTTACGAGGTGTGGGAGGTTTGTTACAATGTGTGGGAGGTTTGTTACGAGGTGTGGGAGGTTTGTTACAAGGTGTGGGGGGTTGTTACAAGGCATAGGAGGTTTGTTACAAGGTGTGGGAGCTTTGTTACAAGGTTTGGGAGGTTTGTTATGAGGTGTGGGAGGTTTGTTACAAGGTGTGGGAGGTTTGTTACGAGGTGTGGGAGGTTTGTTACAAGGTGTGGGAGGTTTGTTACAAGGTGTCGGAGGTTTGTTACGAGGTGTGGGAGGTTTGTTATGAGGTGTGGGAGGTTTGTCACAAGGTTTGGGAGGTTTGTTAACAGGTGTGGGATGTTTGTTATGAGGTGTTGGAGGTTTGTTATGAGGTGGGGGAGGTTTGTTATGACGTGTGGGAGGTTTGTTACAAGGTGTGAGAGGTGTCGTAGATTTGTTACAAGGTGTGGGAGGTTTGTCACAAGGTGTGGGAGGTTTGTCACAAGGTGTGGGATGTTTGTTACAACGCGAAGGAGATTTGTTACAAGGCGTGGGAGGTTTGTTAAGAGGTGTGGTAGGTTTGTTATAAGGCGAGGGAGGTTTGTTAAGAGATGCGGGAGGTTTGTTAAGGGTTGTGGGAGGTTTGTTATAAGGTGTGGGATGTTTGTTACAAGGTGTGGTATGTTTGTTACAAGGTGTGGGAGGTTTGTTACGAGGTGAGGGAGGTTTGTTACAAGGTGTGGGAGGTTTGTTACGAGGTGTGGGAGGTTTGTTAAGAGGTGTGGGAGGTTTGTTACGATGTGTGGGAGGTTTGTTACAAGGCGTGGGAGGTTTGTTACGAGGTGTGGGAGGTTTGTTACGAGGTGTGGGAGGTTTGTTACAAGGTGTGGGAGGTTTGTTACAAGGTGTGGGAGGTTTGTTACGAGGTGTGGGAGGTTTGTTACAAGGTGTGGGAGGTGTGTTACGAGGTGTGGGAGGTTTGTTTAGAGGTTTGGGAGGTTTCTTATAAGGTGCGGGAGGTTTGTTACGAGGTGTGGGAGGTTTGTTATGAGGTGTGGGAGGTTTGTTATAAGGTGTGGGAGGTGTGTTACGAGGTGTGGGAGATTTGTTACAAGGTGTGGGAGGTTTGTTACGAGGTGTGGGAGGTTTGTTACAAGGTGTGGGAGGTTTGTTACAAGGCATAGGAGGTTTGTTACAAGGTGTGGGAGCTTTGTTACAAGGTTTGGGAGGTTTGTTATGAGGTGTGGGAGGTTATAAGGTGTGGGAGGTTATAAGGTGTCGGAGGTTTGTTACAAGGTGTGAGAGGTTTGTTATAAGGTGTGGGAGGTTTGTTAGAAGGTGTGGGAGGTTTTTTACATGGCGTGGGAGGTTTCTTATAAGGTGTGGGAAGTTTGTTACGAGGTGTGGGAGGTTTGTTACGAGGTGTGGGATGTTTGTTATGAGGTGTGGGAGGTTTGTTACGAGGTGTGGGAGGTTTGTTACAAGGTGTGGGAGGAGTGGTAGATTTGTTACAAGGTGTGGCAGGTTTGTTACGAGGTGTGGGAGGTTTGTTACAAGGTGTGGGAGGTTTGTTACGAGGTGTGGGAGGTTTGTTAAGAGGTGTGGGAGGTTTGTTATGAGGTGTGGGAGGTTTTTTACAAGGTGTGGGAGGTTTGTTATAAGGTGTGGGAGGTTTGTTACGAGGTGTGGGAGGTTTGTTACAAGGTGTGGGAGGTTTGTTACGAGGTGTGGGAGGTTTGTTACAAGGTGTGGGAGGTTTGTTACAAGGTGTCGGAGGTTTGTTACAAGGTGTGGGAGGTTTGTTATGAGGTGTGGGAGGTTTGTCACAAGGTTTGGGAGGTTTGTTAACAGGTGTGGGATGTTTGTTATGAGGTGTTGGAGGTTTGTTATGAGGTGGGGGAGGTTTGTTATGACGTGTGGGAGGTTTGTTACAAGGTGTGAGAGGTGTCGTAGATTTGTTACAAGGTGTGGGAGGTTTGTCACAAGGTGTGGGAGGTTTGTCACAAGGTGTGGGATGTTTGTTACAACGCGAAGGAGATTTGTTACAAGGCGTGGGAGGTTTGTTAAGAGGTGTGGTAGGTTTGTTATAAGGCGAGGGAGGTTTGTTAAGAGATGCGGGAGGTTTGTTAAGGGGTGTGGGAGGTTTGTTATAAGGTGTGGGATGTTTGTTACAAGGTGTGGGATGTTTGTTACAAGGTGTGGGAGGTTTGTTACGAGGTAAGGGAAGTTTGTTACAAGGTGTGGGAGGTTTGTTACGAGGTGTGGGAGGTTTGTTAAGAGGTGTGGGAGGTTTGTTACGATGTGTGGGAGGTTTGTTACAAGGCGTGGGAGGTTTGTTACGAGGTGTGGGAGGTTTGTTACGATGTGTGGGAGGTTTGTTACAAGGTGTGGGAGGTTTGTTACAAGGTGTGGGAGGTTTGTTACGAGGTGTGGGAGTTTTGTTACAAGGTGTGGGAGGTTTGTTAAGAGGTTTGGGAGGTTTCTTATAAGGTGTGGGAGGTTTGTTACGAGGTGTGGGAGGTTTCTTAAGAGGTGTGGGAGGTTTGTTACGAGGTGTGGGAGGTTTCTTAAGAGGTGTGGGAGGTTTGTTATAAGGAGTGGGAGGTGTGTTACGAGGTGTGGGAGGTTTGTTACAATGTGTGGGAGGTTTGTTACGAGGTGTGGGAGGTTTGTTACAAGGTGTGGGGGGTTGTTACAAGGCATAGGAGGTTTGTTACAAGGTGTGGGAGCTTTGTTACAAGGTTTGGGAGGTTTGTTATGAGGTGTGGGAGGTTTGTTATAAGGTGTGGGAGGTTATAAGGTGTGGGAGGTTATAAGGTGTCGGAGGTTTGTTACAAGGTGTGAGAGGTTTGTTATAAGGTGTGGGAGGTTTGTTAGAAGGTGTGGGAGGTTTTTTACAAGGCGTGGGAGGTTTCTTATAAGGTGTGGGAAGTTTGTTACGAGGTGTGGGAGGTTTGTTACGAGGTGTGGGATGTTTGTTATGAGGTGTGGGAGGTTTGTTACGAGGTGTGGGAGGTTTGTTACAAGGTGTGGGAGGTGTGGTAGATTTGTTACAAGGTGTGGGAGGTTTGTTACGAGGTGTGGGAGGTTTGTTATGAGGTGTGCGAGGTTTGTCACAAGGTTTGGGAGGTTTGTTACAAGGTGTGGGAGGTTTGTTACGAGGTGTGGGAGGTTTGTTACAAGGTGTGGGAGGTTTGTTACGAGGTGTGGGAGGTTTGTTAAGAGGTTTGGGAGGTTTCTTATAAGGTGTTGGAGGTTTGTTACGAGGTGTGGGATGTTTCTTAAGAGGTGTGGGAGGTTTGTTACGAGGTGTGGGAGGTTTGTTACGAGGTGTGGGAGGTTTGTTACAAGGTGTGGGAGGTTTGTTACGAGGTGTGGGAGGTTTGTTACAAGGTGTGGGAGGTTTGTTACAAGGCAAAGGAGGTTTGTTACAAGGTGTGGGAGGTTTGTTACAAGGTGTGAGAGGTTTGTTATAAGGTGTGGGAGGTTTGTTAGAAGGTGTGGGAGGTTTTTTACAAGGCGTGGGAGGTTTCTTATAAGGTGTGGGAAGTTTGTTACGAGGTGTGGGAGGTTTGTTACGAGGTGTGGGATGTTTGTTACAAGGTGTGGCAGGTTTGTTACGAGGTGTGGGAGGTTTGTTACAAGGTGTGGGAGGTTTGTTACGAGGTGTGGGAGGTTTGTTAAGAGGTGTGGGAGGTTTGTTATGAGGTGTGGGAGGTTTTTTACAAGGTGTGGGAGGTTTGTTATAAGGTGTGGGAGGTTTGTTACGAGGTGTGGGATGTTTGTTATGAGGTGTTGGAGGTTTGTTATGAGGTGGGGGAGGTTTGTTATGACGTGTGGGAGGTTTGTTACAAGGTGTGGGAGGTTTGTTACAAGGCAAAGGAGGTTTGTTACAAGGTGTGGGAGGTTTGTTAAAAGGTTTGGGAGGCTTGTTACAATGCGAAGGAGTTTTGTTACAAGGCGTGGGAGGTTGTTACAAGGCGTGGGAGGTTTGTTATGATGTGTGGGAGGTTTGTTTTAAGGTGTGGGAGGTTATAAGGTGTGGGAGGTTATAAGGTGTGGGAGGTTTGTTACAAGGTGTGAGAGGTTTGTTATAAGGTGTGGGAGGTTTGTTACGAGGTGTGGGAGGTTTGTTACAAGGTGTGGGAGGTTTGTTACGAGGTGTGGGAGGTTTGTTACAAGGTGTGGGAGGTTTGTTACAAGGCATAGGAGGTTTGTCACAAGGTGTGGGAGGCTTGTTACGAGGTGTGGGAGGTTTGTTACGAGGTGTGGGAGGTTTGTTATGAGGTGTGGAAGGTTTGTTACGAGGTGTGGAAGGTTTGTTAGGAGGTGTGGGAGGTTTGTTATAAGGTGTGGGATGTTATAAGTTGTGGGAGGTTTGTTACAAGGTGTGGGAGGTTTGTTATAAGGTGTGGGAGGTTTGTTATAAGGTGTGGGAGGTTTGTTACAAGACGTGGGAGGTTTCTTATAAGGTGTGGGAGGTTTGTTATGGGTTGTGGGAGGTTTGTTACGAGGTGTGGGAGGTTTGTTACAAGGTTTGGGAGGTTTGTTACGAGGTGTGAGATGTTTGTTACAAGGTTTGTTAAAAGGTGTGGGAGGTTATAAGGTGTGGGAGGTCTGTTACGAGGTTGCGGAGGTTTATTACAAGGTGTTGGAGGTTTGTTACAAGGCATAGGAGGTTTGTTAAGAGGTGTGGGAGATGTGTTATGAGGTGTGGAAGGTTTGTTACAAGGTGCGGGAGGTTTGTTACGAGGTGTGGGAGGTTTGTTATGAGGTGTGGGAGGTTTGTTATAAGGTGTGGGAGGTGTGTTACGAGGTGTGGGAGGTTTTTTTAGAGGTTTGGGAGGTTTCTTATAAGGTGCGGGAGGTTTGTTACGAGGTGTGGGAGGTTTGTTATGAGGTGTGGGAGGTTTGTTATAAGGTGTGGGAGGTGTGTTACGAGGTGTGGGAGATTTGTTACAAGGTGTGGGAGGTTTGTTACGAGGTGTGGGAGGTTATAAGGTGTGGGAGATTATAAGGTGTCGGAGGTTTGTTACAAGGTGTGAGAGGTTTGTTATAAGGTGTGGGAGGTTTGTTAGAAGGTGTGGGAGGTTTTTTACAAGGCGTGGGAGGTTTCTTATAAGGTGTGGGAAGTTTGTTACGAGGTGTGGGAGGTTTGTTACGAGGTGTGGGATGTTTGTTATGAGGTGTGGGAGGTTTGTTACGAGGTGTGGGAGGTTTGTTACAAGGTGTGGGAGGTGTGGTAGATTTGTTACAAGGTGTGGCAGGTTTGTTACGAGGTGTGGGAGGTTTGTTACAAGGTGTGGGAGGTTTGTTACGAGGTGTGGGAGGTTTGTTAAGAGGTGTGGGAGGTTTGTTATGAGGTGTGGGAGGTTTTTTACAAGGTGTGGGAGGTTTGTTATAAGGTGTGGGAGGTTTGTTACGAGGTGTGGGAGGTTTGTTACAAGGTATGGGATGTTTGTTACGAGGTGTGGGAGGTTTGTTACAAGGTGTGGGAGGTTTGTTACAAGGTGTCGGAGGTTTGTTACAAGGTGTGGGAGGTTTGTTATGAGGTGTGGGAGGTTTGTCACAAGGTTTGGGAGGTTTGTTAACAGGTGTGGGATGTTTGTTATGAGGTGTTGGAGGTTTGTTATGAGGTGGGGGAGGTTTGTTATGACGTGTGGGAGGTTTGTTACAAGGTGTGAGAGGTGTCGTAGATTTGTTACAAGGTGTGGGAGGTTTGTCACAAGGTGTGGGAGGTTTGTCACAAGGTGTGGGATGTTTGTTACAACGCGAAGGAGATTTGTTACAAGGCGTGGGAGGTTTGTTAAGAGGTGTGGTAGGTTTGTTATAAGGCGAGGGAGGTTTGTTAAGAGATGCGGGAGGTTTGTTAAGGGGTGTGGGAGGTTTGTTATAAGGTGTGGGATGTTTGTTACAAGGTGTGGGATGTTTGTTACAAGGTGTGGGAGGTTTGTTACGAGGTAAGGGAAGTTTGTTACAAGGTGTGGGAGGTTTGTTACGAGGTGTGGGAGGTTTGTTAAGAGGTGTGGGAGGTTTGTTACGATGTGTGGGAGGTTTGTTACAAGGCGTGGGAGGTTTGTTACGAGGTGTGGGAGGTTTGTTACGAGGTGTGGGAGGTTTGTTACAAGGTGTGGGAGGTTTGTTACAAGGTGTGGGGGGTTTGCTACGAGGTGTGGGAGGTTTGTTACAAGGTGTGGGAGGTTTGTTATGAGGTTTGGGAGGTTTGTTAAGAGGTTTGGGAGGTTTCTTATAAGGTGTGGGAGGTTTGTTACGAGGTGTGGGAGGTTTCTTAAGAGGTGTGGGAGGTTTGTTACGAGGTGTGGGAGGTTTCTTAAGAGGTGTGGGAGGTTTGTTATAAGGAGTGGGAGGTGTGTTACGAGGTGTGGGAGGTTTGTTACAATGTGTGGGAGGTTTGTTACGAGGTGTGGGAGGTTTGTTACAAGGTGTGGGGGGTTGTTACAAGGCATAGGAGGTTTGTTACAAGGTGTGGGAGCTTTGTTACAAGGTTTGGGAGGTTTGTTATGAGGTGTGGGAGGTTTGTTATAAGGTGTGGGAGGTTATAAGGTGTGGGAGGTTATAAGGTGTCGGAGGTTTGTTACAAGGTGTGAGAGGTTTGTTATAAGGTGTGGGAGGTTTGTTAGAAAGTGTGGGAGGTTTTTTACAAGGCGTGGGAGGTTTCTTATAAGGTGTGGGAAGTTTGTTACGAGGTGTGGGAGGTTTGTTACGAGGTGTGGGATGTTTGTTATGAGGTGTGGGAGGTTTGTTACGAGGTGTGGGAGGTTTGTTACAAGGTGTGAGAGGTGTGGTAGATTTGTTACAAGGTGTGGGAGGTTTGTTACGAGGTGTGGGAGGTTTGTTACAAGGTGTGGGAGGTTTGTTACGAGGTGTGGGAGGTTTGTTAAGAGGTGTGGGAGGTTTGTTATGAGGTGTGGGAGGTTTTTTACAAGGTGTGGGAGGTTTGTTATAAGGTGTGGGAGGTTTGTTACGAGGTGTGGGAGGTTTGTTACAAGGTGTGGGAGGTTTGTTACGAGGTGTGGGAGGTTTGTTACAAGGTGTGGGAGGTTTGTTACAAGGTGTCGGAGGTTTGTTACAAGGTGTGGGAGGTTTGTTATGAGGTGTGGGAGGTTTGTTACAAGGTGTGGGAGGTTTGTTACGAGGTGTGGGAGGTTTGTTAAGAGGTGTGGGAGGTTTGTTATGAGGTGTGGGAGGTTTTTTACAAGGTGTGGGAGGTTTGTTACAAGACGTGGGAGGTTTCTTATAAGGTGTGGGAGGTTTGTTATGGGTTGTGGGAGGTTTGTTACGAGGTGTGGGAGGTTTGTTACAAGGTTTGGGAGGTTTGTTACGAGGTGTGAGATGTTTGTTACAAGGTTTGTTAAAAGGTGTGGGAGGTTATAAGGTGTGGGAGGTCTGTTACGAGGTGTGGGAGGTTTATTACAAGGTGTTGGAGGTTTGTTACAAGGCATAGGAGGTTTGTTAAGAGGTGTGGGAGATGTGTTATGAGGTGTGGGAGGTTTGTTACAAGGTGCGGGAGGTTTGTTACGAGGTGTGGGAGGTTTGTTATGAGGTGTGGGAGGTTTGTTATAAGGTGTGGGAGGTGTGTTACGAGGTGTGGGAGGTTTGTTTAGAGGTTTGGGAGGTTTCTTATAAGGTGCGGGAGGTTTGTTACGAGGTGTGGGAGGTTTGTTATGAGGTGTGGGAGGTTTGTTATAAGGTGTGGGAGGTGTGATACGAGGTGTGGGAGATTTGTTACAAGGTGTGGGAGGTTTGTTACGAGGTGTGGGAGGTTATAAGGTGTGGGAGATTATAAGGTGTCGGAGGTTTGTTACAAGGTGTGAGAGGTTTGTTATAAGGTGTGGGAGGTTTGTTAGAAGGTGTGGGAGGTTTTTTACAAGGCGTGGGAGGTTTCTTATAAGGTGTGGGAAGTTTGTTATGAGGTGTGGGAGGTTTGTTACGAGGTGTGGGATGTTTGTTATGAGGTGTGGGAGGTTTGTTACGAGGTGTGGGAGGTTTGTTACAAGGTGTGGGAGGTGTGGTAGATTTGTTACAAGGTGTGGCAGGTTTGTTACGAGGTGTGGGAGGTTTGTTACAAGGTGTGGGAGGTTTGTTACGAGGTGTGGGAGGTTTGTTAAGAGGTGTGGGAGGTTTGTTATGAGGTGTGGGAGGTTTTTTACAAGGTGTGGGAGGTTTGTTATAAGGTGTGGGAGGTTTGTTACGAGGTGTGGGAGGTTTGTTACAAGGTATGGGAGGTTTGTTACGAGGTGTGGGAGGTTTGTTACAAGGTGTGGGAGGTTTGTTACAAGGTGTCGGAGGTTTGTTACAAGGTGTGGGAGGTTTGTTATGAGGTGTGGGAGGTTTGTCACAAGGTTTGGGAGGTTTGTTAACAGGTGTGGGATGTTTGTTATGAGGTGTTGGAGGTTTGTTATGAGGTGGGGGAGGTTTGTTATGACGTGTGGGAGGTTTGTTACAAGGTGTGAGAGGTGTCGTAGATTTGTTACAAGGTGTCGTAGATTTGTTACAAGGTGTGGGAGGTTTTTTACAAGGCGTGGGAGGTTTGTTAAGAGGTGTGGTAGGTTTGTTATAAGGCGAGGGAGGTTTGTTAAGAGATGCGGGAGGTTTGTTAAGGGGTGTGGGAGGTTTGTTATAAGGTGTGGGATGTTTGTTACAAGGTGTGGGATGTTTGTTACAAGGTGTGGGAGGTTTGTTACGAGGTAAGGGAAGTTTGTTACAAGGTGTGGGAGGTTTGTTACGAGGTGTGGGAGGTTTGTTAAGAGGTGTGGGAGGTTTGTTACGATGTGTGGGAGGTTTGTTACAAGGCGTGGGAGGTTTGTTACGAGGTGTGGGAGGTTTGTTACGAGGTGTGGGAGGTTTGTTACAAGGTGTGGGAGGTTTGTTACAAGGTGTGGGAGGTTTGCTACGAGGTGTGGGAGGTTTGTTACAAGGTGTGGGAGGTTTGTTATGAGGTTTGGGAGGTTTGTTAAGAGGTTTGGGAGGTTTCTTATAAGGTGTGGGAGGTTTGTTACGAGGTGTGGGAGGTTTCTTAAGAGGTGTGGGAGGTTTGTTACGAGGTGTGGGAGGTTTCTTAAGAGGTGTGGGAGGTTTGTTATAAGGAGTGGGAGGTGTGTTACGAGGTGTGGGAGGTTTGTTACAATGTGTGGGAGGTTTGTTACGAGGTGTGGGAGGTTTGTTACAAGGTGTGGGGGGTTGTTACAAGGCATAGGAGGTTTGTTACAAGGTGTGGGAGCTTTGTTACAAGGTTTGGGAGGTTTGTTATGAGGTGTGGGAGGTTTGTTATAAGGTGTGGGAGGTTATAAGGTGTGGGAGGTTATAAGGTGTCGGAGGTTTGTTACAAGGTGTGAGAGGTTTGTTATAAGGTGTGGGAGGTTTGTTAGAAAGTGTGGGAGGTTTTTTACAAGGCGTGGGAGGTTTCTTATAAGGTGTGGGAAGTTTGTTACGAGGTGTGGGAGGTTTGTTACGAGGTGTGGGATGTTTGTTATGAGGTGTGGGAGGTTTGTTACGAGGTGTGGGAGGTTTGTTACAAGGTGTGGGAGGTGTGGTAGATTTGTTACAAGGTGTGGGAGGTTTGTTACGAGGTGTGGGAGGTTTGTTACAAGGTGTGGGAGGTTTGTTACGAGGTGTGGGAGGTTTGTTAAGAGGTGTGGGAGGTTTGTTATGAGGTGTGGGAGGTTTTTTACAAGGTGTGGGAGGTTTGTTATGAGGTGTGGGAGGTTTGTTACGAGGTGTGGGAGGTTTGTTACAAGGTGTGGGAGGTTTGTTACGAGGTGTGGGAGGTTTGTTACAAGGTGTGGGAGGTTTGTTACAAGGTGTCGGAGGTTTGTTACAAGGTGTGGGAGGTTTGTTATGAGGTGTGGGAGGTTTGTTACAAGGTGTGGGAGGTTTGTTACGAGGTGTGGGAGGTTTGTTAAGAGGTGTGGGAGGTTTGTTATGAGGTGTGGGAGGTTTTTTACAAGGTGTGGGAGGTTTGTTATAAGGTGTGGGAGGTTTGTTACGAGGTGTGGGAGGTTTGTTACAAGGTGTGGGAGGTTTGTTACGAGGTGTGGGAGGTTTGTTACAAGGTGTGGGAGGTTTGTTACAAGGTGTGGGAGGTTTGTTACAAGGTGTGGGAGGTTTGTTATGAGGTGTGGGAGGTTTGTCACAAGGTTTGGGAGGTTTGTTAACAGGTGTGGTATGTTTGTTATGAGGTGTTGGAGGTTTGTTATGAGGTGGGGGAGGTTTGTTATGACGTGTGGGAGGTTTGTTACAAGGTGTGAGAAGTGTCGTAGATTTGTTACAAGGTGTGGGAGGTTTGTCACAAGGTGTGGGAGGTTTGTCACAAGGTGTGGGATGTTTGTTACAACGCGAAGGAGAATTGTTACAAGGCGTGGGAGGTTTATTAAGAGGTGTGGTAGGTTTGTTATAAGGCGAGGGAGGTTTGTTAAGAGATGCGGGAGGTTTGTTAAGGGGTGTGGGAGGTTTGTTATAAGGTGTGGGATGTTTGTTACAAGGTGTGGGATGTTTGTTACAAGGTGTGGGAGGTTTGTTACGAGGTAAGGGAGGTTTGTTACAAGGTGTGGGAGGTTTGTTACGAGGTGTGGGAGGTTTGTTAAGAGGTGTGGGAGGTTTGTTATGATGTGTGGGAGGTTTGTTACAAGGCGTGGGAGGTTTGTTACGAGGTGTGGGAGGTTTGTTACGAGGTGTGGGAGGGTTGTTACAAGGTGTGGGAGGTTTGTTACAAGGTGTGGGAGGTTTGTTACGAGGTGTGGGAGGTTTGTTACAAGGTGTGGGAGGTTTGTTACGAGGTGTGGGAGGTTTGTTACAAGGTGTGGGAGGTTTGTTACAAGGTGTGGGAAGTTTGTTACAAGGTGTGGGAGGTTTGTTACGAGGTGTGGGAGGTTTGTTACAAGGTGTGGGAGGTTTGTTATGAGGTGTGGGAGGTTTGTTAAGAGGTTTGGGAGGTTTCTTATAAGGTGTGGGAGGTTTGTTACGAGGTGTGGGAGGTTTGTTACGAGGAGTGGGAGGTTTCTTAAGAGGTGTGGGATGTTTGTTATAAGGTGTGGGAGGTGTGTTACGAGGTGTGGGAGGTTTGTTACAATGTGTGGGAGGTTTGTTACGAGGTGTGGGAGGTTTGTTACAAGGTGTGGGGGGTTGTTACAAGGCATAGGATGTTTGCTACAAGGTGTGGGAGCTTTGTTACAAGGTTTGGGAGGTTTGTTATGAGGTGTGGGAGGTTTGTTATAAGGTTTGGGAGGTTATAAGGTGTGGGAGGTTATAAGGTGTCGGAGGTTTGTTACAAGGTGTGAGAGGTTTGTTATAAGGTGTGGGAGGTTTGTTAGAAGGTGTGGGAGGTTTTTTACAAGGCGTGGGAGGTTTCTTATAAGGTGTGGGAAGTTTGTTACGAGGTGTGGGAGGTTTGTTACGAGGTGTGGGATGTTTGTTATGAGGTGTGGGAGGTTTGTTACGAGGTGTGGGAGGTTTGTTACAAGGTGTGGGAGGTGTGGTAGATTTGTTACAAGGTGTGGGAGGTTTGTTACGAGGTGTGGGAGGTTTGTTACAAGGTGTGGGAGGTTTGTTACGAGGTGTGGGAGGTTTGTTAAGAGGTGTGGGAGGTTTGTTATGAGGTGTGGGAGGTTTTTTACAAGGTGTGGGAGGTTTGTTATAAGGTGTGGGAGATTTGTTACGAGGTGTGGGAGTTTTGTTACAAGGTGTGGGAGGTTTGTTACGAGGTGTGGGAGGTTTGTTACAAGGTGTGGGAGGTTTGTTACAAGGTGTCGGAGGTTTGTTACAAGGTGTGGGAGGTTTGTTATGAGGTGTGGGAGGTTTGTTACAAGGTGTGGGAGGTTTGTTACGAGGTGTGGGAGGTTTGTTAAGAGGTGTGGGAGGTTTGTTATGAGGTGTGGGAGGTTTTTTACAAGGTGTGGGAGGTTTGTTATAAGGTGTGGGAGGTTTGTTACGAGGTGTGGGAGGTTTGTTACAAGGTGTGGGAGGTTTGTTACGAGGTGTGGGAGGTTTGTTACAAGGTGTGGGAGGTTTGTTACAAGGTGTGGGAGGTTTGTTACAAGGTGTGGGAGGTTTGTTATGAGGTGTGGGAGGTTTGTCACAAGGTTTGGGAGGTTTGTTAACAGGTGTGGTATGTTTGTTATGAGGTGTTGGAGGTTTGTTATGAGGTGGGGGAGGTTTGTTATGACGTGTGGGAGGTTTGTTACAAGGTGTGAGAAGTGTCGTAGATTTGTTACAAGGTGTGGGAGGTTTGTCACAAGGTGTGGGAGGTTTGTCACAAGGTGTGGGAGGTTTGTTAAGAGGTGTGGTAGGTTTGTTATAAGGCGAGGGAGGTTTGTTAAGAGATGCGGGAGGTTTGTTAAGGGGTGTGGGAGGTTTGTTATAAGGTGTGGGATGTTTGTTACAAGGTGTGGGATGTTTGTTACAAGGTGTGGGAGGTTTGTTACGAGGTAAGGGAGGTTTGTTACAAGGTGTGGGAGGTTTGTTACGAGGTGTGGGAGGTTTGTTAAGAGGTGTGGGAGGTTTGTTATGATGTGTGGGAGGTTTGTTACAAGGCGTGGGAGGTTTGTTACGAGGTGTGGGAGGTTTGTTACGAGGTGTGGGAGGTTTGTTACAAGGTGTGGGATGTTTGTTACAAGGTGTGGGAGGTTTGTTACGAGGTGTGGGAGGTTTGTTACAAGGTGTGGGAGGTTTGTTACGAGGTGTGGGAGGTTTGTTAAGAGGTTTGGGAGGTTTCTTATAAGGTGTGGGAGGTTTGTTACGAGGTGTGGGAGGTTTCTTAAGATGTGTGGGAGGTTTGTTATGAGGTGTGGGAGGTTTGTTACAAGGTGTGTGAGGTTTGTTATAAGGTATGGGAGGTTTGTTACGAGGTGTGGGAGGTTTGTTACAAGGAGTGGGAGGTTTGTTACGAGGTGTGGGAGGTTTGTTACAAGGTGTGGGAGGTTTGTTACAAGGCATAGGAGGTTTGTTACAAGGTGTGGGAGGTTTGTTAAAAAGGCTTGGGAGGCTTGTTACAATGCGAAGGAGTTTTGTTACAAGGCGTGGGAGGTTGTTACAAGGCGTGGGAGGTTTGTTATGAGGTGTGGGAGGTTTATTTTAAGGTGTGGGAGGTTATAAGGTGTGGGAGGTTATAAATAGTGGGAGGTTTGTTACAAGGTGTCGGAGGTTTGTTACAAGGTGTGGGAGGTTTGTTATGAGGTGTGGGAGGTTTGTCACAAGGTTTGGGAGGTTTGTTAACAGGTGTGGGATGTTTGTTATGAGGTGGGGGAGGTTTGTTATGACGTGTGGGAGGTTTGTTACAAGGTGTGAGAGGTGTCGTAGATTTGTTACAAGGTGTGGGAGGTTTGTCACAAGGTGTGGGAGGTTTGTCACAAGGTGTGGGATGTTTGTTACAACGCGAAGGAGATTTGTTACAAGGCGTGGGAGGTTTGTTAAGAGGTGTGGTAGGTTTGTTATAAGGCGAGGGAGGTTTGTTAAGAGATGCGGGAGGTTTGTTAAGGGGTGTGGGAGGTTTGTTATAAGGTGTGGGATGTTTGTTACAAGGTGTGGGATCTTTGTTACAAGGTGTGGGAGGTTTGTTACGAGGTAAGGGAGGTTTGTTACAAGGTGTGGGAGGTTTGTTACGAGGTGTGGGAGGTTTGTTAAGAGGTGTGGGAGGTTTGTTACGATGTGTGGGAGGTTTGTTACAAGGCGTGGGAGGTTTGTTACGAGGTGTGGGAGGTTTGTTACGAGGTGTGGGAGGTTTGTTACAAGGTGTGGGAGGTTTGTTACAAGGTGTGGGAGGTTTGTTACGAGGTGTGGGAGGTTTGTTACAAGGTGTGGGAGGTTTGTTACGAGGTGTGGGAGGTTTGTTAAGAGGTTTGGGAGGTTTCTTATAAGGTGTGGGAGGTTTGTTACGCGGTGTGGGAGGTTTCTTAAGAGGTGTGGGAGGTTTGTTACGAGGTGTGGGAGGTTTCTTAAGAGGTGTGGGAGGTTTGTTATAAGGTGTGGGAGGTGTGTTACGAGGTGTGGGAGGTTTGTTACAAGGTGTGGGAGGTTTGTTATGAGGTGTGGGAGGTTTGTTACAAGGTGTGGGGGGTTGTTACAAGGCATAGGAGGTTTGTTACAAGGTGTGGGAGCTTTGTTACAAGGTTTGGGAGGTTTGTTATGAAGTGTGGGAGGTTTGTTATAAGGTGTGGGAGGTTATAAGGTGTGGGAGGTTATAAGGTGTCGGAGGTTTGTTACAAGGTGTGAGAGGTTTGTTATAAGGTGTGGGAGGTTTGTTACAAGGTGTGGGAGGTTTTTTACAAGGCGTGGGAGGTTTCTTATAAGGTGTGGGAAGTTTGTTACGAGGTGTGGGAGGTTTGTTACGAGGTGTGGGATGTTTGTTATGAGGTGTGGGAGGTTTGTTACGAGGTGTGGGAGGTTTGTTACAAGGTGTGGGAGGTGTGTTAGATTTGTTAAGAGGTGTGGTAGGTTTGTTATAAGGCGAGGGAGGTTTGTTAAGAGATGCGGGAGGTTTGTTAAGGGGTGTGGGAGGTTTGTTATAAGGTGTGGGATGTTTGTTACAAGGTGTGGGATGTTTGTTACAAGGTGTGGGAGGTTTGTTACGAGGTAAGGGAGGTTTGTTACACGGTGTGGGAGGTTTGTTATGAGGTGTGGGAGGTTTGTTAAGAGGTGTGGGAGGTTTGTTACGATGTGTGGGAGGTTTGTTACAAGGCGTGGGAGGTTTGTTACGAGGTGTGGGAGGTTTGTTACGAGGTGTGGGAGGTTTGTTACAAGGTGTGGGAGGTTTGTTACAAGGTGTGGGAGGTTTGTTACGAGGTGTGGGAGGTTTGTTACAAGGTGTGGGAGGTTTGTTACGAGGTGTGGGAGGTTTGTTAAGAGGTTTGGGAGGTTTCTTATAAGGTGTGGGAGGTTTGTTACGAGGTGTGGGAGGTTTCTTAAGAGGTGTGGGAGGTTTGTTACGAGCTGTGGGAGGTTTCTTAAGAGGTGTGGGAGGTTTGTTATAAGGTGTGGAAGGTGTGTTACGAGGTGTGGGAGGTTTGTTACAAGGTGTGGGAGGTTTGTTACGAGGTGTGGGAGGTTTGTTACAAGGTGTGGGGGGTTGTTACAAGGCATAGGAGGTTTGTTACAAGGTGTGGGAGCTTTGTTACAAGGTTTGGGAGGTTTGTTATGAGGTGTGGGAGGTTTGTTATAAGGTGTGGGAGGTTATAAGGTGTGGGAGGTTATAAGGTGTCGGAGGTTTGTTACAAGGTGCGAGAGGTTTGTTATAAGGTGTGGGAGGTTTGTTAGAAGGTGTGGGAGGTTTTTTACAAGGCGTGGGAGGTTTCTTATAAGGTGTGGGAAGTTTGTTACGAGGTGTGGGAGGTTTGTTACGAGGTGTGGGATGTTTGTTATGAGGTGTGGGAGGTTTGTTACGAGGTGTGGGAGGTTTGTTACAAGGTGTGGGAGGTGTGGTAGATTTGTTACAAGGTGTGGAAGATTTGTTACGAGGTGTGGGAGGTTTGTTACAAGGTGTGGGAGGTTTGTTACGAGGTGTGGGAGGTTTGTTAAGAGGTGTGGGAGGTTTGTTATGAGGTGTGGGAGGTTTTTTACAAGGTGTGGGAGGTTTGTTATAAGGTGTGGGAGGTTTGTTACGAGGTGTGGGAGGTTTGTTACAAGGTGTGGGAGGTTTGTTACGAGGTGTGGGAGGTTTGTTACAAGGTGTGGGAGGTTTGTTACAAGGTGTGGGAGGTTTGTTACAAGGTGTGGGAGGTTTGTTATGAGGTCTGGGAGGTTTGTCACAAGGTTTGGGAGGTTTGTTACAAGGCAAAGGAGGTTTGTTACAAGGTGTGGGAGGTTTGTTAAAAGGTTTGGGAGGCTTGTTACAATGCGAAGGAGTTTTGTTACAAGGCGTGGGAGGTTGTTACAAGGCGTGGGAGGTTTGTTATGATGTGTGGGAGGTTTGTTTTAAGGTGTGGGAGGTTATAAGGTGTGGGAGGTTTGTTACAAGGTGTGAGAGGTTTGTTATAAGGTGTGGGAGGTTTGTTACGAGGTGTGGGAGGTTTGTTACAAGGTGTGGGAGGTTTGTTACGAGGTGTGGGAGGTTTGTTACAAGGTGTGGGAGGTTTGTTACAAGGCATAGGAGGTTTGTCACAAGGTGTGGGAGGCTTGTTACGAGGTGTGGGAGGTTTGTTACGAGGTGTGGGAGGTTTGTTATGAGGTGTGGAAGGTTTGTTACGAGGTGTGGAAGGTTTGTTAGGAGGTGTGGGAGGTTTGTTATAAGGTGTGGGATGTTATAAGTTGTGGGAGGTTTGTTACAAGGTGTGGGAGGTTTGTTATAAGGTGTGGGAGGTTTGTTATAAGGTGTGGGAGGTTTGTTACAAGACGTGGGAGGTTTCTTATAAGGTGTGGGAGGTTTGTTATGGGTTGTGGGAGGTTTGTTACGAGGTGTGGGAGGTTTGTTACAAGGTTTGGGAGGTTTGTTACGAGGTGTGAGATGTTTGTTACAAGGTTTGTTAAAAGGTGTGGGAGGTTATAAGGTGTGGGAGGTCTGTTACGAGGTTGCGGAGGTTTATTACAAGGTGTTGGAGGTTTGTTACAAGGCATAGGAGGTTTGTTAAGAGGTGTGGGAGATGTGTTATGAGGTGTGGGAGGTTTGTTACAAGGTGCGGGAGGTTTGTTACGAGGTGTGGGAGGTTTGTTATGAGGTGTGGGAGGTTTGTTATAAGGTGTGGGAGGTGTGTTACGAGGTGTGGGAGGTTTTTTTAGAGGTTTGGGAGGTTTCTTATAAGGTGCGGGAGGTTTGTTACGAGGTGTGGGAGGTTTGTTATGAGGTGTGGGAGGTTTGTTATAAGGTGTGGGAGGTGTGTTACGAGGTGTGGGAGATTTGTTACAAGGTGTGGGAGGTTTGTTACGAGGTGTGGGAGGTTATAAGGTGTGGGAGATTATAAGGTGTCGGAGGTTTGTTACAAGGTGTGAGAGGTTTGTTATAAGGTGTGGGAGGTTTGTTAGAAGGTGTGGGAGGTTTTTTACAAGGCGTGGGAGGTTTCTTATAAGGTGTGGGAAGTTTGTTACGAGGTGTGGGAGGTTTGTTACGAGGTGTGGGATGTTTGTTATGAGGTGTGGGAGGTTTGTTACGAGGTGTGGGAGGTTTGTTACAAGGTGTGGGAGGTGTGGTAGATTTGTTACAAGGTGTGGCAGGTTTGTTACGAGGTGTGGGAGGTTTGTTACAAGGTGTGGGAGGTTTGTTACGAGGTGTGGGAGGTTTGTTAAGAGGTGTGGGAGGTTTGTTATGAGGTGTGGGAGGTTTTTTACAAGGTGTGGGAGGTTTGTTATAAGGTGTGGGAGGTTTGTTACGAGGTGTGGGAGGTTTGTTACAAGGTATGGGATGTTTGTTACGAGGTGTGGGAGGTTTGTTACAAGGTGTGGGAGGTTTGTTACAAGGTGTCGGAGGTTTGTTACAAGGTGTGGGAGGTTTGTTATGAGGTGTGGGAGGTTTGTCACAAGGTTTGGGAGGTTTGTTAACAGGTGTGGGATGTTTGTTATGAGGTGTTGGAGGTTTGTTATGAGGTGGGGGAGGTTTGTTATGACGTGTGGGAGGTTTGTTACAAGGTGTGAGAGGTGTCGTAGATTTGTTACAAGGTGTGGGAGGTTTGTCACAAGGTGTGGGAGGTTTGTCACAAGGTGTGGGATGTTTGTTACAACGCGAAGGAGATTTGTTACAAGGCGTGGGAGGTTTGTTAAGAGGTGTGGTAGGTTTGTTATAAGGCGAGGGAGGTTTGTTAAGAGATGCGGGAGGTTTGTTAAGGGGTGTGGGAGGTTTGTTATAAGGTGTGGGATGTTTGTTACAAGGTGTGGGATGTTTGTTACAAGGTGTGGGAGGTTTGTTACGAGGTAAGGGAAGTTTGTTACAAGGTGTGGGAGGTTTGTTACGAGGTGTGGGAGGTTTGTTAAGAGGTGTGGGAGGTTTGTTACGATGTGTGGGAGGTTTGTTACAAGGCGTGGGAGGTTTGTTACGAGGTGTGGGAGGTTTGTTACGAGGTGTGGGAGGTTTGTTACAAGGTGTGGGAGGTTTGTTACAAGGTGTGGGGGGTTTGCTACGAGGTGTGGGAGGTTTGTTACAAGGTGTGGGAGGTTTGTTATGAGGTTTGGGAGGTTTGTTAAGAGGTTTGGGAGGTTTCTTATAAGGTGTGGGAGGTTTGTTACGAGGTGTGGGAGGTTTCTTAAGAGGTGTGGGAGGTTTGTTACGAGGTGTGGGAGGTTTCTTAAGAGGTGTGGGAGGTTTGTTATAAGGAGTGGGAGGTGTGTTACGAGGTGTGGGAGGTTTGTTACAATGTGTGGGAGGTTTGTTACGAGGTGTGGGAGGTTTGTTACAAGGTGTGGGGGGTTGTTACAAGGCATAGGAGGTTTGTTACAAGGTGTGGGAGCTTTGTTACAAGGTTTGGGAGGTTTGTTATGAGGTGTGGGAGGTTTGTTATAAGGTGTGGGAGGTTATAAGGTGTGGGAGGTTATAAGGTGTCGGAGGTTTGTTACAAGGTGTGAGAGGTTTGTTATAAGGTGTGGGAGGTTTGTTAGAAAGTGTGGGAGGTTTTTTACAAGGCGTGGGAGGTTTCTTATAAGGTGTGGGAAGTTTGTTACGAGGTGTGGGAGGTTTGTTACGAGGTGTGGGATGTTTGTTATGAGGTGTGGGAGGTTTGTTACGAGGTGTGGGAGGTTTGTTACAAGGTGTGAGAGGTGTGGTAGATTTGTTACAAGGTGTGGGAGGTTTGTTACGAGGTGTGGGAGGTTTGTTACAAGGTGTGGGAGGTTTGTTACGAGGTGTGGGAGGTTTGTTAAGAGGTGTGGGAGGTTTGTTATGAGGTGTGGGAGGTTTTTTACAAGGTGTGGGAGGTTTGTTATAAGGTGTGGGAGGTTTGTTACGAGGTGTGGGAGGTTTGTTACAAGGTGTGGGAGGTTTGTTACGAGGTGTGGGAGGTTTGTTACAAGGTGTGGGAGGTTTGTTACAAGGTGTCGGAGGTTTGTTACAAGGTGTGGGAGGTTTGTTATGAGGTGTGGGAGGTTTGTTACAAGGTGTGGGAGGTTTGTTACGAGGTGTGGGAGGTTTGTTAAGAGGTGTGGGAGGTTTGTTATGAGGTGTGGGAGGTTTTTTACAAGGTGTGGGAGGTTTGTTACAAGACGTGGGAGGTTTCTTATAAGGTGTGGGAGGTTTGTTATGGGTTGTGGGAGGTTTGTTACGAGGTGTGGGAGGTTTGTTACAAGGTTTGGGAGGTTTGTTACGAGGTGTGAGATGTTTGTTACAAGGTTTGTTAAAAGGTGTGGGAGGTTATAAGGTGTGGGAGGTCTGTTACGAGGTGTGGGAGGTTTATTACAAGGTGTTGGAGGTTTGTTACAAGGCATAGGAGGTTTGTTAAGAGGTGTGGGAGATGTGTTATGAGGTGTGGGAGGTTTGTTACAAGGTGCAGGAGGTTTGTTACGAGGTGTGGGAGGTTTGTTATGAGGTGTGGGAGGTTTGTTATAAGGTGTGGGAGGTGTGTTACGAGGTGTGGGAGGTTTGTTTAGAGGTTTGGGAGGTTTCTTATAAGGTGCGGGAGGTTTGTTACGAGGTGTGGGAGGTTTGTTATGAGGTGTGGGAGGTTTGTTATAAGGTGTGGGAGGTGTGATACGAGGTGTGGGAGATTTGTTACAAGGTGTGGGAGGTTTGTTACGAGGTGTGGGAGGTTATAAGGTGTGGGAGATTATAAGGTGTCGGAGGTTTGTTACAAGGTGTGAGAGGTTTGTTATAAGGTGTGGGAGGTTTGTTAGAAGGTGTGGGAGGTTTTTTACAAGGCGTGGGAGGTTTCTTATAAGGTGTGGGAAGTTTGTTACGAGGTGTGGGAGGTTTGTTACGAGGTGTGGGATGTTTGTTATGAGGTGTGGGAGGTTTGTTACGAGGTGTGGGAGGTTTGTTACAAGGTGTGGGAGGTGTGGTAGATTTGTTACAAGGTGTGGCAGGTTTGTTACGAGGTGTGGGAGGTTTGTTACAAGGTGTGGGAGGTTTGTTACGAGGTGTGGGAGGTTTGTTAAGAGGTGTGGGAGGTTTGTTATGAGGTGTGGGAGGTTTTTTACAAGGTGTGGGAGGTTTGTTATAAGGTGTGGGAGGTTTGTTACGAGGTGTGGGAGGTTTGTTACAAGGTATGGGAGGTTTGTTACGAGGTGTGGGAGGTTTGTTACAAGGTGTGGGAGGTTTGTTACAAGGTGTCGGAGGTTTGTTACAAGGTGTGGGAGGTTTGTTATGAGGTGTGGGAGGTTTGTCACAAGGTTTGGGAGGTTTGTTAACAGGTGTGGGATGTTTGTTATGAGGTGTTGGAGGTTTGTTATGAGGTGGGGGAGGTTTGTTATGACGTGTGGGAGGTTTGTTACAAGGTGTGAGAGGTGTCGTAGATTTGTTACAAGGTGTCGTAGATTTGTTACAAGGTGTGGGAGGTTTTTTACAAGGCGTGGGAGGTTTGTTAAGAGGTGTGGTAGGTTTGTTATAAGGCGAGGGAGGTTTGTTAAGAGATGCGGGAGGTTTGTTAAGGGGTGTGGGAGGTTTGTTATAAGGTGTGGGATGTTTGTTACAAGGTGTGGGATGTTTGTTACAAGGTGTGGGAGGTTTGTTACGAGGTGTGGGAGGTTTGTTAAGAGGTGTGGGAGGTTTGTTACGATGTGTGGGAGGTTTGTTACAAGGCGTGGGAGGTTTGTTACGAGGTGTGGGAGGTTTGTTACGAGGTGTGGGAGGTTTGTTACAAGGTGTGGGAGGTTTGTTACAAGGTGTGGGAGGTTTGCTACGAGGTGTGGGAGGTTTGTTACAAGGTGTGGGAGGTTTGTTATGAGGTTTGGGAGGTTTGTTAAGAGGTTTGGGAGGTTTCTTATAAGGTGTGGGAGGTTTGTTACGAGGTGTGGGAGGTTTCTTAAGAGGTGTGGGAGGTTTGTTACGAGGTGTGGGAGGTTTCTTAAGAGGTGTGGGAGGTTTGTTATAAGGAGTGGGAGGTGTGTTACGAGGTGTGGGAGGTTTGTTACAATGTGTGGGAGGTTTGTTACGAGGTGTGGGAGGTTTGTTACAAGGTGTGGGGGGTTGTTACAAGGCATAGGAGGTTTGTTACAAGGTGTGGGAGCTTTGTTACAAGGTTTGGGAGGTTTGTTATGAGGTGTGGGAGGTTTGTTATAAGGTGTGGGAGGTTATAAGGTGTGGGAGGTTATAAGGTGTCGGAGGTTTGTTACAAGGTGTGAGAGGTTTGTTATAAGGTGTGGGAGGTTTGTTAGAAAGTGTGGGAGGTTTTTTACAAGGCGTGGGAGGTTTCTTATAAGGTGTGGGAAGTTTGTTACGAGGTGTGGGAGGTTTGTTACGAGGTGTGGGATGTTTGTTATGAGGTGTGGGAGGTTTGTTACGAGGTGTGGGAGGTTTGTTACAAGGTGTGGGAGGTGTGGTAGATTTGTTACAAGGTGTGGGAGGTTTGTTACGAGGTGTGGGAGGTTTGTTACAAGGTGTGGGAGGTTTGTTACGAGGTGTGGGAGGTTTGTTAAGAGGTGTGGGAGGTTTGTTATGAGGTGTGGGAGGTTTTTTACAAGGTGTGGGAGGTTTGTTATGAGGTGTGGGAGGTTTGTTACGAGGTGTGGGAGGTTTGTTACAAGGTGTGGGAGGTTTGTTACGAGGTGTGGGAGGTTTGTTACAAGGTGTGGGAGGTTTGTTACAAGGTGTCGGAGGTTTGTTACAAGGTGTGGGAGGTTTGTTATGAGGTGTGGGAGGTTTGTTACAAGGTGTGGGAGGTTTGTTACGAGGTGTGGGAGGTTTGTTAAGAGGTGTGGGAGGTTTGTTATGAGGTGTGGGAGGTTTTTTACAAGGTGTGGGAGGTTTGTTATAAGGTGTGGGAGGTTTGTTACGAGGTGTGGGAGGTTTGTTACAAGGTGTGGGAGGTTTGTTACGAGGTGTGGGAGGTTTGTTACAAGGTGTGGGAGGTTTGTTACAAGGTGTGGGAGGTTTGTTACAAGGTGTGGGAGGTTTGTTATGAGGTGTGGGAGGTTTGTCACAAGGTTTGGGAGGTTTGTTAACAGGTGTGGTATGTTTGTTATGAGGTGTTGGAGGTTTGTTATGAGGTGGGGGAGGTTTGTTATGACGTGTGGGAGGTTTGTTACAAGGTGTGAGAAGTGTCGTAGATTTGTTACAAGGTGTGGGAGGTTTGTCACAAGGTGTGGGAGGTTTGTCACAAGGTGTGGGATGTTTGTTACAACGCGAAGGAGAATTGTTACAAGGCGTGGGAGGTTTATTAAGAGGTGTGGTAGGTTTGTTATAAGGCGAGGGAGGTTTGTTAAGAGATGCGGGAGGTTTGTTAAGGGGTGTGGGAGGTTTGTTATAAGGTGTGGGATGTTTGTTACAAGGTGTGGGATGTTTGTTACAAGGTGTGGGAGGTTTGTTACGAGGTAAGGGAGGTTTGTTACAAGGTGTGGGAGGTTTGTTACGAGGTGTGGGAGGTTTGTTAAGAGGTGTGGGAGGTTTGTTATGATGTGTGGGAGGTTTGTTACAAGGCGTGGGAGGTTTGTTACGAGGTGTGGGAGGTTTGTTACGAGGTGTGGGAGGGTTGTTACAAGGTGTGGGAGGTTTGTTACAAGGTGTGGGAGGTTTGTTACGAGGTGTGGGAGGTTTGTTACAAGGTGTGGGAGGTTTGTTACGAGGTGTGGGAGGTTTGTTACAAGGTGTGGGAGGTTTGTTACAAGGTGTGGGAAGTTTGTTACAAGGTGTGGGAGGTTTGTTACGAGGTGTGGGAGGTTTGTTACAAGGTGTGGGAGGTTTGTTATGAGGTGTGGGAGGTTTGTTAAGAGGTTTGGGAGGTTTCTTATAAGGTGTGGGAGGTTTGTTACGAGGTGTGGGAGGTTTGTTACGAGGAGTGGGAGGTTTCTTAAGAGGTGTGGGATGTTTGTTATAAGGTGTGGGAGGTGTGTTACGAGGTGTGGGAGGTTTGTTACAATGTGTGGGAGGTTTGTTACGAGGTGTGGGAGGTTTGTTACAAGGTGTGGGGGGTTGTTACAAGGCATAGGATGTTTGCTACAAGGTGTGGGAGCTTTGTTACAAGGTTTGGGAGGTTTGTTATGAGGTGTGGGAGGTTTGTTATAAGGTGTGGGAGGTTATAAGGTGTGGGAGGTTATAAGGTGTCGGAGGTTTGTTACAAGGTGTGAGAGGTTTGTTATAAGGTGTGGGAGGTTTGTTAGAAGGTGTGGGAGGTTTTTTACAAGGCGTGGGAGGTTTCTTATAAGGTGTGGGAAGTTTGTTACGAGGTGTGGGAGGTTTGTTACGAGGTGTGGGATGTTTGTTATGAGGTGTGGGAGGTTTGTTACGAGGTGTGGGAGGTTTGTTACAAGGTGTGGGAGGTGTGGTAGATTTGTTACAAGGTGTGGGAGGTTTGTTACGAGGTGTGGGAGGTTTGTTACAAGGTGTGGGAGGTTTGTTACGAGGTGTGGGAGGTTTGTTAAGAGGTGTGGGAGGTTTGTTATGAGGTGTGGGAGGTTTTTTACAAGGTGTGGGAGGTTTGTTATAAGGTGTGGGAGATTTGTTACGAGGTGTGGGAGTTTTGTTACAAGGTGTGGGAGGTTTGTTACGAGGTGTGGGAGGTTTGTTACAAGGTGTGGGAGGTTTGTTACAAGGTGTCGGAGGTTTGTTACAAGGTGTGGGAGGTTTGTTATGAGGTGTGGGAGGTTTGTTACAAGGTGTGGGAGGTTTGTTACGAGGTGTGGGAGGTTTGTTAAGAGGTGTGGGAGGTTTGTTATGAGGTGTGGGAGGTTTTTTACAAGGTGTGGGAGGTTTGTTATAAGGTGTGGGAGGTTTGTTACGAGGTGTGGGAGGTTTGTTACAAGGTGTGGGAGGTTTGTTACGAGGTGTGGGAGGTTTGTTACAAGGTGTGGGAGGTTTGTTACAAGGTGTGGGAGGTTTGTTACAAGGTGTGGGAGGTTTGTTATGAGGTGTGGGAGGTTTGTCACAAGGTTTGGGAGGTTTGTTAACAGGTGTGGTATGTTTGTTATGAGGTGTTGGAGGTTTGTTATGAGGTGGGGGAGGTTTGTTATGACGTGTGGGAGGTTTGTTACAAGGTGTGAGAAGTGTCGTAGATTTGTTACAAGGTGTGGGAGGTTTGTCACAAGGTGTGGGAGGTTTGTCACAAGGTGTGGGAGGTTTGTTAAGAGGTGTGGTAGGTTTGTTATAAGGCGAGGGAGGTTTGTTAAGAGATGCGGGAGGTTTGTTAAGGGGTGTGGGAGGTTTGTTATAAGGTGTGGGATGTTTGTTACAAGGTGTGGGATGTTTGTTACAAGGTGTGGGAGGTTTGTTACGAGGTAAGGGAGGTTTGTTACAAGGTGTGGGAGGTTTGTTACGAGGTGTGGGAGGTTTGTTAAGAGGTGTGGGAGGTTTGTTATGATGTGTGGGAGGTTTGTTACAAGGCGTGGGAGGTTTGTTACGAGGTGTGGGAGGTTTGTTACGAGGTGTGGGAGGTTTGTTACAAGGTGTGGGATGTTTGTTACAAGGTGTGGGAGGTTTGTTACGAGGTGTGGGAGGTTTGTTACAAGGTGTGGGAGGTTTGTTACGAGGTGTGGGAGGTTTGTTAAGAGGTTTGGGAGGTTTCTTATAAGGTGTGGGAGGTTTGTTACGAGGTGTGGGAGGTTTCTTAAGATGTGTGGGAGGTTTGTTATGAGGTGTGGGAGGTTTGTTACAAGGTGTGTGAGGTTTGTTATAAGGTATGGGAGGTTTGTTACGAGGTGTGGGAGGTTTGTTACAAGGAGTGGGAGGTTTGTTACGAGGTGTGGGAGGTTTGTTACAAGGTGTGGGAGGTTTGTTACAAGGCATAGGAGGTTTGTTACAAGGTGTGGGAGGTTTGTTAAAAAGGCTTGGGAGGCTTGTTACAATGCGAAGGAGTTTTGTTACAAGGCGTGGGAGGTTGTTACAAGGCGTGGGAGGTTTGTTATGAGGTGTGGGAGGTTTATTTTAAGGTGTGGGAGGTTATAAGGTGTGGGAGGTTATAAATAGTGGGAGGTTTGTTACAAGGTGTCGGAGGTTTGTTACAAGGTGTGGGAGGTTTGTTATGAGGTGTGGGAGGTTTGTCACAAGGTTTGGGAGGTTTGTTAACAGGTGTGGGATGTTTGTTATGAGGTGGGGGAGGTTTGTTATGACGTGTGGGAGGTTTGTTACAAGGTGTGAGAGGTGTCGTAGATTTGTTACAAGGTGTGGGAGGTTTGTCACAAGGTGTGGGAGGTTTGTCACAAGGTGTGGGATGTTTGTTACAACGCGAAGGAGATTTGTTACAAGGCGTGGGAGGTTTGTTAAGAGGTGTGGTAGGTTTGTTATAAGGCGAGGGAGGTTTGTTAAGAGATGCGGGAGGTTTGTTAAGGGGTGTGGGAGGTTTGTTATAAGGTGTGGGATGTTTGTTACAAGGTGTGGGATCTTTGTTACAAGGTGTGGGAGGTTTGTTACGAGGTAAGGGAGGTTTGTTACAAGGTGTGGGAGGTTTGTTACGAGGTGTGGGAGGTTTGTTAAGAGGTGTGGGAGGTTTGTTACGATGTGTGGGAGGTTTGTTACAAGGCGTGGGAGGTTTGTTACGAGGTGTGGGAGGTTTGTTACGAGGTGTGGGAGGTTTGTTACAAGGTGTGGGAGGTTTGTTACAAGGTGTGGGAGGTTTGTTACGAGGTGTGGGAGGTTTGTTAAGAGGTGTGGGAGGTTTGTTATGAGGTGTGGGAGGTTTTTTACAAGGTGTGGGAGGTTTGTTATAAGGTGTGGGAGATTTGTTACGAGGTGTGGGAGTTTTGTTACAAGGTGTGGGAGGTTTGTTACGAGGTGTGGGAGGTTTGTTAAAAGGTGTGGGAGGTTTGTTACAAGGTGTCGGAGGTTTGTTACAAGGTGTGGGAGGTTTGTTATGAGGTGTGGGAGGTTTGTTACAAGGTGTGGGAGGTTTGTTACGAGGTGTGGGAGGTTTGTTAAGAGGTGTGGGAGGTTTGTTATGAGGTGTGGGAGGTTTTTTACAAGGTGTGGGAGGTTTGTTATAAGGTGTGGGAGGTTTGTTACGAGGTGTGGGAGGTTTGTTACAAGGTGTGGGAGGTTTGTTACGAGGTGTGGGAGGTTTGTTACAAGGTGTGGGAGGTTTGTTACAAGGTGTGGGAGGTTTGTTACAAGGTGTGGGAGGTTTGTTATGAGGTGTGGGAGGTTTGTCACAAGGTTTGGGAGGTTTGTTAACAGGTGTGGTATGTTTGTTATGAGGTGTTGGAGGTTTGTTATGAGGTGGGGGAGGTTTGTTATGACGTGTGGGAGGTTTGTTACAAGGTGTGAGAAGTGTCGTAGATTTGTTACAAGGTGTGGGAGGTTTGTCACAAGGTGTGGGAGGTTTGTCACAAGGTGTGGGAGGTTTGTTAAGAGGTGTGGTAGGTTTGTTATAAGGCGAGGGAGGTTTGTTAAGAGATGCGGGAGGTTTGTTAAGGGGTGTGGGAGGTTTGTTATAAGGTGTGGGATGTTTGTTACAAGGTGTGGGATGTTTGTTACAAGGTGTGGGAGGTTTGTTACGAGGTAAGGGAGGTTTGTTACAAGGTGTGGGAGGTTTGTTACGAGGTGTGGGAGGTTTGTTAAGAGGTGTGGGAGGTTTGTTATGATGTGTGGGAGGTTTGTTACAAGGCGTGGGAGGTTTGTTACGAGGTGTGGGAGGTTTGTTACGAGGTGTGGGAGGTTTGTTACAAGGTGTGGGATGTTTGTTACAAGGTGTGGGAGGTTTGTTACGAGGTGTGGGAGGTTTGTTACAAGGTGTGGGAGGTTTGTTACGAGGTGTGGGAGGTTTGTTAAGAGGTTTGGGAGGTTTCTTATAAGGTGTGGGAGGTTTGTTACGAGGTGTGGGAGGTTTCTTAAGATGTGTGGGAGGTTTGTTATGAGGTGTGGGAGGTTTGTTACAAGGTGTGTGAGGTTTGTTATAAGGTATGGGAGGTTTGTTACGAGGTGTGGGAGGTTTGTTACAAGGAGTGGGAGGTTTGTTACGAGGTGTGGGAGGTTTGTTACAAGGTGTGGGAGGTTTGTTACAAGGCATAGGAGGTTTGTTACAAGGTGTGGGAGGTTTGTTAAAAAGGCTTGGGAGGCTTGTTACAATGCGAAGGAGTTTTGTTACAAGGCGTGGGAGGTTGTTACAAGGCGTGGGAGGTTTGTTATGAGGTGTGGGAGGTTTATTTTAAGGTGTGGGAGGTTATAAGGTGTGGGAGGTTATAAATAGTGGGAGGTTTGTTACAAGGTGTCGGAGGTTTGTTACAAGGTGTGGGAGGTTTGTTATGAGGTGTGGGAGGTTTGTCACAAGGTTTGGGAGGTTTGTTAACAGGTGTGGGATGTTTGTTATGAGGTGGGGGAGGTTTGTTATGACGTGTGGGAGGTTTGTTACAAGGTGTGAGAGGTGTCGTAGATTTGTTACAAGGTGTGGGAGGTTTGTCACAAGGTGTGGGAGGTTTGTCACAAGGTGTGGGATGTTTGTTACAACGCGAAGGAGAGTTGTTACAAGGCGTGGGAGGTTTGTTAAGAGGTGTGGTAGGTTTGTTATAAGGCGAGGGAGGTTTGTTAAGAGATGCGGGAGGTTTGTTAAGGGGTGTGGGAGGTTTGTTATAAGGTGTGGGATGTTTGTTACAAGGTGTGGGATCTTTGTTACAAGGTGTGGGAGGTTTGTTACGAGGTAAGGGAGGTTTGTTACAAGGTGTGGGAGGTTTGTTACGAGGTGTGGGAGGTTTGTTAAGAGGTGTGGGAGGTTTGTTACGATGTGTGGGAGGTTTGTTACAAGGCGTGGGAGGTTTGTTACGAGGTGTGGGAGGTTTGTTACGAGGTGTGGGAGGTTTGTTACAAGGTGTGGGAGGTTTGTTACAAGGTGTGGGAGGTTTGTTACGAGGTGTGGGAGGTTTGTTACAAGGTGTGGGAGGTTTGTTACGAGGTGTGGGAGGTTTGTTAAGAGGTTTGGGAGGTTTCTTATAAGGTGTGGGAGGTTTGTTACGCGGTGTGGGAGGTTTCTTAAGAGGTGTGGGAGGTTTGTTACGAGGTGTGGGAGGTTTCTTAAGAGGTGTGGGAGGTTTGTTATAAGGTGTGGGAGGTGTGTTACGAGGTGTGGGAGGTTTGTTACAAGGTGTGGGAGGTTTGTTATGAGGTGTGGGAGGTTTGTTACAAGGTGTGGGGGGTTGTTACAAGGCATAGGAGGTTTGTTACAAGGTGTGGGAGCTTTGTTACAAGGTTTGGGAGGTTTGTTATGAAGTGTGGGAGGTTTGTTATAAGGTGTGGGAGGTTATAAGGTGTGGGAGGTTATAAGGTGTCGGAGGTTTGTTACAAGGTGTGAGAGGTTTGTTATAAGGTGTGGGAGGTTTGTTACAAGGTGTGGGAGGTTTTTTACAAGGCGTGGGAGGTTTCTTATAAGGTGTGGGAAGTTTGTTACGAGGTGTGGGAGGTTTGTTACGAGGTGTGGGATGTTTGTTATGAGGTGTGGGAGGTTTGTTACGAGGTGTGGGAGGTTTGTTACAAGGTGTGGGAGGTGTGTTAGATTTGTTAAGAGGTGTGGTAGGTTTGTTATAAGGCGAGGGAGGTTTGTTAAGAGATGCGGGAGGTTTGTTAAGGGGTGTGGGAGGTTTGTTATAAGGTGTGGGATGCTTGTTACAAGGTGTGGGATGTTTGTTACAAGGTGTGGGAGGTTTGTTACGAGGTAAGGGAGGTTTGTTACACGGTGTGGGAGGTTTGTTATGAGGTGTGGGAGGTTTGTTAAGAGGTGTGGGAGGTTTGTTACGATGTGTGGGAGGTTTGTTACAAGGCGTGGGAGGTTTGTTACGAGGTGTGGGAGGTTTGTTACGAGGTGTGGGAGGTTTGTTACAAGGTGTGGGAGGTTTGTTACAAGGTGTGGGAGGTTTGTTACGAGGTGTGGGAGGTTTGTTACAAGGTGTGGGAGGTTTGTTACGAGGTGTGGGAGGTTTGTTAAGAGGTTTGGGAGGTTTCTTATAAGGTGTGGGAGGTTTGTTACGAGGTGTGGGAGGTTTCTTAAGAGGTGTGGGAGGTTTGTTACGAGCTGTGGGAGGTTTCTTAAGAGGTGTGGGAGGTTTGTTATAAGGTGTGGAAGGTGTGTTACGAGGTGTGGGAGGTTTGTTACAAGGTGTGGGAGGTTTGTTACGAGGTGTGGGAGGTTTGTTACAAGGTGTGGGGGGTTGTTACAAGGCATAGGAGGTTTGTTACAAGGTGTGGGAGCTTTGTTACAAGGTTTGGGAGGTTTGTTATGAGGTGTGGGAGGTTTGTTATAAGGTGTGGGAGGTTATAAGGTGTGGGAGGTTATAAGGTGTCGGAGGTTTGTTACAAGGTGCGAGAGGTTTGTTATAAGGTGTGGGAGGTTTGTTAGAAGGTGTGGGAGGTTTTTTACAAGGCGTGGGAGGTTTCTTATAAGGTGTGGGAAGTTTGTTACGAGGTGTGGGAGGTTTGTTACGAGGTGTGGGATGTTTGTTATGAGGTGTGGGAGGTTTGTTACGAGGTGTGGGAGGTTTGTTACAAGGTGTGGGAGGTGTGGTAGATTTGTTACAAGGTGTGGAAGATTTGTTACGAGGTGTGGGAGGTTTGTTACAAGGTGTGGGAGGTTTGTTACGAGGTGTGGGAGGTTTGTTAAGAGGTGTGGGAGGTTTGTTATGAGGTGTGGGAGGTTTTTTACAAGGTGTGGGAGGTTTGTTATAAGGTGTGGGAGGTTTGTTACGAGGTGTGGGAGGTTTGTTACAAGGTGTGGGAGGTTTGTTACGAGGTGTGGGAGGTTTGTTACAAGGTGTGGGAGGTTTGTTACAAGGTGTGGGAGGTTTGTTACAAGGTGTGGGAGGTTTGTTATGAGGTCTGGGAGGTTTGTCACAAGGTTTGGGAGGTTTGTTAACAGGTGTGGTATGTTTGTTATGAGGTGTTGGAGGTTTGTTATGAGGTGGGGGAGGTTTGTTATGACGTGTGGGAGGTTTGTTACAAGGTGTGAGAAGTGTCGTAGATTTGTTACAAGGTGTGGGAGGTTTGTCACAAGGTGTGGGAGGTTTGTCACAAGGTGTGGGATGTTTGTTACAACGCGAAGGAGAATTGTTACAAGGCGTGGGAGGTTTATTAAGAGGTGTGGTAGGTTTGTTATAAGGCGAGGGAGGTTTGTTAAGAGATGCGGGAGGTTTGTTAAGGGGTGTGGGAGGTTTGTTATAAGGTGTGGGATGTTTGTTACAAGGTGTGGGATGTTTGTTACAAGGTGTGGGAGGTTTGTTACGAGGTAAGGGAGGTTTGTTACAAGGTGTGGGAGGTTTGTTACGAGGTGTGGGAGGTTTGTTAAGAGGTGTGGGAGGTTTGTTACGATGTGTGGGAGGTTTGTTACAAGGCGTGGGAGGTTTGTTACGAGGTGTGGGAGGTTTGTTACGAGGTGTGGGAGGTTTGTTACAAGGTGTGGGAGGTTTGTTACAAGGTGTGGGAGGTTTGTTACGAGGTGTGGGAGGTTTGTTAACAGGTGTGGGATGTTTGTTATGAGGTGTTGGAGGTTTGTTATGAGGTGGGGGAGGTTTGTTATGACGTATGGGAGGTTTGTTACAAGGTGTGAGAAGTGTCGTAGATTTGTTACAAGGTGTGGGAGGTTTGTCACAAGGTGTGGGAGGTTTGTCACAAGGTGTGGGATGTTTGTTACAACGCGAAGGAGATTTGTTACAAGGCGTGGGAGGTTTGTTAAGAGGTGTGGTAGGTTTGTTATAAGGCGAGGGAGGTTTGTTAAGAGATGCGGGAGGTTTGTTAAGGGGTGTGGGAGGTTTGTTATAAGGTGTGGGATGTTTGTTACAAGGTGTGGGATGTTTGTTACAAGGTGTGGGAGGTTTGTTATGAGGTGTGGGAGGTTTGTCACAAGGTTTGGGAGGTTTGTTAACAGGTGTGGGATGTTTGTTATGAGGTGTTGGAGGTTTGTTATGAGGTGGGGGAGGTTTGTTATGACGTATGGGAGGTTTGTTACAAGGTGTGAGAAGTGTCGTAGATTTGTTACAAGGTGTGGGAGGTTTGTCACAAGGTGTGGGAGGTTTGTCACAAGGTGTGGGATGTTTGTTACAACGCGAAGGAGATTTGTTACAAGGCGTGGGAGGTTTGTTAAGAGGTGTGGTAGGTTTGTTATAAGGCGAGGGAGGTTTGTTAAGAGATTCGGGAGGTTTGTTAAGGGGTGTGGGAGGTTTGTTATAAGGTGTGGGATGTTTGTTACAAGGTGTGGGATGTTTGTTACAAGGTGTGGGAGGTTTGTTACGAGGTAAGGGAGGTTTGTTACAAGGTGTGGGAGGTTTGTTACGAGGTGTGGGAGGTTTGTTAAGAGGTGTGGGAGGTTTGTTACGATGTGTGGGAGGTTTGTTACGAGGCGTGGGAGGTTTGTTACGAGGTGTGGGAGGTTTGTTACGAGGCGTGGGAGGTTTGTTACAAGGTGTGGGAGGTTTGTTACAAGGTGTGGGAGGTTTGTTACGAGGTTTGGGAGGTTTGTTACAAGGTGTGGGAGGTTTGTTACGAGGTGTGGGAGGTTTGTTAAGAGGTTTGGGAGGTTTCTTATAAGGTGTGGGAGGTTTGTTACGAGGTGTGGGAGGTTTCTTAAGATGTGTGGGAGGTTTGTTACGAGATGTGGGAGGTTTGTTACAAGGAGTGGGAGGTTTGTTACGAGGTTTGGGAGGCTTGTTACAATGCGAAGGAGTTTTGTTACAAGGCGTGGGAGGTTGTTACAAGGTGTGGGAGGTTTGTTACGAGGTGTGGGAGGTTTGTTACAAGGAGTGGGAGGTTTGTTACGAGGTATGGGAGGTTTGTTACAAGGTGTGGGAGGTTTGTTACAAGGCATAGGAGGTTTGTTACAAGGTGTGGGAGGTTTGTTACAAGGTTTGGGAGGCTTGTTACAATGCGAAGGAGTTTTGTTACAAGGCGTGGGAGGTTGTTACAAGGCGTGGGAGGTTTGTTATGAGGTGTGGGAGGTTTTTTACAAGGTGTCGGAGGTTTGTTATAAGGTGTGGGAGGTTTGTTACGAGGTGTGGGAGGTTTGTTACAAGGTGTGGGAGGTTTGTTACGAGGTGTGGGAGGTTTGTTACAAGGTGTGGGAGGTTTGTTACAAGGTGTCGGAGGTTTGTTACAAAGTGTGGGAGGTTTGTTATGAGGTGTGGGAGGTTTGTCACAAGGTTTGGGAGGTTTGTTAACAGGTGTGGGATGTTTGTTATGAGGTGTTGGAGGTTTGTTATGAGGTGGGGGAGGTTTGTTATGACGTATGGGAGGTTTGTTACAAGGTGTGAGAAGTGTCGTAGATTTGTTACAAGGTGTGGGAGGTTTGTCACAAGGTGTGGGAGGTTTGTCACAAGGTGTGGGATGTTTGTTACAACGCGAAGGAGATTTGTTACAAGGCGTGGGAGGTTTGTTAAGAGGTGTGGTAGGTTTGTTATAAGGCGAGGGAGGTTTGTTAAGAGATGCGGGAGGTTTGTTAAGGGGTGTGGGAGGTTTGTTATAAGGTGTGGGATGTTTGTTACAAGGTGTGGGATGTTTGTTACAAGGTGTGGGAGGTTTGTTACGAGGTAAGGGAGGTTTGTTACAAGGTGTGGGAGGTTTGTTACGAGGTGTGGGAGGTTTGTTAAGAGGTGTGGGAGGTTTGTTACGATGTGTGGGAGGTTTGTTACGAGGCGTGGGAGGTTTGTTACGAGGTGTGGGAGGTTTGTTACGAGGCGTGGGAGGTTTGTTACAAGGTGTGGGAGGTTTGTTACAAGGTGTGGGAGGTTTGTTACGAGGTTTGGGAGGTTTGTTACAAGGTGTGGGAGGTTTGTTACGAGGTGTGGGAGGTTTGTTAAGAGGTTTGGGAGGTTTCTTATAAGGTGTGGGAGGTTTGTTACGAGGTGTGGGAGGTTTCTTAAGATGTGTGGGAGGTTTGTTACGAGATGTGGGAGGTTTGTTACAAGGAGTGGGAGGTTTGTTACGAGGTTTGGGAGGCTTGTTACAATGCGAAGGAGTTTTGTTACAAGGCGTGGGAGGTTGTTACAAGGTGTGGGAGGTTTGTTACGAGGTGTGGGAGGTTTGTTACAAGGAGTGGGAGGTTTGTTACGAGGTATGGGAGGTTTGTTACAAGGTGTGGGAGGTTTGTTACGAGGTGTGGGAGGTTTGTTACAAGGTGTGGGAGGTTTGTTACGAGGTGTGGGAGGTTTGTTACAAGGAGTGGGAGGTTTGTTACGAGGTATGGGAGGTTTGTTACAAGGTGTGGGAGGTTTGTTACAATGCGAAGGAGTTTTGTTACAAGGCGTGGGAGGTTGTTACAAGGCGTGGGAGGTTTGTTATGAGGTGTGGGAGGTTTATTTTAAGGTGTGGGAGGTTATAAGGTGTGGGAGGTTATAAGGTGTGGGAGGTTTGTTACAAGGTGTGAGAGGTTTGTTATAAGGTGTGGGAGGTTTGTTACGAGGTGTGGGAGGTTTGTTACGAGGTGTGGGAGGTTTGTTACGAGGTGTGGGAGGTTTGTTATAAGGTGTGGGAGGTTTGTTACGAGGTGTGGGAGGTTTGTTACAAGGAGTGGGAGGTTTGTTAGGAGGTGTGGGAGGTTTGTTACAAGGTGTGGGAGGTTTGTTACAAGGCATAGGAGGTTTGTTACAAGGTGTGGGAGGTTTGTTACAAGGTTTGGGAGGCTTGTTACAATGCGAAGGAGTTTTGTTTTAAGGCGTGGGAGGTTGTTACAAGGCGTGGGAGGTTTGTTATGAGGTGTGGGAGGTTTATTTTAAGGTGTGGGAGGTTATAAGGTGTGGGAGGTTATAAGGTATGGGAGGTTTGTTACAAGGTGTGAGAGGTTTGTTATAAGGTGTGGGAGGTTTGTTACGAGGTGTGGGAGGTTTGTTACAAGGTGTGGGAGGTTTGTTACGAGGTGTGGGAGGTTTGTTACAAGGTGTGGGAGGTTTGTTACAAGGCATAGGAGGTTTGTTACAAGGTGTGGGAGGTTTGTTACAAGGTTTGGGAGGTTTGTTAGTAGGTGTGAGAGGTTTGTTATGAGGTGTGGGAGGTTTGTTATAAGGTGTGGGAGGTTTGTGACAAGGTTTGGGAGGTTTGTTACAAGGTTTGGGAGGTTTGTTATAAGGTGTGGGAGGTTTGTTACAAGGTGTGGGATGTTTATTACAAGGTGTGGGATGTTTGTTACAAGGTTTGTTACAAGGTGTGGGAGGTTTGTTACAAGGTTTGTTACAAGGTGTGGGAGGTTTGTTACAAGGTTTGGGAGGTTTGTTACGAGGTGTGGGAGCTTTGTTACAAGGTGTGGGAGGTTTACGAGGTCTGGGAGGTTTGTTAAGAGGTGTGGGAGGTTTGTTATAAGGTGTGGGAGGTTTGTTATGAGGTGTGGGAGGTTTGTTACGAGGTGTGGAAGGTTTGTTAGGAGGTGTGGGAGGTTTGTTATAAGGTGTGGGATGTTATAAGTTGTGGGAGGTTTGTTACAAGGTGTGGGAGGTTTGTTATAAGGTGTGGGAGGTTTGTTATAAGGTGTGGAAGGTTTGTTACAAGACGTGGAAGGTTTCTTATAAGGTGTGGGAGGTTTGTTATGAGGTGTGGGAGGTTTGTTACGAGGTGTGGGAGGTTTGTTACAAGGTTTGGAAGGTTTGTTACGAGGTGTGAGATGTTTGTTACAAGGTTTGTTAAAAGGTGTGGGAGGTTATAAGGTGTGGGAGGTCTGTTACGAGGTGTGGGAGGTTTGTTACAAGGTGTGGGAGGTTTGTTACAAGGCATAGGAGGTTTGTTAAGAGGTGTGGGAGATGTGTTATGAGGTGTGGGTGGTTTGTTACAAGGTGCGGGAGGTTTGTTACGAGGTGTGGGAGGTTTGTTATGAGGTGTGGGAGTTTTGTTATAAGGTGTGGGAGGTGTGTTACGAGGTGTGGGAGGTTTGTTACGAGGTGTGGGATGTTTGTTAAGAGGTTTGGGAGGTTTCTTATAAGGTGTGGGAGGTTTGTTACGAGGTGTGGGAGGTTTCTTAAGATGTGTGGGAGGTTTGTTACGAGATGTGGGAGGTTTGTTACAAGGAGTGGGAGATTTGTTACGAGGTTTGGGAGGCTTGTTACAATGCGAAGGAGTTTTGTTACAAGGCGTGGGAGGTTGTTACAAGGTGTGGGAGGTTTGTTACGAGGTGTGGGAGGTTTGTTACAAGGAGTGGGAGGTTTGTTACGAGGTATGGGAGGTTTGTTACAAGGTGTGGGAGGTTTGTTACAAGGCATGGGAGGTTTGTTACAAGGTGTGGGAGGTTTGTTACAAGGTTTGGGAGGCTTGTTACAATGCGAAGGAGTTTTGTTACAAGGCGTGGGAGGTTGTTACAAGGCGTGGGAGGTTTGTTATGAGGTGTGGGAGGTTTATTTTAAGGTGTGGGAGGTTATAAGGTGTGGGAGGTTATAAGGTGTGGGAGGTTTGTTACAAGGTGTGAGAGGTTTGTTATAAGGTGTGGGAGGTTTGTTACGAGGTGTGGGAGGTTTGTTACGAGGTGTGGGAGGTTTGTTACGAGGTGTGGGAGGTTTATTATAAGGTGTGGGAGGTTTGTTACGAGGTGTGGGAGGTTTGTTACAAGGAGTGGGAGGTTTGTTACGAGGTGTGGGAGGTTTGTTACAAGGTGTGGAAGGTTTGTTACAAGGCATAGGAGGTTTGTTACAAGGTGTGGGAGGTTTGTTACAAGGTTTGGGAGGCTTGTTACAATGCGAAGGAGTTTTGTTTTAAGGCGTGGGAGGTTGTTACAAGGCGTGGGAGGTTTGTTATGAGGTGTGGGAGGTTTATTTTAAGGTGTGGGAGGTTATAAGGTGTGGGAGGTTATAAGGTATGGGAGGTTTGTTACAAGGTGTGAGAGGTTTGTTATAAGGTGTGGGAGGTTTGTTACGAGGTGTGGGAGGTTTGTTACAAGGTGTGGGAGGTTTGTTACGAGGTGTGGGAGGTTTGTTACAAGGTGTGGGAGGTTTGTTACAAGGCATAGGAGGTTTGTTACAAGGTGTGGGAGGTTTGTTACAAGGTTTGGGAGGTTTGTTAGTAGGTGTGAGAGGTTTGTTATGAGGTGTGGGAGGTTTGTTATAAGGTGTGGGAGGTTTGTGACAAGGTTTGGGATGTTTATTACAAGGTGTGGGATGTTTGTTACAAGGTTTGTTACAAGGTGTGGGATGTTTGTTACAAGGTTTGTTACAAGGTGTGGGAGGTTTGTTACAAGGTTTGGGAGGTTTGTTACGAGGTGTGGGAGGTTTGTTACAAGGTGTGGGAGGTTTACGAGGTCTGGGAGGTTTGTTAAGAGGTGTGGGAGGTTTGTTATAAGGTGTGGGAGGTTTGTTACGAGGTTTGGGAGGTTTGTTACAAGGTGTGGGAGGTTTGTTACGAGGTGTGGGAGGTTTGTTACGAGGTGTGGGAGGTTTGTTACGAGGTGTGGGAGGTTTGTTACAAGGTGTGGGAGGTTTGTTACGAGGTGTGGGAGGTTTGTTACAAGGTGTGGGAGGTTTGTTACAAGGCATAGGAGGTTTGTTACAAGGTGTGGGAGGTTTGTTACAAGGTTTGGGAGGTTTGTTAGTAGGTGTGAGAGGTTTGTTATGAGGTGTGGGAGGTTTGTTATAAGGTGTGGGAGGTTTGTGACAAGGTGTGGGAGGTTTGTTACAAGGTGTGGGAGGTTTGTTATAAGGTGTGGGAGGTTTGTTACGAGGTGTGGGAGGTTTGTTTCAAGGTGTGGGAGGTTTGTTACGAGGTGTGGGAGGTTTGTTACAAGGTGTGGGAGGTTTGTTACAAGGCAAAGGAGGTTTGTTACAAGGTGTGGGAGGTTTGTTACAAGGTTTGGGAGGCTTGTTACAATGCGAAGGAGTTTTGTTACAAGGCGTGGGAGGTTGTTACAAGGCGTGGGAGGTTTGTTATGAGGTGTGGGAGATTTGTTTTAAGGTGTGGGAGGTTATAAGGTGTGGGAGGTTATAAGGTGTGGGAGGTTTGTTACAAGGTGTGAGAGGTTTGTTATAAGGTGTGGGAGGTTTGTAACGAGGTGTGGGAGGTTTGTTACAAGGTGTGGCATGTTTGTTACGAGGTGTGGGAGGTTTGTTACAAGGTGTGGGAGGTTTTTTACAAGGCATAGGAGGTTTGTTACAAGGTGTGGGAGGCTTGTTACGAGGTGTGGGAGGTTTGTTACGAGGTGTGGGAGGTTTGTTATGAGGTGTGGGAGGTTTGTTACGAGGTGTGGAAGGTTTGTTAGGAGGTGTGGGAGGTTTGTTATAAGGTGTGGGATGTTATAAGTTGTGGGAGGTTTGTTATAAGGTGTGGGAGGTTTGTTATGAGGTGTGGGAGGTTTGTTACGAGGTGTGGGAGGTTTGTTACAAGGTTTGGAAGGTTTGTTACGAGGTGTGAGATGTTTGTTACAAGGTTTGTTAAAAGGTGTGGGAGGTTATAAGGTGTGGGAGGTCTGTTACGAGGTGTGGGAGGTTTGTTACAAGGTGTGGGAGGTTTGTTACAAGGCATAGGAGGTTTGTTAAGAGGTGTTTGAGATGTGTTATGAGGTGTGGGTGGTTTGTTACAAGGTGCGGGAGGTTTGTTACGAGGTGTGGGAGGTTTGTTATGAGGTGTGGGAGTTTTGTTATAAGGTGTGGGAGGTGTGTTACGAGGTGTGGGAGGTTTGTTACAAGGTGTGGGAGGTTTGTTACGAGGTGTGGGAGGTTTGTTAAGAGGTTTGGGAGGTTTCTTATAAGGTGTGGGAGGTTTCTTAAGAGGTGTGGGAGGTTTGTTACGAGGTGTGGCAGGTTTGTTACAAGGTGTGGGAGGTTTGTTATGAGGTGTGGGAGGTTTGTTATAAGGTGTGGGAGGTGTGTTACGAGGTGTGGGAGGTTTGTTTAGAGGTTTGGGAGGTTTCTTATAAGGTGCGGGAGGTTTGTTACGAGGTGTGGGAGGTTTGTTATGAGGTGTGGGAGGTTTGTTATAAGGTGTGGGAGGTGTGTTACGAGGTGTGGGAGATTTGTTACAAGGTGTGGGAGGTTTGTTACGAGGTGTGGGAGGTTTGTTACAAGGTGTGGGAGGTTTGTTACAAGGCATAGGAGGTTTGTTACAAGGTGTGGGAGCTTTGTTACAAGGTTTGGGAGGTTTGTTATGAGGTGTGGGAGGTTATAAGGTGTGGGAGGTTATAAGGTGTCGGAGGTTTGTTACAAGGTGTGAGAGGTTTGTTATAAGGTGTGGGAGGTTTGTTAGAAGGTGTGGGAGGTTTTTTACAAGGCGTGGGAGGTTTTCTTATAAGGTGTGGGAAGTTTGTTACGAGGTGTGGGAGGTTTGTTACGAGGTGTGGGATGTTTGTTATGAGGTGTGGGAGGTTTGTTACGAGGTGTGGGAGGTTTGTTACAAGGTGTGGGAGGTGTGGTAGATTTGTTACAAGGTGTGGCAGGTTTGTTACGAGGTGTGGGAGGTTTGTTACAAGGTGTGGGAGGTTTGTTACGAGGTGTGGGAGGTTTGTTAAGAGGTGTGGGAGGTTTGTTATGAGGTGTGGGAGGTTTTTTACAAGGTGTGGGAGGTTTGTTATAAGGTGTGGGAGGTTTGTTACGAGGTGTGGGAGGTTTGTTACAAGGTGTGGGAGGTTTGTTACGAGGTGTGGGAGGTTTGTTACAAGGTGTGGGAGGTTTGTTACAAGGTGTCGGAGGTTTGTTACAAGGTGTGGGAGGTTTGTTATGAGGTGTGGGAGGTTTGTCACAAGGTTTGGGAGGTTTGTTAACAGGTGTGGGATGTTTGTTATGAGGTGTTGGAGGTTTGTTATGAGGTGGGGGAGGTTTGTTATGACGTGTGGGAGGTTTGTTACAAGGTGTGAGAGGTGTCGTAGATTTGTTACAAGGTGTGGGAGGTTTGTCACAAGGTGTGGGAGGTTTGTCACAAGGTGTGGGATGTTTGTTACAACGCGAAGGAGATTTGTTACAAGGCGTGGGAGGTTTGTTAAGAGGTGTGGTAGGTTTGTTATAAGGCGAGGGAGGTTTGTTAAGAGATGCGGGAGGTTTGTTAAGGGGTGTGGGAGGTTTGTTATAAGGTGTGGGATGTTTGTTACAAGGTGTGGGATGTTTGTTACAAGGTGTGGGAGGTTTGTTACGAGGTAAGGGAAGTTTGTTACAAGGTGTGGGAGGTTTGTTACGAGGTGTGGGAGGTTTGTTAAGAGGTGTGGGAGGTTTGTTACGATGTGTGGGAGGTTTGTTACAAGGCGTGGGAGGTTTGTTACGAGGTGTGGGAGGTTTGTTACGAGGTGTGGGAGGTTTGTTACAAGGTGTGGGAGGTTTGTTACAAGGTGTGGGAGGTTTGTTACGAGGTGTGGGAGGTTTGTTACAAGGTGTGGGAGGTTTGTTATGAGGTTTGGGAGGTTTGTTAAGAGGTTTGGGAGGTTTCTTATAAGGTGTGGGAGGTTTGTTACGAGGTGTGGGAGGTTTCTTAAGATGTGTGGGAGGTTTGTTACGAGATGTGGGAGGTTTGTTACAAGGAGTGGGAGGTTTGTTACGAGGTTTGGGAGGCTTGTTACAATGCGAAGGAGTTTTGTTACAAGGCGTGGGAGGTTGTTACAAGGTGTGGGAGGTTTGTTACGAGGTGTGGGAGGTTTGTTACAAGGAGTGGGAGGTTTGTTACGAGGTATGGGAGGTTTGTTACAAGGTGTGGGAGGTTTGTTACGAGGTGTGGGAGGTTTGTTACAAGGTGTGGGAGGTTTGTTACGAGGTGTGGGAGGTTTGTTACAAGGAGTGGGAGGTTTGTTACGAGGTATGGGAGGTTTGTTACAAGGTGTGGGAGGTTTGTTACAATGCGAAGGAGTTTTGTTACAAGGCGTGGGAGGTTGTTACAAGGCGTGGGAGGTTTGTTATGAGGTGTGGGAGGTTTATTTTAAGGTGTGGGAGGTTATAAGGTGTGGGAGGTTATAAGGTGTGGGAGGTTTGTTACAAGGTGTGAGAGGTTTGTTATAAGGTGTGGGAGGTTTGTTACGAGGTGTGGGAGGTTTGTTACGAGGTGTGGGAGGTTTGTTACGAGGTGTGGGAGGTTTGTTATAAGGTGTGGGAGGTTTGTTACGAGGTGTGGGAGGTTTGTTACAAGGAGTGGGAGGTTTGTTAGGAGGTGTGGGAGGTTTGTTACAAGGTGTGGGAGGTTTGTTACAAGGCATAGGAGGTTTGTTACAAGGTGTGGGAGGTTTGTTACAAGGTTTGGGAGGCTTGTTACAATGCGAAGGAGTTTTGTTTTAAGGCGTGGGAGGTTGTTACAAGGCGTGGGAGGTTTGTTATGAGGTGTGGGAGGTTTATTTTAAGGTGTGGGAGGTTATAAGGTGTGGGAGGTTATAAGGTATGGGAGGTTTGTTACAAGGTGTGAGAGGTTTGTTATAAGGTGTGGGAGGTTTGTTACGAGGTGTGGGAGGTTTGTTACAAGGTGTGGGAGGTTTGTTACGAGGTGTGGGAGGTTTGTTACAAGGTGTGGGAGGTTTGTTACAAGGCATAGGAGGTTTGTTACAAGGTGTGGGAGGTTTGTTACAAGGTTTGGGAGGTTTGTTAGTAGGTGTGAGAGGTTTGTTATGAGGTGTGGGAGGTTTGTTATAAGGTGTGGGAGGTTTGTGACAAGGTTTGGGAGGTTTGTTACAAGGTTTGGGAGGTTTGTTATAAGGTGTGGGAGGTTTGTTACAAGGTGTGGGATGTTTATTACAAGGTGTGGGATGTTTGTTACAAGGTTTGTTACAAGGTGTGGGAGGTTTGTTACAAGGTTTGTTACAAGGTGTGGGAGGTTTGTTACAAGGTTTGGGAGGTTTGTTACGAGGTGTGGGAGCTTTGTTACAAGGTGTGGGAGGTTTACGAGGTCTGGGAGGTTTGTTAAGAGGTGTGGGAGGTTTGTTATAAGGTGTGGGAGGTTTGTTATGAGGTGTGGGAGGTTTGTTACGAGGTGTGGAAGGTTTGTTAGGAGGTGTGGGAGGTTTGTTATAAGGTGTGGGATGTTATAAGTTGTGGGAGGTTTGTTACAAGGTGTGGGAGGTTTGTTATAAGGTGTGGGAGGTTTGTTATAAGGTGTGGAAGGTTTGTTACAAGACGTGGAAGGTTTCTTATAAGGTGTGGGAGGTTTGTTATGAGGTGTGGGAGGTTTGTTAGGAGGTGTGGGAGGTTTGTTACAAGGTTTGGAAGGTTTGTTACGAGGTGTGAGATGTTTGTTACAAGGTTTGTTAAAAGGTGTGGGAGGTTATAAGGTGTGGGAGGTCTGTTACGAGGTGTGGGAGGTTTGTTACAAGGTGTGGGAGGTTTGTTACAAGGCATAGGAGGTTTGTTAAGAGGTGTGGGAGATGTGTTATGAGGTGTGGGTGGTTTGTTACAAGGTGCGGGAGGTTTGTTACGAGGTGTGGGAGGTTTGTTATGAGGTGTGGGAGTTTTGTTATAAGGTGTGGGAGGTGTGTTACGAGGTGTGGGAGGTTTGTTACGAGGTGTGGGATGTTTGTTAAGAGGTTTGGGAGGTTTCTTATAAGGTGTGGGAGGTTTGTTACGAGGTGTGGGAGGTTTCTTAAGATGTGTGGGAGGTTTGTTACGAGATGTGGGAGGTTTGTTACAAGGAGTGGGAGATTTGTTACGAGGTTTGGGAGGCTTGTTACAATGCGAAGGAGTTTTGTTACAAGGCGTGGGAGGTTGTTACAAGGTGTGGGAGGTTTGTTACGAGGTGTGGGAGGTTTGTTACAAGGAGTGGGAGGTTTGTTACGAGGTATGGGAGGTTTGTTACAAGGTGTGGGAGGTTTGTTACAAGGCATGGGAGGTTTGTTACAAGGTGTGGGAGGTTTGTTACAAGGTTTGGGAGGCTTGTTACAATGCGAAGGAGTTTTGTTACAAGGCGTGGGAGGTTGTTACAAGGCGTGGGAGGTTTGTTATGAGGTGTGGGAGGTTTATTTTAAGGTGTGGGAGGTTATAAGGTGTGGGAGGTTATAAGGTGTGGGAGGTTTGTTACAAGGTGTGAGAGGTTTGTTATAAGGTGTGGGAGGTTTGTTACGAGGTGTGGGAGGTTTGTTACGAGGTGTGGGAGGTTTGTTACGAGGTGTGGGAGGTTTATTATAAGGTGTGGGAGGTTTGTTACGAGGTGTGGGAGGTTTGTTACAAGGAGTGGGAGGTTTGTTACGAGGTGTGGGAGGTTTGTTACAAGGTGTGGAAGGTTTGTTACAAGGCATAGGAGGTTTGTTACAAGGTGTGGGAGGTTTGTTACAAGGTTTGGGAGGCTTGTTACAATGCGAAGGAGTTTTGTTTTAAGGCGTGGGAGGTTGTTACAAGGCGTGGGAGGTTTGTTATGAGGTGTGGGAGGTTTATTTTAAGGTGTGGGAGGTTATAAGGTGTGGGAGGTTATAAGGTATGGGAGGTTTGTTACAAGGTGTGAGAGGTTTGTTATAAGGTGTGGGAGGTTTGTTACGAGGTGTGGGAGGTTTGTTACAAGGTGTGGGAGGTTTGTTACGAGGTGTGGGAGGTTTGTTACAAGGTGTGGGAGGTTTGTTACAAGGTTTGGGAGGTTTGTTAGTAGGTGTGAGAGGTTTGTTATGAGGTGTGGGAGGTTTGTTATAAGGTGTGGGAGGTTTGTGACAAGGTTTGGGATGTTTATTACAAGGTGTGGGATGTTTGTTACAAGGTTTGTTACAAGGTGTGGGATGTTTGTTACAAGGTTTGTTACAAGGTGTGGGAGGTTTGTTACAAGGTTTGGGAGGTTTGTTACGAGGTGTGGGAGGTTTGTTACAAGGTGTGGGAGGTTTACGAGGTCTGGGAGGTTTGTTAAGAGGTGTGGGAGGTTTGTTATAAGGTGTGGGAGGTTTGTTACGAGGTTTGGGAGGTTTGTTACAAGGTGTGGGAGGGTTGTTACGAGGTGTGGGAGGTTTGTTACGAGGTGTGGGAGGTTTGTGAAGAGGTTTGGGAGGTTTCTTATAAGGTGTGGGAGGTTTGTTACGAGGTGTGGGATGTTTCTTAAGAGGTGTGGGAGGTTTGTTACAAGGTGTGGGAGGTTTGTTACAAGGTGTGGGAGGTTTGTTATAAGGTGTGGGAGGTTTGTTACGAGGTGTGGGAGGTTTGTTTCAAGGTGTGGGAGGTTTGTTACGAGGTGTGGGAGGTTTGTTACAAGGTGTGGGAGGTTTGTTACAAGGCAAAGGAGGTTTGTTACAAGGTGTGGGAGGTTTGTTACAAGGTTTGGGAGGCTTGTTACAATGCGAAGGAGTTTTGTTACAAGGCGTGGGAGGTTGTTACAAGGCGTGGGAGGTTTGTTATGAGGTGTGGGAGATTTGTTTTAAGGTGTGGGAGGTTATAAGGTGTGGGAGGTTATAAGGTGTGGGAGGTTTGTTACAAGGTGTGAGAGGTTTGTTATAAGGTGTGGGAGGTTTGTAACGAGGTGTGGGAGGTTTGTTACAAGGTGTGGCATGTTTGTTACAAGGTGTGGGAGGTTTGTTACAAGGTGTGGGAGGTTTTTTACAAGGCATAGGAGGTTTGTTACAAGGTGTGGGAGGCTTGTTACGAGGTGTGGGAGGTTTGTTACGAGGTGTGGGAGGTTTGTTATGAGGTGTGGGAGGTTTGTTACGAGGTGTGGAAGGTTTGTTAGGAGGTGTGGGAGGTTTGTTATAAGGTGTGGGATGTTATAAGTTGTGGGAGGTTTGTTATAAGGTGTGGGAGGTTTGTTATGAGGTGTGGGAGGTTTGTTACGAGGTGTGGGAGGTTTGTTACAAGGTTTGGAAGGTTTGTTACGAGGTGTGAGATGTTTGTTACAAGGTTTGTTAAAAGGTGTGGGAGGTTATAAGGTGTGGGAGGTCTGTTACGAGGTGTGGGAGGTTTGTTACAAGGTGTGGGAGGTTTGTTACAAGGCATAGGAGGTTTGTTAAGAGGTGTTTGAGATGTGTTATGAGGTGTGGGTGGTTTGTTACAAGGTGCGGGAGGTTTGTTACGAGGTGTGGGAGGTTTGTTATGAGGTGTGGGAGTTTTGTTATAAGGTGTGGGAGGTGTGTTACGAGGTGTGGGAGGTTTGTTACAAGGTGTGGGAGGTTTGTTACAAGGTGTGGGAGGTTTGTTACGAGGTGTGGGAGGTTTGTTAAGAGGTTTGGGAGGTTTCTTATAAGGTGTGGGAGGTTTCTTAAGAGGTGTGGGAGGTTTGTTACGAGGTGTGGCAGGTTTGTTACAAGGTGTGGGAGGTTTGTTATGAGGTGTGGGAGGTTTGTTATAAGGTGTGGGAGGTGTGTTACGAGGTGTGGGAGGTTTGTTTAGAGGTTTGGGAGGTTTCTTATAAGGTGCGGGAGGTTTGTTACGAGGTGTGGGAGGTTTGTTATGAGGTGTGGGAGGTTTGTTATAAGGTGTGGGAGGTGTGTTACGAGGTGTGGGAGATTTGTTACAAGGTGTGGGAGGTTTGTTACGAGGTGTGGGAGGTTTGTTACAAGGTGTGGGAGGTTTGTTACAAGGTTTGGGAGGTTTGTTATGAGGTGTGGGAGGTTATAAGGTGTGGGAGGTTATAAGGTGTCGGAGGTTTGTTACAAGGTGTGAGAGGTTTGTTATAAGGTGTGGGAGGTTTGTTAGAAGGTGTGGGAGGTTTTTTACAAGGCGTGGGAGGTTTCTTATAAGGTGTGGGAAGTTTGTTACGAGGTGTGGGAGGTTTGTTACGAGGTGTGGGATGTTTGTTATGAGGTGTGGGAGGTTTGTTACGAGGTGTGGGAGGTTTGTTACAAGGTGTGGGAGGTGTGGTAGATTTGTTACAAGGTGTGGCAGGTTTGTTACGAGGTGTGGGAGGTTTGTTACAAGGTGTGGGAGGTTTGTTACGAGGTGTGGGAGGTTTGTTAAGAGGTGTGGGAGGTTTGTTATGAGGTGTGGGAGGTTTTTTACAAGGTGTGGGAGGTTTGTTATAAGGTGTGGGAGGTTTGTTACGAGGTGTGGGAGGTTTGTTACAAGGTGTGGGAGGTTTGTTACGAGGTGTGGGAGGTTTGTTACAAGGTGTGGGAGGTTTGTTACAAGGTGTCGGAGGTTTGTTACAAGGTGTGGGAGGTTTGTTATGAGGTGTGGGAGGTTTGTCACAAGGTTTGGGAGGTTTGTTAACAGGTGTGGGATGTTTGTTATGAGGTGTTGGAGGTTTGTTATGAGGTGGGGGAGGTTTGTTATGACGTGTGGGAGGTTTGTTACAAGGTGTGAGAGGTGTCGTAGATTTGTTACAAGGTGTGGGAGGTTTGTCACAAGGTGTGGGAGGTTTGTCACAAGGTGTGGGATGTTTGTTACAACGCGAAGGAGATTTGTTACAAGGCGTGGGAGGTTTGTTAAGAGGTGTGGTAGGTTTGTTATAAGGCGAGGGAGGTTTGTTAAGAGATGCGGGAGGTTTGTTAAGGGGTGTGGGAGGTTTGTTATAAGGTGTGGGATGTTTGTTACAAGGTGTGGGATGTTTGTTACAAGGTGTGGGAGGTTTGTTACGAGGTAAGGGAAGTTTGTTACAAGGTGTGGGAGGTTTGTTACGAGGTGTGGGAGGTTTGTTAAGAGGTGTGGGAGGTTTGTTACGATGTGTGGGAGGTTTGTTACAAGGCGTGGGAGGTTTGTTACGAGGTGTGGGAGGTTTGTTACGAGGTGTGGGAGGTTTGTTACAAGGTGTGGGAGGTTTGTTACAAGGTGTGGGAGGTTTGTTACGAGGTGTGGGAGGTTTGTTACAAGGTGTGGGAGGTTTGTTATGAGGTTTGGGAGGTTTGTTAAGAGGTTTGGGAGGTTTCTTATAAGGTGTGGGAGGTTTGTTACGAGGTGTGGGAGGTTTCTTAAGAGGTGTGGGAGGTTTGTTACGAGGTGTGGGAGGTTTGTTACGAGGTGTGGGAGGTTTGTTATAAGGTGTGGGAGGTTTGTTACGAGGTGTGGGAGGTTTGTTACAAGGAGTGGGAGGTTTGTTACGAGGTGTGGGAGGTTTGTTACAAGGTGTGGGAGGTTTGTTACAAGGCATAGGAGGTTTGTTACAAGGTGTGGGAGGTTTGTTACAAGGTTTGGGAGGCTTGTTAAAATGCGAAGGAGTTTTGTTTTAAGGCGTGGGAGGTTGTTACAAGGCGTGGGAGGTTTGTTATGAGGTGTGGGAGGTTTATTTTAAGGTGTGGGAGGTTATAAGGTGTGGGAGGTTATAAGGTATGGGAGGTTTGTTACAAGGTGTGAGAGGTTTGTTATAAGGTGTGGGAGGTTTGTTACGAGGTGTGGGAGGTTTGTTACAAGGTGTGGGAGGTTTGTTACGAGGTGTGGGAGGTTTGTTACAAGGTGTGGGAGGTTTGTTACAAGGCATAGGAGGTTTGTTACAAGGTGTGGGAGGTTTGTTACAAGGTTTGGGAGGTTTGTTAGTAGGTGTGAGAGGTTTGTTATGAGGTGTGGGAGGTTTGTTATAAGGTGTGGGAGGTTTGTGACAAGGTTTGGGAGGTTTGTTACAAGGTGTGGGAGGTTTGTTATAAGGTGTGGGAGGTTTGTTACAAGGTGTGGGATGTTTATTACAAGGTGTGGGATGTTTGTTACAAGGTTTGTTACAAGGTGTGGGATGTTTGTTACAAGGTTTGTTACAAGGTGTGGGAGTTTTGTTACAAGGTGTGGGAGGTTTGTTACAAGGCGTGGGAGGTTTGTTACAATGTGTGGGAGGTTTGTTACAAGGTTTTTGAGGTTTGTTATAAGGTGTGGGAGGTTATAAGGAGTGGGATGTTTGTTACAAGGCGTGGGAGGTTTGTTACAAGGCTTGGGAGGCTTGTTACAATGCGAAGGAGTTTTGTTACAAGGTGTGGGAGGTTGTTACAAGGCGTGGGAGGTTTGTTACAAGGCGTGGGAGGTTTGTTACAGGGTTTGTTACAAGGTGTGGGAGTTTTGTTACAAGGTGTGGTAGGTTTGTTACAAGGCGTGGTAGGTTTGTTATAAGGTGTGGGAGGTTTGTTATGAGGTGTGGGAGGTTTGTTACGAGGTGTGGGAGGTTTGTTACAAGGTGTGGGAGGTGTGGTAGATTTGTTACAAGGTGTGGCAGGTTTGTTACGAGGTGTGGGAGGTTTGTTACAAGGTGTGGGAGGTTTGTTACGAGGTGTGGGAGGTTTGTTAAGAGGTGTGGGAGGTTTGTTATGAGGTGTGGGAGGTTTTTTACAAGGTGTGGGAGGTTTGTTATAAGGTGTGGGAGGTTTGTTACGAGGTGTGGGAGGTTTGTTACAAGGTGTGGGAGGTTTGTTACGAGGTGTGGGAGGTTTGTTACAAGGTGTGGGAGGTTTGTTACAAGGTGTCGGAGGTTTGTTACAAGGTGTGGGAGGTTTGTTATGAGGTGTGGGAGGTTTGTCACAAGGTTTGGGAGGTTTGTTAACAGGTGTGGGATGTTTGTTATGAGGTGTTGGAGGTTTGTTATGAGGTGGGGGAGGTTTGTTATGACGTGTGGGAGGTTTGTTACAAGGTGTGAGAGGTGTCGTAGATTTGTTACAAGGTGTGGGAGGTTTGTCACAAGGTGTGGGAGGTTTGTCACAAGGTGTGGGATGTTTGTTACAACGCGAAGGAGATTTGTTACAAGGCGTGGGAGGTTTGTTAAGAGGTGTGGTAGGTTTGTTATAAGGCGAGGGAGGTTTGTTAAGAGATGCGGGAGGTTTGTTAAGGGGTGTGGGAGGTTTGTTATAAGGTGTGGGATGTTTGTTACAAGGTGTGGGATGTTTGTTACAAGGTGTGGGAGGTTTGTTACGAGGTAAGGGAAGTTTGTTACAAGGTGTGGGAGGTTTGTTACGAGGTGTGGGAGGTTTGTTAAGAGGTGTGGGAGGTTTGTTACGATGTGTGGGAGGTTTGTTACAAGGCGTGGGAGGTTTGTTACGAGGTGTGGGAGGTTTGTTACGAGGTGTGGGAGGTTTGTTACAAGGTGTGGGAGGTTTGTTACAAGGTGTGGGAGGTTTGTTACGAGGTGTGGGAGGTTTGTTACAAGGTGTGGGAGGTTTGTTATGAGGTTTGGGAGGTTTGTTAAGAGGTTTGGGAGGTTTCTTATAAGGTGTGGGAGGTGTGTTTCGAGGTGTGGGAGGTTTCTTAAGAGGTGTGGGAGGTTTGTTACGAGGTGTGGGAGGTTTGTTACGAGGTGTGGGAGGTTTGTTATAAGGTGTGGGAGGTTTGTTACAAGGTGTGGGAGGTTTGTTACAAGGAGTGGGAGGTTTGTTACGAGGTGTGGGAGGTTTGTTACAAGGTGTGGGAGGTTTGTTACAAGGCATAGGAGGTTTGTTACAAGGTGTGGGAGGTTTGTTACAAGGTTTGGGAGGCTTGTTACAATGCGAAGGAGTTTTGTTTTAAGGCGTGGGAGGTTGTTACAAGGCGTGGGAGGTTTGTTATGAGGTGTGGGAGGTTTATTTTAAGGTGTGGGAGGTTATAAGGTGTGGGAGGTTATAAGGTATGGGAGGTTTGTTACAAGGTGTGAGAGGTTTGTTATAAGGTGTGGGAGGTTTGTTACGAGGTGTTGGAGGTTTGTTACAAGGTGTGGGAGGTTTGTTACAAGGTTGTTGAGGTTTGTTATAAGGTGTGGGAGGTTATAAGGAGTGGGATGTTTGTTACAAGGCGTGGGAGGTTTGTTACAAGGCTTGGGAGGCTTGTTACAATGCGAAGGAGTTTTGTTACAAGGTGTGGGAGGTTGTTACAAGGCGTGGGAGGTTTGTTACAAGGCGTGGGAGGTTTGTTACAGGGTTTGTTACAAGGTGTGGGAGTTTTGTTACAAGGTGTGGTAGGTTTGTTACAAGGCGTGGTAGGTTTGTTACAATGTGTGGGAGGTTTGTTACAAGGTTGTTGAGGTTTGTTATAAGGTGTGGGAGGTTTGTTATAAGGTGTGGGAGGTTATAAGGTGTGGGAGGTTTGTTACAAGGTGTGGGAGGTTTGTAACAAGGTGTGGGAGGTTTGTTATGAGGTGTGGGAGGTTTGTTATAAGGTGTGGGAGGTTTGTTATGAGGCGTGGGAGGTTTGTTATAAGGTGTGGGAGGTTTGTTATGAGGTGTGGGAGGTTTGTTACGAGGTGTGGGAGGTTTGTTACAAGGTGTGGGAGGTTTGTTACGAGGTGTGGGAGGTTTGTTACAAGGTGTGGGAGGTTTGTTACAAGGCATAGGAGGTTTGTTACAAGGTGTGGGAGGTTTGTTACAAGGTTTGGGAGGTTTGTTAGTAGGTGTGAGAGGTTTGTTATGAGGTGTGGGAGGTTTGTTATAAGGTATGGGAGGTTTGTGACAAGGTTTGGGAGGTTTGTTACAAGGTGTGGGAGGTTTGTTATAAGGTGTGGGAGGTTTGTTACAAGGTGTGGGATGTTTATTACAAGGTGTGGGATGTTTGTTACAAGGTTTGTTACAAGGTGTGGGATGTTTGTTACAGGGTTTGTTACAAGGTGTGGGAGTTTTGTTACAAGGTGTGGGAGGTTTGTTACAAGGCGTGGGAGGTTTGTTACAATGTGTGGGAGGTTTGTTACAAGGTTGTTGAGGTTTGTTATAAGGTGTGGGAGGTTATAAGGAGTGGGATGTTTGTTACAAGGCGTGGGAGGTTTGTTACAAGGCTTGGGAGGCTTGTTACAATGCGAAGGAGTTTTGTTACAAGGTGTGGGAGGTTGTTACAAGGCGTGGGAGGTTTGTTACAAGGCGTGGGAGGTTTGTTACAGGGTTTGTTACAAGGTGTGGGAGTTTTGTTACAAGGTGTGGTAGGTTTGTTACAAGGCGTGGTAGGTTTGTTACAATGTGTGGGAGGTTTGTTACAAGGTTGTTGAGGTTTGTTATAAGGTGTGGGAGGTTTGTTATAAGGTGTGGGAGGTTATAAGGTGTGGGAGGTTTGTTACAAGGTGTGGGAGGTTTGTAACAAGGTGTGGGAGGTTTGTTATGAGGTGTGGGAGGTTTGTTATAAGGTGTGGGAGGTTTGTTATGAGGCGTGGGAGGTTTGTTATAAGGTGTGGGAGGTTTGTTATGAGGTGTGGGAGGTTTGTTAAGAGGTGTGGGAGGTTTGTTACGAGGTGTGGGAGGTGTGTTTTGAGGTGTGGGAGGTTCGTTACGAGGTGTGGGAGGTTTGTTACAAGGTGTGGGATTTACAAGGTTATAAGGTGTGGGAGGTTTGTTATACGGTGTTGGAGGTTTGTTACGAGGTGTGGGAGGTTTGTTACAAGGTGTGGGAGGTTTGTTTCGAGGTGTGTGAGGTTCGTTAAGAGGTGTGGGAGCTTTGTTACGAGGTGTGTGAGGTTTGTTACAAGGTGTGGGAGGTTTGTTATAAGGTGTGGGAGGTTTGTTACGAGGTGTGGGAGGTTTGTTACAAGGTGTGGGAGGTTTGTTACGAGGTGTGGGAGGTTTGTTATGAGATGTGGGAGGTTTGTTATAAGGTGTGGGAGGTTATAAGGTGTGGGAGGTTTGTTACAAGGTGTGGGAGGTTTGTTATGAGGTGTGGGAGGTTTGTTATGAGGTGTGGGAGGTTTGTTATAAGGTGTGGGAGGTTTGTTACAAGGCGTGGGAGGTTTGTTATAAGGTGTGGGAGGTTTGTTATGAGGTGTGGGAGGTTTGTTAAGAGGTGTGGGAGGTTTGTTACGAGGTGTGGGAGGTGTGTTTTGAGGTGTGGGAGGCTCGTTACGAGGTGTGGGAGGTTTGTTAAGAGGTGTGGGAGGTTTGTTACAAGGTGTGGGAAGTGTGGTAGATTTGTTACAAGGTGTGGGAGGTTACAAGGTGTGGGAGGTTTGTTACAAGCTGTGGGAGGTTTTTTAGAAGTTGTGGGAGGTCTGTTAAGAGGTGTGGGAGGTTTGTTACAAGGTGTGGGAGGTGTGGTAGATTTGTTACAAGGTGTGGGAGGTTACAAGGTGTGGGAGGTTGTTACAAGCTGTGGGAGGTTTTTTATAAGTTGTGGGAGGTTTGTTATAAGGTGTGGAAGGCTTGTTACAATGCGAAGGAGGTTTGTTACAAGGTACGGGAGGTTGTTACAAGGCGTGGGAGGTTTGTTACAAGGTTTGGGAGGCTTGTTACAATGCGAAGGAGTTTTGTTACAAGGTGTGGGAGGTTGTTACAAGGCGTGGGAGGTTTGTTACAAGGCGTGGGAGGTTTGTTACAAGGTTTGGGAGGCTTGTTACAATGCGAAGGAGGTTTGTTACAAGGTGTGGGAGGTTTGTTACAAGGTGTGGGAGGTTTGTTATGAGGTGTAGGAGGTTTGTTATAAGGTGTGGGAGGTTTATTACAAGGCGTGGGAGGTTTGTTATAAGGTGTGGGAGGTTTGTTATGATGTGTGGGAGGTTTGTTAAGAGGTGTGGGAGGTTTTTTAGAAGGTGTGTGAGGTTTGTTTCGAGGTGTGGGAGCTTTATTAAGAGGTGTGGGAGCTTTGTTACGAGGTGTGGGAGGTTTGTTACAAGGTGTGGGAGGTGTGGTAGATTTGTTACAAGGTGTGGGAGGTTACAAGGTGTGGGAGGTTGTTACAAGCTGTGGGAGGTTTTTTATAAGTTGTGGGAGGTTTGTTATAAGGTGTTGAAGGCTTGTTACAACGTGAAGGAGGTTTGTTACACAGTGTGGGAGGTTTGTAACAAGGTGTGGGATGTTTGTTACAAAGTTTTTTACAAGGTGTGGGAGGTTTGTTACAAGGTTTGTTACAAGGTGTGGGATGTTTGTTACAAGGTTTGCTACAAGGCATGGGAGGTTTGTTACAGGGTTTGTTACAAGGTGTGGGAGTTTTGTTACAAGGTGTGGGAGGTTTGTTACAAGGCGTGGGAGGTTTGTTACAATGTGTGGGAGGTTTGTTACAAGGTTGTTGAGGTTTGTTATAAGGTGTGGGAGGTTATAAGGAGTGGGATGTTTGTTACAAGGCGTGGGAGGTTTGTTACAAGGTTTGGGAGGCTTGTTACAATGCGAAGGAGTTTTGTTACCAGGTGTGGGAGGTTGTTACAAGGCGTGGGAGGTTTGTTACAAGGCGTGGGAGGTTTGTTACAAGGTTTGGGAGGCTTGTTACAATGCGCAGGAGGTTTGTTACAAGGTGTGGGAGGTTTGTTACAAGGTGTGAGAGGTTTGTTATAAGGTGTGGGAGGTTTGTTACGAGGTGTTGGAGGTTTGTTACAAGGTGTGGGAGGTTTGTTACAAGGTTGTTGAGGTTTGTTATAAGGTGTGGGAGGTTATAAGGAGTGGGATGTTTGTTACAAGGCGTGGGAGGTTTGTTACAAGGCTTGGGAGGCTTGTTACAATGCGAAGGAGTTTTGTTACAAGGTGTGGGAGGTTGTTACAAGGCGTGGGAGGTTTGTTACAAGGCGTGGGAGGTTTGTTACAGGGTTTGTTACAAGGTGTGGGAGTTTTGTTACAAGGTGTGGTAGGTTTGTTACAAGGCGTGGTAGGTTTGTTACAATGTGTGGGAGGTTTGTTACAAGGTTGTTGAGGTTTGTTATAAGGTGTGGGAGGTTTGTTATAAGGTGTGGGAGGTTATAAGGTGTGGGAGGTTTGTTACAAGGTGTGGGAGGTTTGTAACAAGGTGTGGGAGGTTTGTTATGAGGTGTGGGAGGTTTGTTATAAGGTGTGGGAGGTTTGTTATGAGGCGTGGGAGGTTTGTTATAAGGTGTGGGAGGTTATAAGGTATGGGAGGTTTGTTACAAGGTGTGAGAGGTTTGTTATAAGGTGTGGGAGGTTTGTTACGAGGTGTTGGAGGTTTGTTACAAGGTGTGGGAGGTTTGTTACAAGGTTGTTGAGGTTTGTTATAAGGTGTGGGAGGTTATAAGGAGTGGGATGTTTGTTACAAGGCGTGGGAGGTTTGTTACAAGGCTTGGGAGGCTTGTTACAATGCGAAGGAGTTTTGTTACAAGGTGTGGGAGGTTGTTACAAGGCGTGGGAGGTTTGTTACAAGGCGTGGGAGGTTTGTTACAGGGTTTGTTACAAGGTGTGGGAGTTTTGTTACAAGGTGTGGTAGGTTTGTTACAAGGCGTGGTAGGTTTGTTACAATGTGTGGGAGGTTTGTTACAAGGTTGTTGAGGTTTGTTATAAGGTGTGGGAGGTTTGTTATAAGGTGTGGGAGGTTATAAGGTGTGGGAGGTTTGTTACAAGGTGTGGGAGGTTTGTAACAAGGTGTGGGAGGTTTGTTATGAGGTGTGGGAGGTTTGTTATAAGGTGTGGGAGGTTTGTTATGAGGCGTGGGAGGTTTGTTATAAGGTGTGGGAGGTTTGTTATGAGGTGTGGGAGGTTTGTTACGAGGTGTGGGAGGTTTGTTACAAGGTGTGGGAGGTTTGTTACGAGGTGTGGGAGGTTTGTTACAAGGTGTGGGAGGTTTGTTACAAGGCATAGGAGGTTTGTTACAAGGTGTGGGAGGTTTGTTACAAGGTTTGGGAGGTTTGTTAGTAGGTGTGAGAGGTTTGTTATGAGGTGTGGGAGGTTTGTTATAAGGTGTGGGAGGTTTGTGACAAGGTTTGGGAGGTTTGTTACAAGGTGTGGGAGGTTTGTTATAAGGTGTGGGAGGTTTGTTACAAGGTGTGGGATGTTTATTACAAGGTGTGGGATGTTTGTTACAAGGTTTGTTACAAGGTGTGGGATGTTTGTTACAGGGTTTGTTACAAGGTGTGGGAGTTTTGTTACAAGGTGTGGGAGGTTTGTTACAAGGCGTGGGAGGTTTGTTACAATGTGTGGGAGGTTTGTTACAAGGTTGTTGAGGTTTGTTATAAGGTGTGGGAGGTTATAAGGAGTGGGATGTTTGTTACAAGGCGTGGGAGGTTTGTTACAAGGCTTGGGAGGCTTGTTACAATGCGAAGGAGTTTTGTTACAAGGTGTGGGAGGTTGTTACAAGGCGTGGGAGGTTTGTTACAAGGCGTGGGAGGTTTGTTACAGGGTTTGTTACAAGGTGTGGGAGTTTTGTTACAAGGTGTGGTAGGTTTGTTACAAGGCGTGGTAGGTTTGTTACAATGTGTGGGAGGTTTGTTACAAGGTTGTTGAGGTTTGTTATAAGGTGTGGGAGGTTTGTTATAAGGTGTGGGAGGTTATAAGGTGTGGGAGGTTTGTTACAAGGTGTGGGAGGTTTGTAACAAGGTGTGGGAGGTTTGTTATGAGGTGTGGGAGGTTTGTTATAAGGTGTGGGAGGTTTGTTATGAGGCGTGGGAGGTTTGTTATAAGGTGTGGGAGGTTTGTTATGAGGTGTGGGAGGTTTGTTAAGAGGTGTGGGAGGTTTGTTACGAGGTGTGGGAGGTGTGTTTTGAGGTGTGGGAGGTTCGTTACGAGGTGTGGGAGGTTTGTTACAAGGTGTGGGATTTACAAGGTTATAAGGTGTGGGAGGTTTGTTATACGGTGTTGGAGGTTTGTTACGAGGTGTGGGAGGTTTGTTACAAGGTGTGGGAGGTTTGTTTCGAGGTGTGTGAGGTTCGTTAAGAGGTGTGGGAGCTTTGTTACGAGGTGTGTGAGGTTTGTTACAAGGTGTGGGAGGTTTGTTATAAGGTGTGGGAGGTTTGTTACGAGGTGTGGGAGGTTTGTTACAAGGTGTGGGAGGTTTGTTACGAGGTGTGGGAGGTTTGTTATGAGATGTGGGAGGTTTGTTATAAGGTGTGGGAGGTTATAAGGTGTGGGAGGTTTGTTACAAGGTGTGGGAGGTTTGTTATGAGGTGTGGGAGGTTTGTTATGAGGTGTGGGAGGTTTGTTATAAGGTGTGGGAGGTTTGTTACAAGGCGTGGGAGGTTTGTTATAAGGTGTGGGAGGTTTGTTATGAGGTGTGGGAGGTTTGTTAAGAGGTGTGGGAGGTTTGTTACGAGGTGTGGGAGGTGTGTTTTGAGGTGTGGGAGGCTCGTTACGAGGTGTGGGAGGTTTGTTAAGAGGTGTGGGAGGTTTGTTACAAGGTGTGGGAAGTGTGGTAGATTTGTTACAAGGTGTGGGAGGTTACAAGGTGTGGGAGGTTTGTTACAAGCTGTGGGAGGTTTTTTAGAAGTTGTGGGAGGTCTGTTAAGAGGTGTGGGAGGTTTGTTACAAGGTGTGGGAGGTGTGGTAGATTTGTTACAAGGTGTGGGAGGTTACAAGGTGTGGGAGGTTGTTACAAGCTGTGGGAGGTTTTTTATAAGTTGTGGGAGGTTTGTTATAAGGTGTGGAAGGCTTGTTACAATGCGAAGGAGGTTTGTTACAAGGTACGGGAGGTTGTTACAAGGCGTGGGAGGTTTGTTACAAGGTTTGGGAGGCTTGTTACAATGCGAAGGAGTTTTGTTACAAGGTGTGGGAGGTTGTTACAAGGCGTGGGAGGTTTGTTACAAGGCGTGGGAGGTTTGTTACAAGGTTTGGGAGGCTTGTTACAATGCGAAGGAGGTTTGTTACAAGGTGTGGGAGGTTTGTTACAAGGTGTGGGAGGTTTGTTATGAGGTGTAGGAGGTTTGTTATAAGGTGTGGGAGGTTTATTACAAGGCGTGGGAGGTTTGTTATAAGGTGTGGGAGGTTTGTTATGATGTGTGGGAGGTTTGTTAAGAGGTGTGGGAGGTTTTTTAGAAGGTGTGTGAGGTTTGTTTCGAGGTGTGGGAGCTTTATTAAGAGGTGTGGGAGCTTTGTTACGAGGTGTGGGAGGTTTGTTACAAGGTGTGGGAGGTGTGGTAGATTTGTTACAAGGTGTGGGAGGTTACAAGGTGTGGGAGGTTGTTACAAGCTGTGGGAGGTTTTTTATAAGTTGTGGGAGGTTTGTTATAAGGTGTGGAAGGCTTGTTACAACGTGAAGGAGGTTTGTTACACAGTGTGGGAGGTTTGTAACAAGGTGTGGGATGTTTGTTACAACGTTTTTTACAAGGTGTGGGAGGTTTGTTACAAGGTTTGTTACAAGGTGTGGGATGTTTGTTACAAGGTTTGCTACAAGGCATGGGAGGTTTGTTACAGGGTTTGTTACAAGGTGTGGGAGTTTTGTTACAAGGTGTGGGAGGTTTGTTACAAGGCGTGGGAGGTTTGTTACAATGTGTGGGAGGTTTGTTACAAGGTTGTTGAGGTTTGTTATAAGGTGTGGGAGGTTATAAGGAGTGGGATGTTTGTTACAAGGCGTGGGAGGTTTGTTACAAGGTTTGGGAGGCTTGTTACAATGCGAAGGAGTTTTGTTACCAGGTGTGGGAGGTTGTTACAAGGCGTGGGAGGTTTGTTACAAGGCGTGGGAGGTTTGTTACAAGGTTTGGGAGGCTTGTTACAATGCGAAGGAGGTTTGTTACAAGGTGTGGGAGGTTTGTTACAAGGTGTGGGAGGTTTGTTATGAGATGTAGGAGGTTTGTTATAAGGTGTGGGAGGTTTATTACAAGGCGTGGGAGGTTTGTTACAAGGCTTGGGAGGCTTGTTACAATGCGAAGGAGTTTTGTTACAAGGTGTGGGAGGTTGTTACAAGGCGTGGGAGGTTTGTTACAAGGCGTGGGAGGTTTGTTACAGGGTTTGTTACAAGGTGTGGGAGTTTTGTTACAAGGTGTGGTAGGTTTGTTACAAGGCGTGGTAGGTTTGTTACAATGTGTGGGAGGTTTGTTACAAGGTTGTTGAGGTTTGTTATAAGGTGTGGGAGGTTTGTTATAAGGTGTGGGAGGTTATAAGGTGTGGGAGGTTTGTTACAAGGTGTGGGAGGTTTGTAACAAGGTGTGGGAGGTTTGTTATGAGGTGTGGGAGGTTTGTTATAAGGTGTGGGAGGTTTGTTATGAGGCGTGGGAGGTTTGTTATAAGGTGTGGGAGGTTTGTTATGAGGTGTGGGAGGTTTGTTAAGAGGTGTGGGAGGTTTGTTACGAGGTGTGGGAGGTGTGTTTTGAGGTGTGGGAGGTTCGTTACGAGGTGTGGGAGGTTTGTTACAAGGTGTGGGATTTACAAGGTTATAAGGTGTGGGAGGTTTGTTATAAGGTGTTGGAGGTTTGTTACGAGGTGTGGGAGGTTTGTTACAAGGTGTGGGAGGTTTGTTTCGAGGTGTGTGAGGTTCGTTAAGAGGTGTGGGAGCTTTGTTACGAGGTGTGTGAGGTTTGTTACAAGGTGTGGGAGGTTTGTTATAAGGTGTGGGAGGTTTGTTACGAGGTGTGGGAGGTTTGTTACAAGGTGTGGGAGGTTTGTTACGAGGCGTGGGAGGTTTGTTATGAGATGTGGGAGGTTTGTTATAAGGTGTGGGAGGTTATAAGGTGTGGGAGGTTTGTTACAAGGTGTGGGAGGTTTGTTATGAGGTGTGGGAGGTTTGTTATGAGGTGTGGGAGGTTTGTTATAAGGTGTGGGAGGTTTGTTACAAGGCGTGGGAGGTTTGTTATAAGGTGTGGGAGGTTTGTTATGAGGTGTGGGAGGTTTGTTAAGAGGTGTGGGAGGTTTGTTACGAGGTGTGGGAGGTGTGTTTTGAGGTGTGGGAGGCTCGTTACGAGGTGTGGGAGGTTTGTTAAGAGGTGTGGGAGGTTTGTTACAAGGTGTGGGAAGTGTGGTAGATTTGTTACAAGGTGTGGGAGGTTACAAGGTGTGGGAGGTTTGTTACAAGCTGTGGGAGGTTTTTTAGAAGTTGTGGGAGGTCTGTTAAGAGGTGTGGGAGGTTTGTTACAAGGTGTGGGAGGTGTGGTAGATTTGTTACAAGGTGTGGGAGGTTACAAGGTGTGGGAGGTTGTTACAAGCTGTGGGAGGTTTTTTATAAGTTGTGGGAGGTTTGTTATAAGGTGTGGAAGGCTTGTTACAATGCGAAGGAGGTTTGTTACAAGGTACGGGAGGTTGTTACAAGGCGTGGGAGGTTTGTTACAAGGTTTGGGAGGCTTGTTACAATGCGAAGGAGTTTTGTTACAAGGTGTGGGAGGTTGTTACAAGGCGTGGGAGGTTTGTTACAAGGCGTGGGAGGTTTGTTACAAGGTTTGGGAGGCTTGTTACAATGCGAAGGAGGTTTGTTACAAGGTGTGGGAGGTTTGTTACAAGGTGTGGGAGGTTTGTTATGAGGTGTAGGAGGTTTGTTATAAGGTGTGGGAGGTTTATTACAAGGCGTGGGAGGTTTGTTATAAGGTGTGGGAGGTTTGTTATGATGTGTGGGAGGTTTGTTAAGAGGTGTGGGAGGTTTTTTAGAAGGTGTGTGAGGTTTGTTTCGAGGTGTGGGAGCTTTATTAAGAGGTGTGGGAGCTTTGTTACGAGGTGTGGGAGGTTTGTTACAAGGTGTGGGAGGTTATAAGGAGTGGGATGTTTGTTACAAGGCGTGGGAGGTTTGTTACAAGGCTTGGGAGGCTTGTTACAATGCGAAGGAGTTTTGTTACAAGGTGTGGGAGGTTGTTACAAGGCGTGGGAGGTTTGTTACAAGGCGTGGGAGGTTTGTTACAGGGTTTGTTACAAGGTGTGGGAGTTTTGTTACAAGGTGTGGTAGGTTTGTTACAAGGCGTGGTAGGTTTGTTACAATGTGTGGGAGGTTTGTTACAAGGTTGTTGAGGTTTGTTATAAGGTGTGGGAGGTTTGTTATAAGGTGTGGGAGGTTATAAGGTGTGGGAGGTTTGTTACAAGGTGTGGGAGGTTTGTAACAAGGTGTGGGAGGTTTGTTATGAGGTGTGGGAGGTTTGTTATAAGGTGTGGGAGGTTTGTTATGAGGCGTGGGAGGTTTGTTATAAGGTGTGGGAGGTTTGTTATGAGGTGTGGGAGGTTTGTTAAGAGGTGTGGGAGGTTTGTTACGAGGTGTGGGAGGTGTGTTTTGAGGTGTGGGAGGTTCGTTACGAGGTGTGGGAGGTTTGTTACAAGGTGTGGGATTTACAAGGTTATAAGGTGTGGGAGGTTTGTTATACGGTGTTGGAGGTTTGTTACGAGGTGTGGGAGGTTTGTTACAAGGTGTGGGAGGTTTGTTTCGAGGTGTGTGAGGTTCGTTAAGAGGTGTGGGAGCTTTGTTACGAGGTGTGTGAGGTTTGTTACAAGGTGTGGGAGGTTTGTTATAAGGTGTGGGAGGTTTGTTACGAGGTGTGGGAGGTTTGTTACAAGGTGTGGGAGGTTTGTTACGAGGTGTGGGAGGTTTGTTATGAGATGTGGGAGGTTTGTTATAAGGTGTGGGAGGTTATAAGGTGTGGGAGGTTTGTTACAAGGTGTGGGAGGTTTGTTATGAGGTGTGGGAGGTTTGTTATGAGGTGTGGGAGGTTTGTTACAAGGCGTGGGAGGTTTGTTATAAGGTGTGGGAGGTTTGTTATGAGGTGTGGGAGGTTTGTTAAGAGGTGTGGGAGGTTTGTTACGAGGTGTGGGAGGTGTGTTTTGAGGTGTGGGAGGCTCGTTACGAGGTGTGGGAGGTTTGTTAAGAGGTGTGGGAGGTTTGTTACAAGGTGTGGGAAGTGTGGTAGATTTGTTACAAGGTGTGGGAGGTTACAAGGTGTGGGAGGTTTGTTACAAGCTGTGGGAGGTTTTTTAGAAGTTGTGGGAGGTCTGTTAAGAGGTGTGGGAGGTTTGTTACAAGGTGTGGGAGGTGTGGTAGATTTGTTACAAGGTGTGGGAGGTTACAAGGTGTGGGAGGTTGTTACAAGCTGTGGGAGGTTTTTTATAAGTTGTGGGAGGTTTGTTATAAGGTGTGGAAGGCTTGTTACAATGCGAAGGAGGTTTGTTACAAGGTACGGGAGGTTGTTACAAGGCGTGGGAGGTTTGTTACAAGGTTTGGGAGGCTTGTTACAATGCGAAGGAGTTTTGTTACAAGGTGTGGGAGGTTGTTACAAGGCGTGGGAGGTTTGTTACAAGGCGTGGGAGGTTTGTTACAAGGTTTGGGAGGCTTGTTACAATGCGAAGGAGGTTTGTTACAAGGTGTGGGAGGTTTGTTACAAGGTGTGGGAGGTTTGTTATGAGGTGTAGGAGGTTTGTTATAAGGTGTGGGAGGTTTATTACAAGGCGTGGGAGGTTTGTTATAAGGTGTGGGAGGTTTGTTATGATGTGTGGGAGGTTTGTTAAGAGGTGTGGGAGGTTTTTTAGAAGGTGTGTGAGGTTTGTTTCGAGGTGTGGGAGCTTTATTAAGAGGTGTGGGAGCTTTGTTACGAGGTGTGGGAGGTTTGTTACAAGGTGTGGGAGGTGTGGTAGATTTGTTACAAGGTGTGGGAGGTTACAAGTTGTGGGAGGTTGTTACAAGCTGTGGGAGGTTTTTTATAAGTTGTGGGAGGTTTGTTATAAGGTGTGGAAGGCTTGTTACAACGTGAAGGAGGTTTGTTACACAGTGTGGGAGGTTTGTAACAAGGTGTGGGATGTTTGTTACAAAGTTTTTTACAAGGTGTGGGAGGTTTGTTACAAGGTTTGTTACAAGGTGTGGGATGTTTGTTACAAGGTTTGCTACAAGGCATGGGAGGTTTGTTACAGGGTTTGTTACAAGGTGTGGGAGTTTTGTTACAAGGTGTGGGAGGTTTGTTACAAGGCGTGGGAGGTTTGTTACAATGTGTGGGAGGTTTGTTACAAGGTTGTTGAGGTTTGTTATAAGGTGTGGGAGGTTATAAGGAGTGGGATGTTTGTTACAAGGCGTGGGAGGTTTGTTACAAGGTTTGGGAGGCTTGTTACAATGCGAAGGAGTTTTGTTACCAGGTGTGGGAGGTTGTTACAAGGCGTGGGAGGTTTGTTACAAGGCGTGGGAGGTTTGTTACAAGGTTTGGGAGGCTTGTTACAATGCGAAGGAGGTTTGTTACAAGGTGTGGGAGGTTTGTTACAAGGTGTGGGAGGTTTGTTATGAGATGTAGGAGGTTTGTTATAAGGTGTGGGAGGTTTATTACAAGGCGTGGGAGGTTTGTTACAAGGCTTGGGAGGCTTGTTACAATGCGAAGGAGTTTTGTTACAAGGTGTGGGAGGTTGTTACAAGGCGTGGGAGGTTTGTTACAAGGCGTGGGAGGTTTGTTACAGGGTTTGTTACAAGGTGTGGGAGTTTTGTTACAAGGTGTGGTAGGTTTGTTACAAGGCGTGGTAGGTTTGTTACAATGTGTGGGAGGTTTGTTACAAGGTTGTTGAGGTTTGTTATAAGGTGTGGGAGGTTTGTTATAAGGTGTGGGAGGTTATAAGGTGTGGGAGGTTTGTTACAAGGTGTGGGAGGTTTGTAACAAGGTGTGGGAGGTTTGTTATGAGGTGTGGGAGGTTTGTTATAAGGTGTGGGAGGTTTGTTATGAGGCGTGGGAGGTTTGTTATAAGGTGTGGGAGGTTTGTTATGAGGTGTGGGAGGTTTGTTAAGAGGTGTGGGAGGTTTGTTACGAGGTGTGGGAGGTGTGTTTTGAGGTGTGGGAGGTTCGTTACGAGGTGTGGGAGGTTTGTTACAAGGTGTGGGATTTACAAGGTTATAAGGTGTGGGAGGTTTGTTATAAGGTGTTGGAGGTTTGTTACGAGGTGTGGGAGGTTTGTTACAAGGTGTGGGAGGTTTGTTTCGAGGTGTGTGAGGTTCGTTAAGAGGTGTGGGAGCTTTGTTACGAGGTGTGTGAGGTTTGTTACAAGGTGTGGGAGGTTTGTTATGAGGTGTGGGAGGTTTGTTACGAGGTGTGGGAGGTTTGTTACAAGGTGTGGGAGGTTTGTTACGAGGTGTGGGAGGTTTGTTATGAGATGTGGGAGGTTTGTTATAAGGTGTGGGAGGTTATAAGGTGTGGGAGGTTTGTTACAAGGTGTGGGAGGTTTGTTATGAGGTGTGGGAGGTTTGTTATGAGGTGTGGGAGGTTTGTTATAAGGTGTGGGAGGTTTGTTACAAGGCGTGGGAGGTTTGTTATAAGGTGTGGGAGGTTTGTTATGAGGTGTGGGAGGTTTGTTAAGAGGTGTGGGAGGTTTGTTACGAGGTGTGGGAGGTGTGTTTTGAGGTGTGGGAGGCTCGTTACGAGGTGTGGGAGGTTTGTTAAGAGGTGTGGGAGGTTTGTTACAAGGTGTGGGAAGTGTGGTAGATTTGTTACAAGGTGTGGGAGGTTACAAGGTGTGGGAGGTTTGTTACAAGCTGTGGGAGGTTTTTTAGAAGTTGTGGGAGGTCTGTTAAGAGGTGTGGGAGGTTTGTTACAAGGTGTGGGAGGTGTGGTAGATTTGTTACAAGGTGTGGGAGGTTACAAGGTGTGGGAGGTTGTTACAAGCTGTGGGAGGTTTTTTATAAGTTGTGGGAGGTTTGTTATAAGGTGTGGAAGGCTTGTTACAATGCGAAGGAGGTTTGTTACAAGGTACGGGAGGTTGTTACAAGGCGTGGGAGGTTTGTTACAAGGTTTGGGAGGCTTGTTACAATGCGAAGGAGTTTTGTTACAAGGTGTGGGAGGTTGTTACAAGGCGTGGGAGGTTTGTTACAAGGCGTGGGAGGTTTGTTACAAGGTTTGGGAGGCTTGTTACAATGCGAAGGAGGTTTGTTACAAGGTGTGGGAGGTTTGTTACAAGGTGTGGGAGGTTTGTTATGAGGTGTAGGAGGTTTGTTATAAGGTGTGGGAGGTTTATTACAAGGCGTGGGAGGTTTGTTATAAGGTGTGGGAGGTTTGTTATGATGTGTGGGAGGTTTGTTAAGAGGTGTGGGAGGTTTTTTAGAAGGTGTGTGAGGTTTGTTTCGAGGTGTGGGAGCTTTATTAAGAGGTGTGGGAGCTTTGTTACGAGGTGTGGGAGGTTTGTTACAAGGTGTGGGAGGTGTGGTAGATTTGTTACAAGGTGTGGGAGGTTACAAGGTGTGGGAGGTTGTTACAAGCTGTGGGAGGTTTTTTATAAGTTGTGGGAGGTTTGTTATAAGGTGTGGAAGGCTTGTTACAACGTGAAGGAGGTTTGTTACACAGTGTGGGAGGTTTGTAACAAGGTGTGGGATGTTTGTTACAAAGTTTTTTACAAGGTGTGGGAGGTTTGTTACAAGGTTTGTTACAAGGTGTGGGATGTTTGTTACAAGGTTTGCTACAAGGCATGGGAGGTTTGTTACAGGGTTTGTTACAAGGTGTGGGAGTTTTGTTACAAGGTGTGGGAGGTTTGTTACAAGGCGTGGGAGGTTTGTTACAATGTGTGGGAGGTTTGTTACAAGGTTGTTGAGGTTTGTTATAAGGTGTGGGAGGTTATAAGGAGTGGGATGTTTGTTACAAGGCGTGGGAGGTTTGTTACAAGGTTTGGGAGGCTTGTTACAATGCGAAGGAGTTTTGTTACCAGGTGTGGGAGGTTGTTACAAGGCGTGGGAGGTTTGTTACAAGGCGTGGGAGGTTTGTTACAAGGTTTGGGAGGCTTGTTACAATGCGCAGGAGGTTTGTTACAAGGTGTGGGAGGTTTGTTACAAGGTGTGGGAGGTTTGTTATGAGATGTAGGAGGTTTGTTATAAGGTGTGGGAGGTTTATTACAAGGCGTGGGAGGTTTGTTATAAGGTGTGGGAGGTTTGTTATGAGGTGTGGGAGGTTTGTTAAGAGGTGTGGGAGGTTTGTTAGAAGGTGTGTGAGGTTTGTTTCGAGGTGTGGGAGCTTTATTAAGAGGTGTGGGAGCTTTGTTACGAGGTGTGGGAGGTTTATTACAAGGTTTGTTACAAGGTGTGGGAGGTTTGTTACAAGGTTTGTTACAAGGTGTGGGATGTTTGTTACAAGGTGTGGGAGGTTTGTAACAAGGTTTGTTACAATGTGTGGGAGGTTTGTTACAAGGTGTGGGAGGTTTGTTACAGGGTTTGTTACAAGGTGTGGGAGGTTTGCTACAAGGTTTGTTACAAGGTGTGGGGGGTTTGTTACAAGGTTTGTTACAAGGCGTGGGAGGTTTGTTACAGGGTTTGTTACAAGGTGTGGGAGTTTTGTTACAAGGCGTGAGAGGTTTGTTACAAGGCGTGGGAGGTTGTTACAAGGCGTGGGAGGTTTGTTACAAGGTTTGGGAGGCTTGTTACAATGCGAAGGAGTTTTGTTACAAGGTGTGGGAGGTTGTTACAAGGCGTGGGATGTTTGTTACAAGGCGTGGGAGGTTTGTTACAAGATTTGGGAGGCTTGTTACAATGCGAAGGAGGTTTGTTACAAGGTGTGGGAGGTTTGTTACAAGGTGTGGGAGGTTTGTTATGAGTTGTAGGAGGTTTGTTATAAGGTGTGGGAGGTTTGTTATGATGTGTGGGAGGTTTGTTAAGAGGTGTGGGAGGTTTTTTAGAAGGTGTGTGAGGTTTGTTTCGAGGTGTGGGAGCTTTATTAAGAGGTGTGGGAGCTTTGTTACGAGGTGTGGGAGGTTTGTTACAAGGTGTGGGAGGTGTGGTAGATTTGTTACAAGGTGTGGGAGGTTACAAGGTGTGGGAGGTTGTTACAAGCTGTGGGAGGTTTTTTATAAGTTGTGGGAGGTTTGTTATAAGGTGTGGAAGGCTTGTTACAACGTGAAGGAGGTTTGTTACACAGTGTGGGAGGTTTGTAACAAGGTGTGGGATGTTTGTTACAAAGTTTTTTACAAGGTGTGGGAGGTTTGTTACAAGGTTTGTTACAAGGTGTGGGATGTTTGTTACAAGGTTTGCTACAAGGCATGGGAGGTTTGTTACAGGGTTTGTTACAAGGTGTGGGAGTTTTGTTACAAGGTGTGGGAGGTTTGTTACAAGGCGTGGGAGGTTTGTTACAATGTGTGGGAGGTTTGTTACAAGGTTGTTGAGGTTTGTTATAAGGTGTGGGAGGTTATAAGGAGTGGGATGTTTGTTACAAGGCGTGGGAGGTTTGTTACAAGGTTTGGGAGGCTTGTTACAATGCGAAGGAGTTTTGTTACCAGGTGTGGGAGGTTGTTACAAGGCGTGGGAGGTTTGTTACAAGGCGTGGGAGGTTTGTTACAAGGTTTGGGAGGCTTGTTACAATGCGAAGGAGGTTTGTTACAAGGTGTGGGAGGTTTGTTACAAGGTGTGGGAGGTTTGTTATGAGATGTAGGAGGTTTGTTATAAGGTGTGGGAGGTTTATTACAAGGCGTGGGAGGTTTGTTACAAGGCTTGGGAGGCTTGTTACAATGCGAAGGAGTTTTGTTACAAGGTGTGGGAGGTTGTTACAAGGCGTGGGAGGTTTGTTACAAGGCGTGGGAGGTTTGTTACAGGGTTTGTTACAAGGTGTGGGAGTTTTGTTACAAGGTGTGGTAGGTTTGTTACAAGGCGTGGTAGGTTTGTTACAATGTGTGGGAGGTTTGTTACAAGGTTGTTGAGGTTTGTTATAAGGTGTGGGAGGTTTGTTATAAGGTGTGGGAGGTTATAAGGTGTGGGAGGTTTGTTACAAGGTGTGGGAGGTTTGTAACAAGGTGTGGGAGGTTTGTTATGAGGTGTGGGAGGTTTGTTATAAGGTGTGGGAGGTTTGTTATGAGGCGTGGGAGGTTTGTTATAAGGTGTGGGAGGTTTGTTATGAGGTGTGGGAGGTTTGTTAAGAGGTGTGGGAGGTTTGTTACGAGGTGTGGGAGGTGTGTTTTGAGGTGTGGGAGGTTCGTTACGAGGTGTGGGAGGTTTGTTACAAGGTGTGGGATTTACAAGGTTATAAGGTGTGGGAGGTTTGTTATAAGGTGTTGGAGGTTTGTTACGAGGTGTGGGAGGTTTGTTACAAGGTGTGGGAGGTTTGTTTCGAGGTGTGTGAGGTTCGTTAAGAGGTGTGGGAGCTTTGTTACGAGGTGTGTGAGGTTTGTTACAAGGCGTGGGAGGTTTGTTATAAGGTGTGGGAGGTTTGTTACGAGGTGTGGGAGGTTTGTTACAAGGTGTGGGAGGTTTGTTACGAGGTGTGGGAGGTTTGTTATGAGATGTGGGAGGTTTGTTATAAGGTGTGGGAGGTTATAAGGTGTGGGAGGTTTGTTACAAGGTGTGGGAGGTTTGTTATGAGGTGTGGGAGGTTTGTTATGAGGTGTGGGAGGTTTGTTATAAGGTGTGGGAGGTTTGTTACAAGGCGTGGGAGGTTTGTTATAAGGTGTGGGAGGTTTGTTATGAGGTGTGGGAGGTTTGTTAAGAGGTGTGGGAGGTTTGTTACGAGGTGTGGGAGGTGTGTTTTGAGGTGTGGGAGGCTCGTTACGAGGTGTGGGAGGTTTGTTAAGAGGTGTGGGAGGTTTGTTACAAGGTGTGGGAGGTGTGGTAGATTTGTTACAAGGTGTGGGAGGTTACAAGGTGTGGGAGGTTGTTACAAGCTGTGGGAGGTTTTTTATAAGTTGTGGGAGGTTTGTTATAAGGTGTGGAAGGCTTGTTACAATGCGAAGGAGGTTTGTTACAAGGTACGGGAGGTTGTTACAAGGCGTGGGAGGTTTGTTACAAGGTTTGGGAGGCTTGTTACAATGCGAAGGAGTTTTGTTACAAGGTGTGGGAGGTTGTTACAAGGCGTGGGAGGTTTGTTACAAGGCGTGGGAGGTTTGTTACAAGGTTTGGGAGGCTTGTTACAATGCGAAGGAGGTTTGTTACAAGGTGTGGGAGGTTTGTTACAAGGTGTGGGAGGTTTGTTATGAGGTGTAGGAGGTTTGTTATAAGGTGTGGGAGGTTTATTACAAGGCGTGGGAGGTTTGTTATAAGGTGTGGGAGGTTTGTTATGATGTGTGGGAGGTTTGTTAAGAGGTGTGGGAGGTTTTTTAGAAGGTGTGTGAGGTTTGTTTCGAGGTGTGGGAGCTTTATTAAGAGGTGTGGGAGCTTTGTTACGAGGTGTGGGAGGTTTGTTACAAGGTGTGGGAGGTGTGGTAGATTTGTTACAAGGTGTGGGAGGTTACAAGGTGTGGGAGGTTGTTACAAGCTGTGGGAGGTTTTTTATAAGTTGTGGGAGGTTTGTTATAAGGTGTGGAAGGCTTGTTACAACGTGAAGGAGGTTTGTTACACAGTGTGGGAGGTTTGTAACAAGGTGTGGGATGTTTGTTACAAAGTTTTTTACAAGGTGTGGGAGGTTTGTTACAAGGTTTGTTACAAGGTGTGGGATGTTTGTTACAAGGTTTGCTACAAGGCATGGGAGGTTTGTTACAGGGTTTGTTACAAGGTGTGGGAGTTTTGTTACAAGGTGTGGGAGGTTTGTTACAAGGCGTGGGAGGTTTGTTACAATGTGTGGGAGGTTTGTTACAAGGTTGTTGAGGTTTGTTATAAGGTGTGGGAGGTTATAAGGAGTGGGATGTTTGTTACAAGGCGTGGGAGGTTTGTTACAAGGTTTGGGAGGCTTGTTACAATGCGAAGGAGTTTTGTTACCAGGTGTGGGAGGTTGTTACAAGGCGTGGGAGGTTTGTTACAAGGCGTGGGAGGTTTGTTACAAGGTTTGGGAGGCTTGTTACAATGCGAAGGAGGTTTGTTACAAGGTGTGGGAGGTTTGTTACAAGGTGTGGGAGGTTTGTTATGAGATGTAGGAGGTTTGTTATAAGGTGTGGGAGGTTTATTACAAGGCGTGGGAGGTTTGTTATAAGGTGTGGGAGGTTTGTTATGAGGTGTGGGAGGTTTGTTAAGAGGTGTGGGAGGTTTGTTAGAAGGTGTGTGAGGTTTGTTTCGAGGTGTGGGAGCTTTATTAAGAGGTGTGGGAGCTTTGTTACGAGGTGTGGGAGGTTTATTACAAGGTTTGTTACAAGGTGTGGGAGGTTTGTTACAAGGTTTGTTACAAGGTGTGGGATGTTTGTTACAAGGTGTGGGAGGTTTGTAACAAGGTTTGTTACAATGTGTGGGAGGTTTGTTACAAGGTGTGGGAGGTTTGTTACAGGGTTTGTTACAAGGTGTGGGAGGTTTGCTACAAGGTTTGTTACAAGGTGTGGGGGGTTTGTTACAAGGTTTGTTACAAGGCGTGGGAGGTTTGTTACAGGGTTTGTTACAAGGTGTGGGAGTTTTGTTACAAGGCGTGAGAGGTTTGTTACAAGGCGTGGGAGGTTGTTACAAGGCGTGGGAGGTTTGTTACAAGGTTTGGGAGGCTTGTTACAATGCGAAGGAGTTTTGTTACAAGGTGTGGGAGGTTGTTACAAGGCGTGGGATGTTTGTTACAAGGCGTGGGAGGTTTGTTACAAGATTTGGGAGGCTTGTTACAATGCGAAGGAGGTTTGTTACAAGGTGTGGGAGGTTTGTTACAAGGTGTGGGAGGTTTGTTATGAGTTGTAGGAGGTTTGTTATAAGGTGTGGGAGGTTTATTACAAGGCGTGGGAGGTTTGTTATAAGGTGTGGGAGGTTTGTTATGAGGTGTGGGAGGTTTGTTAAGAGGTGTGGGAGGTTTGTTAGAAGGTGTGTGAGGTTTGTTTCGAGGTGTGGGAGCTTTATTAAGAGGTGTGGGAGCTTTGTTACGAGGTGTGGGAGGTTTGTTACAAGGTGTGGGAGGTGTGGTAGATTTGTTGCAAGGTGTGGGAGGTTACAAGGTGTGGGAGGTTGTTACAAGCTGTGGGAGGTTTTTTATAAGTTGTGGGAGGTTTGTTATAAGGTGTGGAAGGCTTGTTACAACGTGAAGGAGGTTTGTTACGCAGTATGGGAGGTTTGTAACAAGGTGTGGGATGTTTGTTACAAAGTTTGTTACAAGGTGTGGGAGGTTTGTTACAGGGTTTGTTACAAGGTGTGGGAGTTTTGTTACAAGGTTTGTTACAAGGTGTGGGAGGTTTGTTACAAGGTTTGCTACAAGGCATGGGAGGTTTGTTACAGGGTTTGTTACAAGGTGTGGGAGGTTTGTTACAAGGCGTGGGAGGTTTGTTACAATGTGTGGGAGGTTTGTTACAAGGTTGTTGAGGTTTGTTATAAGGTGTGGGAGGTTATAAGGAGTGGGATGTTTGTTACAAGGCGTGGGAGGTTTGTTACAAGGTTTGGGAGGCTTGTTACAATGCGAAGGAGTTTTGTTACCAGGTGTGGGAGGTTGTTACAAGGCGTGGGAGGTTTGTTACAAGGCGTGGGCGGTTTGTTACAAGGTTTGTTACAAGGTGTGGGATGTTTGTTACAAGGTTTGCTACAAGGCATGGGAGGTTTGTTACAGGGTTTGTTACAAGGTGTGGGAGTTTTGTTACAAGGTGTGGGAGGTTTGTTACAAGGCGTGGGAGGTTTGTTACAATGTGTGGGAGGTTTGTTACAAGGTTGTTGAGGTTTGTTATAAGGTGTGGGAGGTTATAAGGAGTGGGATGTTTGTTACAAGGCGTGGGAGGTTTGTTACAAGGTTTGGGAGGCTTGTTACAATGCGAAGGAGTTTTGTTACCAGGTGTGGGAGGTTGTTACAAGGCGTGGGAGGTTTGTTACAAGGCGTGGGAGGTTTGTTACAAGGTTTGGGAGGCTTGTTACAATGCGAAGGAGGTTTGTTACAAGGTGTGGGAGGTTTGTTACAAGGTGTGGGAGGTTTGTTATGAGATGTAGGAGGTTTGTTATAGGGTGTGGGAGGTTTATTACAAGGCGTGGGAGGTTTGTTATAAGGTGTGGGAGGTTTGTTATGAGGTGTGGGAGGTTTGTTAAGAGGTGTGGGAGGTTTGTTAGAAGGTGTGTGAGGTTTGTTTCGAGGTGTGGGAGCTTTATTAAGAGGTGTGGGAGCTTTGTTACGAGGTGTGGGAGGTTTATTACAAGGTTTGTTACAAGGTGTGGGAGGTTTGTTACAAGGTTTGTTACAAGGTGTGGGATGTTTGTTACAAGGTGTGGGAGGTTTGTAACAAGGTTTGTTACAATGTGTGGGAGGTTTGTTACTAGGTGTGGGAGGTTTGTTACAGGGTTTGTTACAAGGTGTGGGAGGTTTGCTACAAGGTTTGTTACAAGGTGTGGGGGGTTTGTTACAAGGTTTGTTACAAGGCGTGGGAGGTTTGTTACAGGGTTTGTTACAAGGTGTGGAAGGCTTGTTACAATGCGAAGGAGGTTTGTTACAAGGTACGGGAGGTTGTTACAAGGCGTGGGAGGTTTGTTACAAGGTTTGGGAGGCTTGTTACAATGCGAAGGAGTTTTGTTACAAGGTGTGGGAGGTTGTTACAAGGCGTGGGAGGTTTGTTACAAGGCGTGGGAGGTTTGTTACAAGGTGTGGGAGCTTTATTAAGAGGTGTGGGAGCTTTGTTACGAGGTGTGGGAGGTTTGTTACAAGGTGTGGGAGGTGTGGTAGATTTGTTACAAGGTGTGGGAGGTTACAAGGTGTGGGAGGTTGTTACAAGCTGTGGGAGGTTTTTTATAAGTTGTGGGAGGTTTGTTATAAGGTGTGGAAGGCTTGTTACAACGTGAAGGAAGTTTGTTACGCAGTATGGGAGGTTTGTAACAAGGTGTGGGATGTTTGTTACAAAGTTTGTTACAAGGTGTGGGAGGTTTGTTACAGGGTTTGTTACAAGGTGTGGGAGTTTTGTTACAAGGTTTGTTACAAGGTGTGGGAGGTTTGTTACAAGGTTTGCTACAAGGCATGGGAGGTTTGTTACAGGGTTTGTTACAAGGTGTGGGAGTTTTGTTACAAGGTGTGGGAGGTTTGTTACAAGGCGTGGGAGGTTTGTTACAATGTGTGGGAGGTTTGTTACAAGGTTGTTGAGGTTTGTTATAAGGTGTGGGAGGTTATAAGGAGTGGGATGTTTGTTACAAGGCGTGGGAGGTTTGTTACAAGGTTTGGGAGGCTTGTTACAATGCGAAGGAGTTTTGTTACAAGGTGTGGGAGGTTGTTACAAGGCGTGGGATGTTTGTTACAAGGCGTGGGAGGTTTGTTACAAGGTTTGGGAGGCTTGTTACAATGCGAAGGTGGTTTGTTACAAGGTGTGGGAGGTTTGTTACAATGTGTGGGAGGTTTGTTATGAGGTGTGGGAGGTTTGTTACAAGGTGTGGGAGGTGTGGTAGATTTGTTACAAGGTGTGGGAGGTTACAAGGTGTGGGAGGTTGTTACAAGCTGTGGGAGGTTTTTTATAAGTTGTGGGAGGTTTGTTATAAGGTGTGGAAGGCTTGTTACAATGCGAAGGAGGTTTGTTACAAGGTACGGGAGGTTGTTACAAGGCGTGGGAGGTTTGTTACAAGGTTTGGGAGGCTTGTTACAATGCGAAGGAGTTTTGTTACAAGGTGTGGGAGGTTGTTACAAGGCGTGGGAGGTTTGTTACAAGGCGTGGGAGGTTTGTTACAAGGTTTGGGAGGCTTGTTACAATGCGAAGGAGGTTTGTTACAAGGTGTGGGAGGTTTGTTACAAGGTGTGGGAGGTTTGTTATGAGGTGTAGGAGGTTTGTTATAAGGTGTGGGAGGTTTATTACAAGGCGTGGGAGGTTTGTTATAAGGTGTGGGAGGTTTGTTATGATGTGTGGGAGGTTTGTTAAGAGGTGTGGGAGGTTTTTTAGAAGGTGTGTGAGGTTTGTTTCGAGGTGTGGGAGCTTTATTAAGAGGTGTGGGAGCTTTGTTACGAGGTGTGGGAGGTTTGTTACAAGGTGTGGGAGGTGTGGTAGATTTGTTACAAGGTGTGGGAGGTTACAAGGTGTGGGAGGTTGTTACAAGCTGTGGGAGGTTTTTTATAAGTTGTGGGAGGTTTGTTATAAGGTGTGGAAGGCTTGTTACAACGTGAAGGAGGTTTGTTACACAGTGTGGGAGGTTTGTAACAAGGTGTGGGATGTTTGTTACAAAGTTTTTTACAAGGTGTGGGAGGTTTGTTACAAGGTTTGTTACAAGGTGTGGGATGTTTGTTACAAGGTTTGCTACAAGGCATGGGAGGTTTGTTACAGGGTTTGTTACAAGGTGTGGGAGTTTTGTTACAAGGTGTGGGAGGTTTGTTACAAGGCGTGGGAGGTTTGTTACAATGTGTGGGAGGTTTGTTACAAGGTTGTTGAGGTTTGTTATAAGGTGTGGGAGGTTATAAGGAGTGGGATGTTTGTTACAAGGCGTGGGAGGTTTGTTACAAGGTTTGGGAGGCTTGTTACAATGCGAAGGAGTTTTGTTACCAGGTGTGGGAGGTTGTTACAAGGCGTGGGAGGTTTGTTACAAGGCGTGGGAGGTTTGTTACAAGGTTTGGGAGGCTTGTTACAATGCGAAGGAGGTTTGTTACAAGGTGTGGGAGGTTTGTTACAAGGTGTGGGAGGTTTGTTATGAGATGTAGGAGGTTTGTTATAAGGTGTGGGAGGTTTATTACAAGGCGTGGGAGGTTTGTTATAAGGTGTGGGAGGTTTGTTATGAGGTGTGGGAGGTTTGTTAAGAGGTGTGGGAGGTTTGTTAGAAGGTGTGTGAGGTTTGTTTCGAGGTGTGGGAGCTTTATTAAGAGGTGTGGGAGCTTTGTTACGAGGTGTGGGAGGTTTATTACAAGGTTTGTTACAAGGTGTGGGAGGTTTGTTACAAGGTTTGTTACAAGGTGTGGGATGTTTGTTACAAGGTGTGGGAGGTTTGTAACAAGGTTTGTTACAATGTGTGGGAGGTTTGTTACAAGGTGTGGGAGGTTTGTTACAGGGTTTGTTACAAGGTGTGGGAGGTTTGCTACAAGGTTTGTTACAAGGTGTGGGGGGTTTGTTACAAGGTTTGTTACAAGGCGTGGGAGGTTTGTTACAGGGTTTGTTACAAGGTGTGGGAGTTTTGTTACAAGGCGTGAGAGGTTTGTTACAAGGCGTGGGAGGTTGTTACAAGGCGTGGGAGGTTTGTTACAAGGTTTGGGAGGCTTGTTACAATGCGAAGGAGTTTTGTTACAAGGTGTGGGAGGTTGTTACAAGGCGTGGGATGTTTGTTACAAGGCGTGGGAGGTTTGTTACAAGATTTGGGAGGCTTGTTACAATGCGAAGGAGGTTTGTTACAAGGTGTGGGAGGTTTGTTACAAGGTGTGGGAGGTTTGTTATGAGTTGTAGGAGGTTTGTTATAAGGTGTGGGAGGTTTATTACAAGGCGTGGGAGGTTTGTTATAAGGTGTGGGAGGTTTGTTATGAGGTGTGGGAGGTTTGTTAAGAGGTGTGGGAGGTTTGTTAGAAGGTGTGTGAGGTTTGTTTCGAGGTGTGGGAGCTTTATTAAGAGGTGTGGGAGCTTTGTTACGAGGTGTGGGAGGTTTGTTACAAGGTGTGGGAGGTGTGGTAGATTTGTTGCAAGGTGTGGGAGGTTACAAGGTGTGGGAGGTTGTTACAAGCTGTGGGAGGTTTTTTATAAGTTGTGGGAGGTTTGTTATAAGGTGTGGAAGGCTTGTTACAACGTGAAGGAGGTTTGTTACGCAGTATGGGAGGTTTGTAACAAGGTGTGGGATGTTTGTTACAAAGTTTGTTACAAGGTGTGGGAGGTTTGTTACAGGGTTTGTTACAAGGTGTGGGAGTTTTGTTACAAGGTTTGTTACAAGGTGTGGGAGGTTTGTTACAAGGTTTGCTACAAGGCATGGGAGGTTTGTTACAGGGTTTGTTACAAGGTGTGGGAGGTTTGTTACAAGGCGTGGGAGGTTTGTTACAATGTGTGGGAGGTTTGTTACAAGGTTGTTGAGGTTTGTTATAAGGTGTGGGAGGTTATAAGGAGTGGGATGTTTGTTACAAGGCGTGGGAGGTTTGTTACAAGGTTTGGGAGGCTTGTTACAATGCGAAGGAGTTTTGTTACCAGGTGTGGGAGGTTGTTACAAGGCGTGGGAGGTTTGTTACAAGGCGTGGGAGGTTTGTTACAAGGTTTGTTACAAGGTGTGGGATGTTTGTTACAAGGTTTGCTACAAGGCATGGGAGGTTTGTTACAGGGTTTGTTACAAGGTGTGGGAGTTTTGTTACAAGGTGTGGGAGGTTTGTTACAAGGCGTGGGAGGTTTGTTACAATGTGTGGGAGGTTTGTTACAAGGTTGTTGAGGTTTGTTATAAGGTGTGGGAGGTTATAAGGAGTGGGATGTTTGTTACAAGGCGTGGGAGGTTTGTTACAAGGTTTGGGAGGCTTGTTACAATGCGAAGGAGTTTTGTTACCAGGTGTGGGAGGTTGTTACAAGGCGTGGGAGGTTTGTTACAAGGCGTGGGAGGTTTGTTACAAGGTTTGGGAGGCTTGTTACAATGCGAAGGAGGTTTGTTACAAGGTGTGGGAGGTTTGTTACAAGGTGTGGGAGGTTTGTTATGATATGTAGGAGGTTTGTTATAGGGTGTGGGAGGTTTATTACAAGGCGTGGGAGGTTTGTTATAAGGTGTGGGAGGTTTGTTATGAGGTGTGGGAGGTTTGTTAAGAGGTGTGGGAGGTTTGTTAGAAGGTGTGTGAGGTTTGTTTCGAGGTGTGGGAGCTTTATTAAGAGGTGTGGGAGCTTTGTTACGAGGTGTGGGAGGTTTATTACAAGGTTTGTTACAAGGTGTGGGAGGTTTGTTACAAGGTTTGTTACAAGGTGTGGGATGTTTGTTACAAGGTGTGGGAGGTTTGTAACAAGGTTTGTTACAATGTGTGGGAGGTTTGTTACTAGGTGTGGGAGGTTTGTTACAGGGTTTGTTACAAGGTGTGGGAGGTTTGCTACAAGGTTTGTTACAAGGTGTGGGGGGTTTGTTACAAGGTTTGTTACAAGGCGTGGGAGGTTTGTTACAGGGTTTGTTACAAGGTGTGGGAGTTTTGTTACAAGGCGTGAGAGGTTTGTTACAAGGCGTGGGAGGTTGTTACAAGGCGTGGGAGGTTTGTTACAAGGTTTGGGAGGCTTGTTACAATGCGAAGGAGTTTTGTTACAAGGTGTGGGAGGTTGTTACAAGGCGTGGGATGTTTGTTACAAGGCGTGGGAGGTTTGTTACAAGATTTGGGAGGCTTGTTACAATGCGAAGGAGGTTTGTTACAAGGTGTGGGAGGTTTGTTACAAGGTGTGGGAGGTTTGTTATGAGTTGTAGGAGGTTTGTTATAAGGTGTGGGAGGTTTATTACAAGGCGTAGGAGGTTTGTTATAAGGTGTGGGAGGTTTGTTATGAGGTGTGGGAGGTTTGTTAAGAGGTGTGGGAGGTTTGTTAGAAGGTGTGGGAGGTTTGTTTCGAGGTGTGGGAGCTTTATTAAGAGGTGTGGGAGCTTTGTTACGAGGTGTGGGAGGTTTGTTACAAGGTGTGGGAGGTGTGGTAGATTTGTTACAAGGTGTGGGAGGTTACAAGGTGTGGGAGGTTGTTACAAGCTGTGGGAGGTTTTTTATAAGTTGTGGGAGGTTTGTTATAAGGTGTGGAAGGCTTGTTACAACGTGAAGGAGGTTTGTTACGCAGTATGGGAGGTTTGTAACAAGGTGTGGGATGTTTGTTACAAAGTTTGTTACAAGGCATGGGAGGTTTGTTACAGGGTTTGTTACAAGGTGTGGGAGTTTTGTTACAAGGTGTGGGAGGTTTGTTACAAGGCGTGGGAGGTTTGTTACAATGTGTGGGAGGTTTGTTACAAGGTTGTTGAGGTTTGTTATAAGGTGTGGGAGGTTATAAGGAGTGGGATGTTTGTTACAAGGCGTGGGAGGTTTGTTACAAGGTTTGGGAGGCTTGTTACAATGCGAAGGAGTTTTGTTACCAGGTGTGGGAGGTTGTTACAAGGCGTGGGAGGTTTGTTACAAGGCGTGGGAGGTTTGTTACAAGGTTTGGGAGGCTTGTTACAATGCGAAGGAGGTTTGTTACAAGGTGTGGGAGGTTTGTTACAAGGTGTGGGAGGTTTGTTATGAGATGTAGGAGGTTTGTTATAAGGTGTGGGAGGTTTATTACAAGGCGTGGGAGGTTTGTTATAAGGTGTGGGAGGTTTGTTATGAGGTGTGGGAGGTTTGTTAAGAGGTGTGGGAGGTTTGTTAGAAGGTGTGTGAGGTTTGTTTCGAGGTGTGGGAGCTTTATTAAGAGGTGTGGGAGCTTTGTTACGAGGTGTGGGAGGTTTATTACAAGGTTTGTTACAAGGTGTGGGAGGTTTGTTACAAGGTTTGTTACAAGGTGTGGGATGTTTGTTACAAGGTGTGGGAGGTTTGTAACAAGGTTTGTTACAATGTGTGGGAGGTTTGTTACAAGGTGTGGGAGGTTTGTTACAGGGTTTGTTACAAGGTGTGGGAGGTTTGCTACAAGGTTTGTTACAAGGTGTGGGGGGTTTGTTACAAGGTTTGTTACAAGGCGTGGGAGGTTTGTTACAGGGTTTGTTACAAGGTGTGGGAGTTTTGTTACAAGGCGTGAGAGGTTTGTTACAAGGCGTGGGAGGTTGTTACAAGGCGTGGGAGGTTTGTTACAAGGTTTGGGAGGCTTGTTACAATGCGAAGGAGTTTTGTTACAAGGTGTGGGAGGTTGTTACAAGGCGTGGGATGTTTGTTACAAGGCGTGGGAGGTTTGTTACAAGATTTGGGAGGCTTGTTACAATGCGAAGGAGGTTTGTTACAAGGTGTGGGAGGTTTGTTACAAGGTGTGGGAGGTTTGTTATGAGTTGTAGGAGGTTTGTTATAAGGTGTGGGAGGTTTATTACAAGGCGTGGGAGGTTTGTTATAAGGTGTGGGAGGTTTGTTATGAGGTGTGGGAGGTTTGTTAAGAGGTGTGGGAGGTTTGTTAGAAGGTGTGTGAGGTTTGTTTCGAGGTGTGGGAGCTTTATTAAGAGGTGTGGGAGCTTTGTTACGAGGTGTGGGAGGTTTGTTACAAGGTGTGGGAGGTGTGGTAGATTTGTTGCAAGGTGTGGGAGGTTACAAGGTGTGGGAGGTTGTTACAAGCTGTGGGAGGTTTTTTATAAGTTGTGGGAGGTTTGTTATAAGGTGTGGAAGGCTTGTTACAACGTGAAGGAGGTTTGTTACGCAGTATGGGAGGTTTGTAACAAGGTGTGGGATGTTTGTTACAAAGTTTGTTACAAGGTGTGGGAGGTTTGTTACAGGGTTTGTTACAAGGTGTGGGAGTTTTGTTACAAGGTTTGTTACAAGGTGTGGGAGGTTTGTTACAAGGTTTGCTACAAGGCATGGGAGGTTTGTTACAGGGTTTGTTACAAGGTGTGGGAGGTTTGTTACAAGGCGTGGGAGGTTTGTTACAATGTGTGGGAGGTTTGTTACAAGGTTGTTGAGGTTTGTTATAAGGTGTGGGAGGTTATAAGGAGTGGGATGTTTGTTACAAGGCGTGGGAGGTTTGTTACAAGGTTTGGGAGGCTTGTTACAATGCGAAGGAGTTTTGTTACCAGGTGTGGGAGGTTGTTACAAGGCGTGGGAGGTTTGTTACAAGGCGTGGGAGGTTTGTTACAAGGTTTGTTACAAGGTGTGGGATGTTTGTTACAAGGTTTGCTACAAGGCACTGGAGGTTTGTTACAGGGTTTGTTACAAGGTGTGGGAGTTTTGTTACAAGGTGTGGGAGATTTGTTACAAGGCGTGGGAGGTTTGTTACAATGTGTGGGAGGTTTGTTACAAGGTTGTTGAGGTTTGTTATAAGGTGTGGGAGGTTATAAGGAGTGGGATGTTTGTTACAAGGCGTGGGAGGTTTGTTACAAGGTTTGGGAGGCTTGTTACAATGCGAAGGAGTTTTGTTACCAGGTGTGGGAGGTTGTTACAAGGCGTGGGAGGTTTGTTACAAGGCGTGGGAGGTTTGTTACAAGGTTTGGGAGGCTTGTTACAATGCGAAGGAGGTTTGTTACAAGGTGTGGGAGGTTTGTTACAAGGTGTGGGAGGTTTGTTATGAGATGTAGGAGGTTTGTTATAAGGTGTGGGAGGTTTATTACAAGGCGTGGGAGGTTTGTTATAAGGTGTGGGAGGTTTGTTATGAGGTGTGGGAGGTTTGTTAAGAGGTGTGGGAGGTTTGTTAGAAGGTGTGTGAGGTTTGTTTCGAGGTGTGGGAGCTTTATTAAGAGGTGTGGGAGCTTTGTTACGAGGTGTGGGAGGTTTATTACAAGGTTTGTTACAAGGTGTGGGAGGTTTGTTACAAGGTTTGTTACAAGGTGTGGGATGTTTGTTACAAGGTGTGGGAGGTTTGTAACAAGGTTTGTTACAATGTGTGGGAGGTTTGTTACAAGGTGTGGGAGGTTTGTTACAGGGTTTGTTACAAGGTGTGGGAGGTTTGCTACAAGGTTTGTTACAAGGTGTGGGGGGTTTGTTACAAGGTTTGTTACAAGGCGTGGGAGGTTTGTTACAGGGTTTGTTACAAGGTGTGGGAGTTTTGTTACAAGGCGTGAGAGGTTTGTTACAAGGCGTGGGAGGTTGTTACAAGGCGTGGGAGGTTTGTTACAAGGTTTGGGAGGCTTGTTACAATGCGAAGGAGTTTTGTTACAAGGTGTGGGAGGTTGTTACAAGGCGTGGGATGTTTGTTACAAGGCGTGGGAGGTTTGTTACAAGATTTGGGAGGCTTGTTACAATGCGAAGGAGGTTTGTTACAAGGTGTGGGAGGTTTGTTACAAGGTGTGGGAGGTTTGTTATGAGTTGTAGGAGGTTTGTTATAAGGTGTGGGAGGTTTGTTATGATGTGTGGGAGGTTTGTTAAGAGGTGTGGGAGGTTTTTTAGAAGGTGTGTGAGGTTTGTTTCGAGGTGTGGGAGCTTTATTAAGAGGTGTGGGAGCTTTGTTACGAGGTGTGGGAGGTTTGTTACAAGGTGTGGGAGGTGTGGTAGATTTGTTACAAGGTGTGGGAGGTTACAAGGTGTGGGAGGTTGTTACAAGCTGTGGGAGGTTTTTTATAAGTTGTGGGAGGTTTGTTATAAGGTGTGGAAGGCTTGTTACAACGTGAAGGAGGTTTGTTACACAGTGTGGGAGGTTTGTAACAAGGTGTGGGATGTTTGTTACAAAGTTTTTTACAAGGTGTGGGAGGTTTGTTACAAGGTTTGTTACAAGGTGTGGGATGTTTGTTACAAGGTTTGCTACAAGGCATGGGAGGTTTGTTACAGGGTTTGTTACAAGGTGTGGGAGTTTTGTTACAAGGTGTGGGAGGTTTGTTACAAGGCGTGGGAGGTTTGTTACAATGTGTGGGAGGTTTGTTACAAGGTTGTTGAGGTTTGTTATAAGGTGTGGGAGGTTATAAGGAGTGGGATGTTTGTTACAAGGCGTGGGAGGTTTGTTACAAGGTTTGGGAGGCTTGTTACAATGCGAAGGAGTTTTGTTACCAGGTGTGGGAGGTTGTTACAAGGCGTGGGAGGTTTGTTACAAGGCGTGGGAGGTTTGTTACAAGGTTTGGGAGGCTTGTTACAATGCGAAGGAGGTTTGTTACAAGGTGTGGGAGGTTTGTTACAAGGTGTGGGAGGTTTGTTATGAGATGTAGGAGGTTTGTTATAAGGTGTGGGAGGTTTATTACAAGGCGTGGGAGGTTTGTTACAAGGCTTGGGAGGCTTGTTACAATGCGAAGGAGTTTTGTTACAAGGTGTGGGAGGTTGTTACAAGGCGTGGGAGGTTTGTTACAAGGCGTGGGAGGTTTGTTACAGGGTTTGTTACAAGGTGTGGGAGTTTTGTTACAAGGTGTGGTAGGTTTGTTACAAGGCGTGGTAGGTTTGTTACAATGTGTGGGAGGTTTGTTACAAGGTTGTTGAGGTTTGTTATAAGGTGTGGGAGGTTTGTTATAAGGTGTGGGAGGTTATAAGGTGTGGGAGGTTTGTTACAAGGTGTGGGAGGTTTGTAACAAGGTGTGGGAGGTTTGTTATGAGGTGTGGGAGGTTTGTTATAAGGTGTGGGAGGTTTGTTATGAGGCGTGGGAGGTTTGTTATAAGGTGTGGGAGGTTTGTTATGAGGTGTGGGAGGTTTGTTAAGAGGTGTGGGAGGTTTGTTACGAGGTGTGGGAGGTGTGTTTTGAGGTGTGGGAGGTTCGTTACGAGGTGTGGGAGGTTTGTTACAAGGTGTGGGATTTACAAGGTTATAAGGTGTGGGAGGTTTGTTATAAGGTGTTGGAGGTTTGTTACGAGGTGTGGGAGGTTTGTTACAAGGTGTGGGAGGTTTGTTTCGAGGTGTGTGAGGTTCGTTAAGAGGTGTGGGAGCTTTGTTACGAGGTGTGTGAGGTTTGTTACAAGGCGTGGGAGGTTTGTTATAAGGTGTGGGAGGTTTGTTACGAGGTGTGGGAGGTTTGTTACAAGGTGTGGGAGGTTTGTTACGAGGTGTGGGAGGTTTGTTATGAGATGTGGGAGGTTTGTTATAAGGTGTGGGAGGTTATAAGGTGTGGGAGGTTTGTTACAAGGTGTGGGAGGTTTGTTATGAGGTGTGGGAGGTTTGTTATGAGGTGTGGGAGGTTTGTTATAAGGTGTGGGAGGTTTGTTACAAGGCGTGGGAGGTTTGTTATAAGGTGTGGGAGGTTTGTTATGAGGTGTGGGAGGTTTGTTAAGAGGTGTGGGAGGTTTGTTACGAGGTGTGGGAGGTGTGTTTTGAGGTGTGGGAGGCTCGTTACGAGGTGTGGGAGGTTTGTTAAGAGGTGTGGGAGGTTTGTTACAAGGTGTGGGAAGTGTGGTAGATTTGTTACAAGGTGTGGGAGGTTACAAGGTGTGGGAGGTTTGTTACAAGCTGTGGGAGGTTTTTTAGAAGTTGTGGGAGGTCTGTTAAGAGGTGTGGGAGGTTTGTTACAAGGTGTGGGAGGTGTGGTAGATTTGTTACAAGGTGTGGGAGGTTACAAGGTGTGGGAGGTTGTTACAAGCTGTGGGAGGTTTTTTATAAGTTGTGGGAGGTTTGTTATAAGGTGTGGAAGGCTTGTTACAATGCGAAGGAGGTTTGTTACAAGGTACGGGAGGTTGTTACAAGGCGTGGGAGGTTTGTTACAAGGTTTGGGAGGCTTGTTACAATGCGAAGGAGTTTTGTTACAAGGTGTGGGAGGTTGTTACAAGGCGTGGGAGGTTTGTTACAAGGCGTGGGAGGTTTGTTACAAGGTTTGGGAGGCTTGTTACAATGCGAAGGAGGTTTGTTACAAGGTGTGGGAGGTTTGTTACAAGGTGTGGGAGGTTTGTTATGAGGTGTAGGAGGTTTGTTATAAGGTGTGGGAGGTTTATTACAAGGCGTGGGAGGTTTGTTATAAGGTGTGGGAGGTTTGTTATGATGTGTGGGAGGTTTGTTAAGAGGTGTGGGAGGTTTTTTAGAAGGTGTGTGAGGTTTGTTTCGAGGTGTGGGAGCTTTATTAAGAGGTGTGGGAGCTTTGTTACGAGGTGTGGGAGGTTTGTTACAAGGTGTGGGAGGTGTGGTAGATTTGTTACAAGGTGTGGGAGGTTACAAGGTGTGGGAGGTTGTTACAAGCTGTGGGAGGTTTTTTATAAGTTGTGGGAGGTTTGTTATAAGGTGTGGAAGGCTTGTTACAACGTGAAGGAGGTTTGTTACACAGTGTGGGAGGTTTGTAACAAGGTGTGGGATGTTTGTTACAAAGTTTTTTACAAGGTGTGGGAGGTTTGTTACAAGGTTTGTTACAAGGTGTGGGATGTTTGTTACAAGGTTTGCTACAAGGCATGGGAGGTTTGTTACAGGGTTTGTTACAAGGTGTGGGAGTTTTGTTACAAGGTGTGGGAGGTTTGTTACAAGGCGTGGGAGGTTTGTTACAATGTGTGGGAGGTTTGTTACAAGGTTGTTGAGGTTTGTTATAAGGTGTGGGAGGTTATAAGGAGTGGGATGTTTGTTACAAGGCGTGGGAGGTTTGTTACAAGGTTTGGGAGGCTTGTTACAATGCGAAGGAGTTTTGTTACCAGGTGTGGGAGGTTGTTACAAGGCGTGGGAGGTTTGTTACAAGGCGTGGGAGGTTTGTTACAAGGTTTGGGAGGCTTGTTACAATGCGAAGGAGGTTTGTTACAAGGTGTGGGAGGTTTGTTACAAGGTGTGGGAGGTTTGTTATGAGATGTAGGAGGTTTGTTATAGGGTGTGGGAGGTTTATTACAAGGCGTGGGAGGTTTGTTATAAGGTGTGGGAGGTTTGTTATGAGGTGTGGGAGGTTTGTTAAGAGGTGTGGGAGGTTTGTTAGAAGGTGTGTGAGGTTTGTTTCGAGGTGTGGGAGCTTTATTAAGAGGTGTGGGAGCTTTGTTACGAGGTGTGGGAGGTTTATTACAAGGTTTGTTACAAGGTGTGGGAGGTTTGTTACAAGGTTTGTTACAAGGTGTGGGATGTTTGTTACAAGGTGTGGGAGGTTTGTAACAAGGTTTGTTACAATGTGTGGGAGGTTTGTTACTAGGTGTGGGAGGTTTGTTACAGGGTTTGTTACAAGGTGTGGGAGGTTTGCTACAAGGTTTGTTACAAGGTGTGGGGGGTTTGTTACAAGGTTTGTTACAAGGCGTGGGAGGTTTGTTACAGGGTTTGTTACAAGGTGTGGGAGTTTTGTTACAAGGCGTGAGAGGTTTGTTACAAGGCGTGGGAGGTTGTTACAAGGCGTGGGAGGTTTGTTACAAGGTTTGGGAGGCTTGTTACAATGCGAAGGAGTTTTGTTACAAGGTGTGGGAGGTTGTTACAAGGCGTGGGATGTTTGTTACAAGGCGTGGGAGGTTTGTTACAAGATTTGGGAGGCTTGTTACAATGCGAAGGAGGTTTGTTACAAGGTGTGGGAGGTTTGTTACAAGGTGTGGGAGGTTTGTTATGAGTTGTAGGAGGTTTGTTATAAGGTGTGGGAGGTTTATTACAAGGCGTGGGAGGTTTGTTATAAGGTGTGGGAGGTTTGTTATGAGGTGTGGGAGGTTTGTTAAGAGGTGTGGGAGGTTTGTTAGAAGGTGTGTGAGGTTTGTTTCGAGGTGTGGGAGCTTTATTAAGAGGTGTGGGAGCTTTGTTACGAGGTGTGGGAGGTTTGTTACAAGGTGTGGGAGGTGTGGTAGATTTGTTGCAAGGTGTGGGAGGTTACAAGGTGTGGGAGGTTGTTACAAGCTGTGGGAGGTTTTTTATAAGTTGTGGGAGGTTTGTTATAAGGTGTGGAAGGCTTGTTACAACGTGAAGGAGGTTTGTTACGCAGTATGGGAGGTTTGTAACAAGGTGTGGGATGTTTGTTACAAAGTTTGTTACAAGGTGTGGGAGGTTTGTTACAGGGTTTGTTACAAGGTGTGGGAGTTTTGTTACAAGGTTTGTTACAAGGTGTGGGAGGTTTGTTACAAGGTTTGCTACAAGGCATGGGAGGTTTGTTACAGGGTTTGTTACAAGGTGTGGGAGGTTTGTTACAAGGCGTGGGAGGTTTGTTACAATGTGTGGGAGGTTTGTTACAAGGTTTGGGAGGCTTGTTACAATGCGAAGGAGTTTTGTTACCAGGTGTGGGAGGTTGTTACAAGGCGTGGGAGGTTTGTTACAAGGCGTGGGAGGTTTGTTACAAGGTTTGTTACAAGGTGTGGGATGTTTGTTACAAGGTTTGCTACAAGGCATGGGAGGTTTGTTACAGGGTTTGTTACAAGGTGTGGGAGTTTTGTTACAAGGTGTGGGAGGTTTGTTACAAGGCGTGGGAGGTTTGTTACAATGTGTGGGAGGTTTGTTACAAGGTTGTTGAGGTTTGTTATAAGGTGTGGGAGGTTATAAGGAGTGGGATGTTTGTTACAAGGCGTGGGAGGTTTGTTACAAGGTTTGGGAGGCTTGTTACAATGCGAAGGAGTTTTGTTACCAGGTGTGGGAGGTTGTTACAAGGCGTGGGAGGTTTGTTACAAGGCGTGGGAGGTTTGTTACAAGGTTTGGGAGGCTTGTTACAATGCGAAGGAGGTTTGTTACAAGGTGTGGGAGGTTTGTTACAAGGTGTGGGAGGTTTGTTATGAGATGTAGGAGGTTTGTTATAGGGTGTGGGAGGTTTATTACAAGGCGTGGGAGGTTTGTTATAAGGTGTGGGAGGTTTGTTATGAGGTGTGGGAGGTTTGTTAAGAGGTGTGGGAGGTTTGTTAGAAGGTGTGTGAGGTTTGTTTCGAGGTGTGGGAGCTTTATTAAGAGGTGTGGGAGCTTTGTTACGAGGTGTGGGAGGTTTATTACAAGGTTTGTTACAAGGTGTGGGAGGTTTGTTACAAGGTTTGTTACAAGGTGTGGGATGTTTGTTACAAGGTGTGGGAGGTTTGTAACAAGGTTTGTTACAATGTGTGGGAGGTTTGTTACTAGGTGTGGGAGGTTTGTTACAGGGTTTGTTACAAGGTGTGGGAGGTTTGCTACAAGGTTTGTTACAAGGTGTGGGGGGTTTGTTACAAGGTTTGTTACAAGGCGTGGGAGGTTTGTTACAGGGTTTGTTACAAGGTGTGGGAGTTTTGTTACAAGGCGTGAGAGGTTTGTTACAAGGCGTGGGAGGTTGTTACAAGGCGTGGGAGGTTTGTTACAAGGTTTGGGAGGCTTGTTACAATGCGAAGGAGTTTTGTTACAAGGTGTGGGAGGCTTGTTACAATGCGAAGGAGGTTTGTTACAAGGTGTGGGAGGTTTGTTACAAGGTGTGGGAGGTTTGTTATGAGTTGTAGGAGGTTTGTTATAAGGTGTGGGAGGTTTATTACAAGGCGTAGGAGGTTTGTTATAAGGTGTGGGAGGTTTGTTATGAGGTGTGGGAGGTTTGTTAAGAGGTGTGGGAGGTTTGTTAGAAGGTGTGGGAGGTTTGTTTCGAGGTGTGGGAGCTTTATTAAGAGGTGTGGGAGCTTTGTTACGAGGTGTGGGAGGTTTGTTACAAGGTGTGGGAGGTGTGGTAGATTTGTTACAAGGTGTGGGAGGTTACAAGGTGTGGGAGGTTGTTACAAGCTGTGGGAGGTTTTTTATAAGTTGTGGGAGGTTTGTTATAAGGTGTGGAAGGCTTGTTACAACGTGAAGGAGGTTTGTTACGCAGTATGGGAGGTTTGTAACAAGGTGTGGGATGTTTGTTACAAAGTTTGTTACAAGGTGTGGGAGGTTTGTTACAGGGTTTGTTACAAGGTGTGGGAGTTTTGTTACAAGGTTTGCTACAAGGCATGGGAGGTTTGTTACAGGGTTTGTTACAAGGTGTGGGAGTTTTGTTACAAGGTGTGGGAGGTTTGTTACAAGGCGTGGGAGGTTTGTTACAATGTGTGGGAGGTTTGTTACAAGGTTGTTGAGGTTTGTTATAAGGTGTGGGAGGTTATAAGGAGTGGGATGTTTGTTACAAGGCGTGGGAGGTTTGTTACAAGGTTTGGGAGGCTTGTTACAATGCGAAGGAGTTTTGTTACAAGGTGTGGGAGGTTGTTACAAGGCGTGGGATGTTTGTTACAAGGCGTGGGAGGTTTGTTACAAGGTTTGGGAGGCTTGTTACAATGCGAAGGTGGTTTGTTACAAGGTGTGGGAGGTTTGTTACAATGTGTGGGAGGTTTGTTATGAAGTGTAGGAGGTTTGTTATAAGGTGTGGGAGGTTTATTACAAGGCGTGGGAGGTTTGTTATAAGGTGTGGGAGGTTTGTTATGAGGTGTGGGAGGTTTGTTAAGAGGTGTGGGAGGTTTGTTAGAAGGTGTGTGAGGTTTGTTTCGAGGTGTGGGAGCTTTATTAAGAGGTGTGGGAGCTTTGTTACGAGATGTGGGAGGTTTGTTACAAGGTGTGGGAGGTGTGGTAGATTTGTTACAAGGTGTGGGAGGTTACAAGGTGTGGGAGGTTGTTACAAGCTGTGGGAGGTTTTTTATAAGTTGTGGGAGGTTTGTTATAAGGTGTGGAAGGCTTGTTACAACGTGAAAAAAAGGTTTGTTACGCAGTGTGGGAGGTTTGTAACAAGGTGTGGGATGTTTGTTACAAAGTTTTTTACAAGGTGTGGGAGGTTTGTTACAGGGTTTGTTACAAGGTGTGGGAGTTTTGTTACAAGGTTTGTTACAAGGTGTGGGATGTTTGTTACAAGGTTTGCTACAAGGCACTGGAGGTTTGTTACAGGGTTTGTTACAAGGTGTGGGAGTTTTGTTACAAGGTGTGGGAGATTTGTTACAAGGCGTGGGAGGTTTGTTACAATGTGTGGGAGGTTTGTTACAAGGTTGTTGAGGTTTGTTATAAGGTGTGGGAGGTTATAAGGAGTGGGATGTTTGTTACAAGGCGTGGGAGGTTTGTTACAAGGTTTGGGAGGCTTGTTACAATGCGAAGGAGTTTTGTTACAAGGTGTGGGAGGTTGTTACAAGGCGTGGGAGGTTTGTTACAAGGCGTGGGAGGTTTGTTACAAGGTTTGGGAGGCTTGTTACAATGCGAAGGAGGTTTGTTACAAGGTGTGGGAGGTTTGTTATGAGGTGTAGGAGGTTTGTTATAAGGTGTGGGAGGTTTATTACAAGGCGTGGGAGGTTTGTTATAAGGTGTGGGAGGTTTGTTATGAGGTGTGGAGGTTTGTTAAGAGGTGTGGGAGGTTTGTTAGAAGGTGTGTGAGGTTTGTTACGAGGTGTGGGAGCTTTATTAAGAGGTGTGGGAGCTTTGTTACGAGGTGTGGGAGGTTTATTACAAGGTTTGTTACAAGGTGTGGGAGGTTTGTTACAAGGTTTGTTACAAGGTGTGGGATGTTTGTTACAAGGTGTGGGAGGTTTGTTACAAGGTTTGTTACAATGTGTGGGAGGTTTGTTACAAGGTGTGGGAGGTTTGTTACAGGGTTTGTTACAAGGTGTGGGAGGTTTGCTACAAGGTTTGTTACAAGGTGTGGGGGGTTTGTTACAAGGTTTGTTACAAGGCGTGGGAGGTTTGTTACAGGGTTTGTTACAAGGTGTGGGAGTTTTGTTACAAGGCGTGAGAGGTTTGTTACAAGGCGTGGGAGGTTTGTTACAAGGCGTGAGAGGATCGTTACAAGGTTTTTGAGGTTTTTTATAAGGTGTGGGAGGTTTTAAGGAGTGGGAGGTTTGTTACAAGGCGTGGGAGGTTTGTTACAAGGTTTGCGAGGCTTGTTACAACGTGAAGGACGTTTGTTACAAGGCGTGGGAGGTTTTTACAAGGCGTGGGAGGTTTGTTACGCAGTGTGGGAGGTTTGTTATAAGCTGCAGGAGGTTTGTTACAAGATGAGGTAGGTTTGTTATAAGGTGTTGGAGGTTATAAGGTGTGGGAGATGTGGGAGGTTTGTTACAAGGTGTGGGAGTTACAAGGTTATAAGGTGTGGGAGGTTTGTTATAAGGTGTTGGAGGTTTGTTACGAGGTGTGGGAGGTTTGTTACAAGGTGTGGGAGGTTTGTTTCGAGGTGTGGGAGGTTCGTTAAGAGGTGTGGGAGATTTGTTACGAGGTGTGTGAGGTTTGTTACAAGGTGTGGGAGGTTTGTTATAAGGTGTGGGAGGTTTGTTACGAGGTGTGGGAGGTTTGTTACAAGGTGTGGGAGGTTTGTTACGAGGTGTGGGAGGTTTGTTATGAGATGTGGGAGGTTTGTTATAAGGTGTGGGAGGTTATAAGGTGTGGGAGGTTTGTTACAAGGTGTGGGAGGTTTGTAACAAGGTGTGGGAGGTTTGTTATGAGGTGTGGGAGGTTTGTTATAAGGTGTGGGAGGTTTGTTACAAGGCGTGGGAGGTTTGTCATAAGGTGTGGGAGGTTTGTTAAGAGGTGTGGGAGGTTTGTTACGAGGTGTGGGAGGTGTGTTTTGAGGTGTGGGAGGTTCGTTACGAGGTGTGGGAGGTTTGTTAAGAGGTGTGTGAGGTTTGTTACAAGGTGTGGGAGGTGTGGTAGATTTGTTACAAGGTGTGGGAGGTTACAAGGTGTGGGAGGTTTGTTACAAGCTGTGGGAGGTTTTTTATAAGATGTGGGAGGTCTGTTAAGAGGTGTGGGAGGTTTGTTACAAGGTGTGGTAGGTGTGGTAGATTTGTTACAAGTTGTGGGAGGTTACAAGGTGTGGGAGGTTGTTACAAGCTGTGGGAGGTTTTTTATAAGTTGTGGGAGGTTTGTTATAAGGTGTGGAAGGCTTGTTACAACGTGAAGGAGGTTTGTTACGCAGTGTGGGAGGTTTGTCACAAGGTGTGGGATGTTTGTTACAAAGTTTGTTACAAGGTGTGGGAGGTTTGTTACAGGGTTTGTTACAAGGTGTGGGAGTTTTGTTACAAGGTTTGTTACAAGGTGTGGGAGGTTTGTTACAAGGTTTGCTACAAGGCATGGGAGGTTTGTTACAGGGTTTGTTACAAGGTGTGGGAGTTTTGTTACAAGGTGTGGGAGGTTTGTTACAAGGTGTGGGAGGTTTGTTACAATGTGTGGGATGTTTGTTACAAGGTTGTTGAGGTTTGTTATAAGGTGTGGGAGGTTATAAGGAGTGGAAGGTTTGTTACAAGGCGTGGGAGGTTTGTTACAAGGTTTGGGAGGCTTGTTACAATGCGAAGGAGTTTTGTTACAATGTTTGGGAGGTTGTTACAAGGCGTGGGAGGTTTGTTACGCAGTGTGGGAGGTTTGTTATAAGCTGCAGGAGGTTTGTTACAAAATGCGGGAGGTTTGTTATAATGTGTGGGAGGTTATAAGGTGTGGGAGATGTGGGAGGTTTGTTACAAGGTGTGGGAGTTACAAAGTTATAAAGTGTGGGAGGTTTGTTATAAGGTGTGGGAGGCTTGTTACGAGGTGTGGGAGGTGTGGTAGATTTGTTACAAGGTGTGGGAGGTTTGTTACAAGGCGTGGGAGGTTTGTTACAAGGTTTGGGAGGCTTGTTACAATGCGAAGGAGGTTTGTTACAAGGTATGGGAGGTTTGTTACAAGGTGTGGGAGGTTTGTTATGAGGTGTAGGAGGTTTGTTATAAGGTGTGGGAGGTTTATTACAAGGCGTGGGAGGTTTTTTATAAGGTGTGGGAGGTTTGTTATGAGGTGTGGGAGGTTTGTTACGAGGTGTGGGAGGTTTGTTAGAAGGTGTGTGAGGTTTGTTCCGAGGTGTGGGAGCTTTATTAAGAGGTGTGGGAGCTTTGTTACGAGGTGTGGGAGGTTTATTACAAGGTTTGTTACAAGGTGTGGGAGGTTTGTTACAAGGTTTGTTACAAGGTGTGGGATGTTTGTTACAAGGTGTGGGAGGTTTGTTACAAGGTTTGTTACAATGTGTGGGAGGTTTGTTACAAGGTGTGGGAGGTTTGTTACAGGCTTTGTTACAAGGTGTGGGAGGTTTGCTACAAGGTTTGTTACAAGGTGTGGGGGGTTTGTTACAAGGTTTGTTACAAGGCGTGGGAGGTTTGTTACAGGGTTTGTTACCAGGTGTGGGAGTTTTGTTACAAGGCGTGAGAGGTTTGTTACAAGGCGTGGGAGGTTGTTACAAGGCGTGGGAGGTTTGTTACAAGGTTTGGGAGGCTTGTTACAATGCGAAGGAGTTTTGTTACAAGGTGTGGGAGGTTGTTACAAGGCGTGGGATGTTTGTTACAAGGCGTGGGAGGTTTGTTACAAGGTTTGGGAGGCTTGTTACAATGCGAAGGAGGTTTGTTACAAGGTGTGGGAGGTTTGTTACAAGGTGTGGGAGGTTTGTTATGAGGTGTAGGAGGTTTGTTATAAGGTGTGGGAGGTTTATTACAAGGCGTGGGAGGTTTCTTATAAGGTGTGGGAGGTTTGTTATGAGGTGTGGGAGGTTTGTTAAGAGGTGTGGGAGGTTTGTTAGAAGGTGTGTGAGGTTTGTTTCGAGGTGTGGGAGCTTTATTAAGAGGTGTGGGAGCTTTGTTACGAGGTGTGGGAGGTTTGTTACAAGGTGTGGGAGTTGTGGTAGATTTGTTACAAGGTGTGGGAGGTTACAAGGTGTGGGAGGTTGTTACAAGCTGTGGGAGGTTTTTTATAAGTTGTGGGAGGTTTGTTATAAGGTGTGGAAGGCTTGTTACAACGTGATGGAGGTTTGTTACGCAGTGTGGGAGGTTTGTAACAAGGTGTGGGATGTTTGTTACAAAGTTTGTTACAAGGTGTGGGAGGTTTGTTACAGGGTTTGTTACAAGGTGTGGGAGTTTTGTTACAAGGTTTGTTACAAGGTGTGGGAGGTTTGTTACAAGGTTTGCTACAAGGCATGGGAGGTTTGTTACAGGGTTTGTTACAAGGTGTGGGAGTTTTGTTACAAGGTGTGGGAGGTTTGTTACAAGGTTTGTTACAATGTGTGGGAGGTTTGTTACAAGGTGTGGGAGGTTTGTTACAGGGTTTGTTACAAGGTGTGGGAGGTTTGCTACAAGGTTTGTTACAAGGTGTGGGGGGTTTGTTACAAGGTTTGTTACAAGGCGTGGGAGGTTTGTTACAGGGTTTGTTACAAGGTGTGGGAGTTTTGTTACAAGGCGTGAGAGGTTTGTTACAAGGCGTGGGAGGTTTGTTACAAGGCGTGAGAGGTTCGTTACAAGGTTGTTGAGGTTTGTTATAAGGTGTGGGAGGTTTGTTATAAGGTGTGGGAGGTTATAAGGTGTGGGAGGTTTGTTACAAGGTGTGGGAGGTTTGTAACAAGGTGTGGGAGGTTTGTTATGAGGTGTGGGAGGTTTGTTATAAGGTGTGGGAGGTTTGTTATGAGGCGTGGGAGGTTTGTTATAAGGTGTGGGAGGTTTGTTATGAGGTGTGGGAGGTTTGTTAAGAGGTGTGGGAGGTTTGTTACGAGGTGTGGGAGGTGTGTTTTGAGGTGTGGGAGGTTCGTTACGAGGTGTGGGAGGTTTGTTACAAGGTGTGGGAGTTACAAGGTTATAAGGTGTGGGAGGTTTGTTATAATGTGTTGGAGGTTTGTTACGAGGTGTGGGAGGTTTGTTACAAGGTGTGGGAGGTTTGTTTCGAGGTGTGTGAGGTTCGTTAAGAGGTGTGGGAGCTTTGTTACGAGGTGTGTGAGGTTTGTTACAAGGTGTGGGAGGTTTGTTATAAGGTGTGGGAGGTTTGTTACGAGGTGTGGGAGGTTTGTTACAAGGTGTGGTAGGTTTGTTACGAGGTGTGGGAAGTTTGTTATGAGATGTGGGAGGTTTGTTATAAGGTGTGGGAGGTTATAAGGTGTGGGAGGTTTGTTACAAGGTGTGGGAGGTTTGTTATGAGTTGTGGGAGGTTTGTTATGAGGTGTGGGAGGTTTGTTATAAGGTGTGGGAGGTTTGTTACAAGGCGTGGGAGGTTTGTTATAAGGTGTGGGAGGTTTGTTATGAGGTGTGGGAGGTTTTTTAAGAGGTGTGGGAGGTTTGTTACGAGGTGTGGGAGGTGTGTTTTGAGGTGTGGGAGGCTCGTTACGAGGTGTGGGAGGTTTGTTAAGAGGTGTGGGAGGTTTGTTACAAGGTGTGGGAAGTGTGGTAGATTTGTTACAAGGTGTGGGAGGTTACAAGGTGTGGGAGGTTTGTTACAAGCTGTGGGAGGTTTTTTAGAAGTTGTGGGAGGTCTGTTAAGAGGTGTGGGAGGTTTGTTACAAGGTTTGGGAGGTGTGGTAGATTTGTTACAAGGTGTGGGAGGTTACAAGGTGTGGGAGGTTGTTACAAGCTGTGGGAGGTTTTTTATAAGTTGTGGGAGGTTTGTTATAAGGTGTGGAAGGCTTGTTACAATGCGAAGGAGGTTTGTTACAAGGTACGGGAGGTTGTTACAAGGCGTGGGAGGTTTGTTACAAGGTTTGGGAGGCTTGTTACAATGCGAAGGAGTTTTGTTACAAGGTGTGGGAGGTTGTTACAAGGCGTGGGAGGTTGTTACAAGGCGTGGGAGGTTTGTTACAAGGTTTGGGAGGCTTGTTACAATGCGAAGGAGGTTTGTTACAAGGTGTGGGAGGTTTGTTACAAGGTGTGGGAGGTTTGTTATGAGGTGTAGGAGGTTTGTTATAAGGTGTGGGAGGTTTGTTTCGAGGTGTGGGAGCTTTATTAAGAGGTGTGGGAGCTTTGTTACGAGGTGTGGGAGGTTTGTTACAAGGTGTGGGGGGTGTGGTAGATTTGTTACAAGGTGTGGGAGGTTACAAGGTGTGGGAGGTTGTTACAAGCTGTGGGAGGTTTTTTATAAGTTGTGGGAGGTTTGTTATAAGGTGTGGAAGGCTTGTTACAACGTGAAGGAGGTTTGTTACACAGTGTGGGAGGTTTGTAACAAGGTGTGGGATGTTTGTTACAAAGTTTTTTACAAGATGTGGGAGGTTTGTTACAGGGTTTGTTACAAGGTGTGGGAGTTTTGTTACAAGGTGTGAGAGGTTTGTTACAAGGCGTGGGAGGTTTGTTACAATGTGTGGGAGGTTTGTTACAAGGTTGTTGAGGTTTGTTATAAGGTGTGGGAGGTTATAAGGAGTGGGATGTTTGTTACAAGGCGTGGGAGGTTTGTTATAAGGTGTGGGAGGTTTGTTATGAGGTGTGGGAGGTTTGTTAAGAGGTGTGGGAGGTTTGTTAGAAGGTGTGTGAGGTTTGTTTCGAGGTGTGGGAGCTTTATTAAGAGGTGTGGGAGCTTTGTTACGAGGTGTGGGAGGTTTATTACAAGGTTTGTTACAAGGTGTGGGAGGTTTGTTACAAGGTTTGTTACAAGGTGTGGGATGTTTGTTACAAGGTGTGGGAGGTTTGTAACAAGGTTTGTTACAATGTGTGGGAGGTTTGTTACAAGGTGTGGGAGGTTTGTTACAGGGTTTGTTACAAGGTGTGGGAGGTTTGCTACAAGGTTTGTTACAAGGTGTGGGGGGTTTGTTACAAGGTTTGTTACAAGACGTGGGAGGTTTGTTACAGGGTTTGTTACAAGGTGTGGGAGTTTTGTTACAAGGCGTGAGAGGTTTGTTACAAGGCGTGGGAGGTTGTTACAAGGCGTGGGAGGTTTGTTACAAGGTTTGGGAGGCTTGTTACATTGCGAAGGAGTTTTGTTACAAGGTGTGGGAGGTTGTTACAAGGCGTGGGATGTTTGTTACAAGGCGTGGGAGGTTTGTTACAAGATTTGGGAGGCTTGTTACAATGCGAAGGAGGTTTGTTACAAGGTGTGGGAGGTTTGTTACAAGGTGTGGGAGGTTTGTTATGAGGTGTAGGAAGTTTGTTATAAGGTGTGGGAGGTTTATTACAAGGCGTGGGAGGTTTGTTATAAGGTGTGGGAGGTTTGTTATGAGGTGTGGGAGGTTTGTTAAGAGGTGTGGGAGGTTTGTTAGAAGGTGTGGGAGGTTTGTTTCGAGGTGTGGGAGCTTTATTAAGAGGTGTGGGAGCTTTGTTACGAGCTTTGGGAGGTTTGTTAAAAGGTGTGGGAGGTGTGGTAGATTTGTTACAAGGTGTGGGAGGTTACAAGGTGTGGGAGGTTGTTACAAGCTGTGGGAGGTTTTTTATAAGTTGTGGAAGGTTTGTTATAAGGTGTGGAAGGCTTGTTACAACGTGAAGGAGGTTTGTTACGCAGTATGGGAGGTTTGTAACAAGGTGTGGGATGTTTGTTACAAAGTTTGTTACAAGGTGTGGGAGGTTTGTTACAGGGTTTGTTACAAGGTGTGGGAGTTTTGTTACAAGGTTTGTTACAAGGTGTGGGAGGTTTGTTACAAGTTTTGCTACAAGGCATGGGAGGTTTGTTACAGGGTTTTTTTACAAGGTGTGGGAGTTTTGTTACAAGGTGTGGGAGGTTTGTTACAAGGCGTGGGAGGTTTGTTACAATGTGTGGGAGGTTTGTTACAAGGTTGTTGAGGTTTGTTATAAGGTGTGGGAGGTTATAAGGAGTGGGATGTTTGTTACAAGGCGTGGGAGGTTTGTTACAAGGTTTGGGAGGCTTGTTACAATGCGAAGGAGTTTTGTTACAAGGTGTGGGAGGTTGTTACAAGGCGTGTGAGGTTTGTTACAAGGCGTGGGAGGTTTGTTACAAGGTTTGGGAGGCTTGTTACAATGCGAAGGAGGTTTGTTACAAGGTGTGGGAGGTTTGTTACAAGGTGTGGGAGGTTTGTTATGAGGTGTAGGAGGTTTGTTATAAGGTGTGGGAGGTTTATTACAAGGCGTGGGAGGTTTGTTATAAGGTGTGGGAGGTTTGTTATGAGGTGTGGGAGGTTTGTTAAGAGGTGTGGGAGGTTTGTTAGAAGGTGTGTGAGGTTTGTTTCGAGGTGTGGGAGCTTTATTAAGAGGTGTGGGAGCTTTGTTACGAGGTGTGGGAGGTTTGTTACAAGGTGTGGGAGGTGTGGTAGATTTGTTACAAGGTGTGGGAGGTTACAAGGTGTGGGAGGTTGTTACAAGCTGTGGGAGGTTTTTTATAAGTTGTGGGAGGTTTGTTATAAGGTGTGGAAGGCTTGTTACAACGTGAAAAAAAGGTTTGTTACGCAGTGTGGGAGGTTTGTAACAAGGTGTGGGATGTTTGTTACAAAGTTTTTTACAAGGTGTGGGAGGTTTGTTACAGGGTTTGTTACAAGGTGTGGGAGTTTTGTTACAAGGTTTGTTACAAGGTGTGGGATGTTTGTTACAAGGTTTGCTACAAGGCATGGGAGGTTTGTTACAGGGTTTGTTACAAGGTGTGGGAGTTTTGTTACAAGGTGTGGGAGGTTTGTTACAAGGCGTGGGAGGTTTGTTACAATGTGTGGGAGGTTTGTTACAAGGTTGTTGAGGTTTGTTATAAGGTGTGGGAGGTTATAAGGAGTGGGATGTTTGTTACAAGGCGTGGGAGGTTTGTTACAAGGTTTGGGAGGCTTGTTACAATGCGAAGGAGTTTTGTTACAAGGTGTGGGAGGTTGTTACAAGGCGTGGGAGGTTTGTTACAAGGCGTGGGAGGTTTGTTACAAGGTTTGGGAGGCTTGTTACAATGCGAAGGAGGTTTGTTACAAGGTGTGGGAGGTTTGTTACAAGGTGTGGGAGGTTTGTTATGAGGTGTAGGAGGTTTGTTATAAGGTGTGGGAGGTTTATTACAAGGCGTGGGAGGTTTGTTATAAGGTGTGGGAGGTTTGTTATGAGGTGTGGGAGGTTTGTTAAGAGGTGTGGGAGGTTTGTTAGAAGGTGTGTGAGGTTTGTTTCGAGGTGTGGGAGCTTTATTAAGAGGTGTGGGAGCTTTGTTACGAGGTGAGGGAGGTTTATTACAAGGTTTGTTACAAGGTGTGGGAGGTTTGTTACAAGGTTTGTTACAAGGTGTGGGATGTTTGTTACAAGGTGTGGGAGGTTTGTTACAAGGTTTGTTACAATGTGTGGGAGGTTTGTTACAAGGTGTGGGAGGTTTGTTACAGGGTTTGTTACAAGGTGTGGGAGGTTTGCTACAAGGTTTGTTACAAGGTGTGGGGGGTTTGTTACAAGGTTTGTTACAAGGCGTGGGAGGTTTGTTACAGGGTTTGTTACAAGGTGTGGGAGTTTTGTTACAAGGCGTGAGAGGTTTGTTACAAGGCGTGGGAGGTTTGTTACAAGGCGTGAGAGGTTCGTTACAAGGTTTTTGAGGTTTTTTATAAGGTGTGGGAGGTTTTAAGGAGTGGGAGGTTTGTTACAAGGCGTGGGAGGTTTGTTACAAGGTTTGCGAGGCTTGTTACAACGTGAAGGACGTTTGTTACAAGGCGTGGGAGGTTTTTACAAGGCGTGGGAGGTTTGTTACGCAGTGTGGGAGGTTTGTTATAAGCTGCAGGAGGTTTGTTACAAGATGAGGTAGGTTTGTTATAAGGTGTTGGAGGTTATAAGGTGTGGGAGATGTGGGAGGTTTGTTACAAGGTGTGGGAGTTACAAGGTTATAAGGTGTGGGAGGTTTGTTATAAGGTGTTGGAGGTTTGTTACGAGGTGTAGGAGGTTTGTTACAAGGTGTGGGAGGTTTGTTTCGAGGTGTGGGAGGTTCGTTAAGAGGTGTGGGAGCTTTGTTACGAGGTGTGTGAGGTTTGTTACAAGGTGTGGGAGGTTTGTTATAAGGTGTGGGAGGTTTGTTACGAGGTGTGGGAGGTTTCTTACAAGGTGTGGGAGGTTTGTTACGAGGTGTGGGAGGTTTGTTATGAGATGTGGGAGGTTTGTTATAAGGTGTGGGAGGTTATAAGGTGTGGGAGGTTTGTTACAAGGTGTGGGAGGTTTGTAACAAGGTGTGGGAGGTTTGTTATGAGGTGTGGGAGGTTTGTTATAAGGTGTGGGAGGTTTGTTACAAGGCGTGGGAGGTTTGTCATAAGGTGTGGGAGGTTTGTCAAGAGGTGTGGGAGGTTTGTTACGAGGTGTGGGAGGTGTGTTTTGAGGTGTGGGAGGTTCGTTACGAGGTGTGGGAGGTTTGTTAAGAGGTGTGTGAGGTTTGTTACAAGGTGTGGGAGGTGTGGTAGATTTGTTACAAGGTGTGGGAGGTTACAAGGTGTGGGAGGTTTGTTACAAGCTGTGGGAGGTTTTTTATAAGATGTGGGAGGTCTGTTAAGAGGTGTGGGAGGTTTGTTACAAGGTGTTGTAGGTGTGGTAGATTTGTTACAAGGTGTGGGAGGTTACAAGGTGTGGGAGGTTGTTACAAGCTGTGGGAGGTTTTTTATAAGTTGTGGGAGGTTTGTTATAAGGTGTGGAAGGCTTGTTACAACGTGAAGGAGGTTTGTTACGCAGTGTGGGAGGTTTGTCACAAGGTGTGGGATGTTTGTTACAAAGTTTGTTACAAGGTGTGGGAGGTTTGTTACAGGGTTTGTTACAAGGTGTGGGAGTTTTGTTACAAGGTTTGTTACAAGGTGTGGGAGGTTTGTTACAAGGTTTGCTACAAGGCATGGGAGGTTTGTTACAGGGTTTGTTACAAGGTGTGGGAGTTTTGTTACAAGGTGTGGGAGGTTTGTTACAAGGTGTGGGAGGTTTGTTACAATGTGTGGGATGTTTGTTACAAGGTTGTTGAGGTTTGTTATAAGGTGTGGGAGGTTATAAGGAGTGGAAGGTTTGTTACAAGGCGTGGGAGGTTTGTTACAAGGTTTGGGAGGCTTGTTACAATGCGAAGGAGTTTTGTTACAATGTTTGGGAGGTTGTTACAAGGCGTGGGAGGTTTGTTACGCAGTGTGGGAGGTTTGTTATAAGCTGCAGGAGGTTTGTTACAAAATGCGGGAGGTTTGTTATAATGTGTGGGAGGTTATAAGGTGTGGGAGATGTGGGAGGTTTGTTACAAGGTGTGGGAGTTACAAAGTTATAAAGTGTGGGAGGTTTGTTATAAGGTGTGGGAGGCTTGTTACGAGGTGTGGGAGGTGTGGTAGATTTGTTACAAGGTGTGGGAGGTTTGTTACAAGGCGTGGGAGGTTTGTTACAAGGTTTGGGAGGCTTGTTACAATGCGAAGGAGGTTTGTTACAAGGTATGGGAGGTTTGTTACAAGGTGTGGGAGGTTTGTTATGAGGTGTAGGAGGTTTGTTATAAGGTGTGGGAGGTTTATTACAAGGCGTGGGAGGTTTTTTATAAGGTGTGGGAGGTTTGTTATGAGGTGTGGGAGGTTTGTTACGAGGTGTGGGAGGTTTGTTAGAAGGTGTGTGAGGTTTGTTACGAGGTGTGGGAGCTTTATTAAGAGGTGTGGGAGCTTTGTTACGAGGTGTGGGAGGTTTATTACAAGGTTTGTTACAAGGTGTGGGAGGTTTGTTACAAGGTTTGTTACAAGGTGTGGGATGTTTGTTACAAGGTGTGGGAGGTTTGTTACAAGGTTTGTTACAATGTGTGGGAGGTTTGTTACAAGGTGTGGGAGGTTTGTTACAGGGTTTGTTACAAGGTGTGGGAGGTTTGCTACAAGGTTTGTTACAAGGTGTGGGGGGTTTGTTACAAGGTTTGTTACAAGGCGTGGGAGGTTTGTTACAGGGTTTGTTACAAGGTGTGGGAGTTTTGTTACAAGGTGTGGGAGGTTTGTTACAAGGCGTGGGAGGTTTGTTACAATGTGTGGGAGGTTTGTTACAAGGTTGTTGAGGTTTGTTATAAGGTGTGGGAGGTTATAAGGAGTGGGATGTTTGTTACAAGGCGTGGGAGGTTTGTTACAAGGTTTGGGAGGCTTGTTACAATGCGAAGGAGTTTTGTTACAAGGTGTGGGAGGTTGTTACAAGGCGTGGGAGGTTTGTTACAAGGCGTGGGAGGTTTGTTACAAGGTTTGGGAGGCTTGTTACAATGCGAAGGAGGTTTGTTACAAGGTGTGGGAGGTTTGTTACAAGGTGTGGGAGGTTTGTTATGAGGTGTAGGAGGTTTGTTATAAGGTGTGGGAGGTTTATTACAAGGCGTGGGAGGTTTGTTATAAGGTGTGGGAGGTTTGTTATGAGGTGTGGGAGGTTTGTTAAGAGGTGTGGGAGGTTTGTTAGAAGGTGTGTGAGGTTTGTTTCGAGGTGTGGGAGCTTTATTAAGAGGTGTGGGAGCTTTGTTACGAGGTGAGGGAGGTTTATTACAAGGTTTGTTACAAGGTGTGGGAGGTTTGTTACAAGGTTTGTTACAAGGTGTGGGATGTTTGTTACAAGGTGTGGGAGGTTTGTTACAAGGTTTGTTACAATGTGTGGGAGGTTTGTTACAAGGTGTGGGAGGTTTGTTACAGGGTTTGTTACAAGGTGTGGGAGGTTTGCTACAAGGTTTGTTACAAGGTGTGGGGGGTTTGTTACAAGGTTTGTTACAAGGCGTGGGAGGTTTGTTACAGGGTTTGTTACAAGGTGTGGGAGTTTTGTTACAAGGCGTGAGAGGTTTGTTACAAGGCGTGGGAGGTTTGTTACAAGGCGTGAGAGGTTCGTTACAAGGTTTTTGAGGTTTTGTATAAGGTGTGGGAGGTTTTAAGGAGTGGGAGGTTTGTTACAAGGCGTGGGAGGTTTGTTACAAGGTTTGCGAGGCTTGTTACAACGTGAAGGACGTTTGTTACAAGGCGTGGGAGGTTTTTACAAGGCGTGGGAGGTTTGTTACGCAGTGTGGGAGGTTTGTTATAAGCTGCAGGAGGTTTGTTACAAGATGAGGTAGGTTTGTTATAAGGTGTTGGAGGTTATAAGGTGTGGGAGATGTGGGAGGTTTGTTACAAGGTGTGGGAGTTACAAGGTTATAAGGTGTGGGAGGTTTGTTATAAGGTGTTGGAGGTTTGTTACGAGGTGTGGGAGGTTTGTTACAAGGTGTGGGAGGTTTGTTTCGAGGTGTGGGAGGTTCGTTAAGAGGTGTGGGAGCTTTGTTACGAGGTGTGTGAGGTTTGTTACAAGGTGTGGGAGGTTTGTTATAAGGTGTGGGAGGTTTGTTACGAGGTGTGGGAGGTTTCTTACAAGGTGTGGGAGGTTTGTTACGAGGTGTGGGAGGTTTGTTATGAGATGTGGGAGGTTTGTTATAAGGTGTGGGAGGTTATAAGGTGTGGGAGGTTTGTTACAAGGTGTGGGAGGTTTGTAACAAGGTGTGGGAGGTTTGTTATGAGGTGTGGGAGGTTTGTTATAAGGTGTGGGAGGTTTGTTACAAGGCGTGGGAGGTTTGTCATAAGGTGTGGGAGGTTTGTTAAGAGGTGTGGGAGGTTTGTTACGAGGTGTGGGAGGTGTGTTTTGAGGTGTGGGAGGTTCGTTACGAGGTGTGGGAGGTTTGTTAAGAGGTGTGTGAGGTTTGTTACAAGGTGTGGGAGGTGTGGTAGATTTGTTACAAGGTGTGGGAGGTTACAAGGTGTGGGAGGTTTGTTACAAGCTGTGGGAGGTTTTTTATAAGATGTGGGAGGTCTGTTAAGAGGTGTGGGAGGTTTGTTACAAGGTGTTGTAGGTGTGGTAGATTTGTTACAAGGTGTGGGAGGTTACAAGGTGTGGGAGGTTGTTACAAGCTGTGGGAGGTTTTTTATAAGTTGTGGGAGGTTTGTTATAAGGTGTGGAAGGCTTGTTACAACGTGAAGGAGGTTTGTTACGCAGTGTGGGAGGTTTGTCACAAGGTGTGGGATGTTTGTTACAAAGTTTGTTACAAGGTGTGGGAGGTTTGTTACAGGGTTTGTTACAAGGTGTGGGAGTTTTGTTACAAGGTTTGTTACAAGGTGTGGGAGGTTTGTTACAAGGTTTGCTACAAGGCATGGGAGGTTTGTTACAGGGTTTGTTACAAGGTGTGGGAGTTTTGTTACAAGGTGTGGGAGGTTTGTTACAAGGTGTGGGAGGTTTGTTACAATGTGTGGGATGTTTGTTACAAGGTTGTTGAGGTTTGTTATAAGGTGTGGGAGGTTATAAGGAGTGGAAGGTTTGTTACAAGGCGTGGGAGGTTTGTTACAAGGTTTGGGAGGCTTGTTACAATGCGAAGGAGTTTTGTTACAATGTTTGGGAGGTTGTTACAAGGCGTGGGAGGTTTGTTACGCAGTGTGGGAGGTTTGTTATAAGCTGCAGGAGGTTTGTTACAAAATGCGGGAGGTTTGTTATAATGTGTGGGAGGTTATAAGGTGTGGGAGATGTGGGAGGTTTGTTACAAGGTGTGGGAGTTACAAAGTTATAAAGTGTGGGAGGTTTGTTATAAGGTGTGGGAGGCTTGTTACGAGGTGTGGGAGGTGTGGTAGATTTGTTACAAGGTGTGGGAGGTTTGTTACAAGGCGTGGGAGGTTTGTTACAAGGTTTGGGAGGCTTGTTACAATGCGAAGGAGGTTTGTTACAAGGTATGGGAGGTTTGTTACAAGGTGTGGGAGGTTTGTTATGAGGTGTAGGAGGTTTGTTATAAGGTGTGGGAGGTTTATTACAAGGCGTGGGAGGTTTTTTATAAGGTGTGGGAGGTTTGTTATGAGGTGTGGGAGGTTTGTTACGAGGTGTGGGAGGTTTGTTAGAAGGTGTGTGAGGTTTGTTACGAGGTGTGGGAGCTTTATTAAGAGGTGTGGGAGCTTTGTTACGAGGTGTGGGAGGTTTATTACAAGGTTTGTTACAAGGTGTGGGAGGTTTGTTACAAGGTTTGTTACAAGGTGTGGGATGTTTGTTACAAGGTTTGTTACAATGTGTGGGAGGTTTGTTACAAGGTGTGGGAGGTTTGTTACAGGGTTTGTTACAAGGTGTGGGAGGTTTGCTACAAGGTTTGTTACAAGGTGTGGGGGGTTTGTTACAAGGTTTGTTACAAGGCGTGGGAGGTTTGTTACAGGGTTTGTTACAAGGTGTGGGAGTTTTGTTACAAGGCGTGAGAGGTTTGTTACAAGGCGTGGGAGGTTGTTACAAGGCGTGGGAGGTTTGTTACAAGGTTTGGGAGGCTTGTTACAATGCGAAGGAGTTTTGTTACAAGGTGTGGGAGGTTGTTACAAGGCGTGGGATGTTTGTTACAAGGCGTGGGAGGTTTGTTACAAGGTTTGGGAGGCTTGTTACAATGCGAAGGAGGTTTGTTACAAGGTGTGGGAGGTTTGTTACAAGGTGTGGGAGGTTTGTTATGAGGTGTAGGAGGTTTGTTATAAGGTGTGGGAGGTTTATTACAAGGCGTGGGAGGTTTGTTATAAGGTGTGGGAGGTTTGTTATGAGGTGTGGGAGGTTTGTTAAGAGGTGTGGGAGGTTTGTTAGAAGGTGTGTGAGGTTTGTTTCGAGGTGTGGGAGCTTTATTAAGAGGTGTGGGAGCTTTGTTACGAGGTGTGGGAGGTTTGTTACGAGGTGTGGGAGGTGTGGTAGATTTGTTACAAGGTGTGGGAGGTTACAAGGTGTGGGAGGTTGTTACAAGCTGTGGGTGGTTTTTTATAAGTTGTGGGAGGTTTGTTATAAGGTGTGGAAGGCTTGTTACAACGTGATGGAGGTTTGTTACGCAGTGTGGGAGGTTTGTAACAAGGTGTGGGATGTTTGTTACAAAGTTTGTTACAAGGTGTGGGAGGTTTGTTACAGGGTTTGTTACAAGGTGTGGGAGTTTTGTTACAAGGTTTGTTACAAGGTGTGGGAGGTTTGTTACAAGGTTTGCTACAAGGCATGGGAGGTTTGTTACAGGGTTTGTTACAAGGTGTGGGAGTTTTGTTACAAGGTGTGGGAGGTTTGTTACTAGACGTGGGAGGTTTGTTACAATGTGTGGGAGGTTTGTTACAAGGTTGTTGAGGTTTGTTATAAGGTGTGGGAGGTTATAAGGAGTGGGATGTTTGTTACAAGGCGTGGGAGGTTTGTTACAAGGTTTGGGAGGCTTGTTACAATGCGAAGGAGTTTTGTTACAAGGTGTGGGAGGTTGTTACAAGGCGTGGGAGGTTTGTTACAAGGCGTGGGAGGTTTGTTACAAGGTTTGGGAGGCTTGTTACAATGCGAAGGAGGTTTGTTACAAGGTGTGGGAGGTTTGTTACAAGGTGTGGGAGGTTTGTTATGAGGTGTAGGAGGTTTGTTATAAGGTGTGGGAGGTTTATTACAAGGCGTGGGAGGTTTGTTATAAGGTGTGGGAGGTTTGTTATGAGGTGTGGGAGGTTTGTTAAGAGGTGTGGGAGGTTTGTTAGAAGGTGTGTGAGGTTTGTTTCGAGGTGTGGGAGCTTTATTAAGAGGTGTGGGAGCTTTGTTACGAGGTGTGGGAGGTTTATTACATGGTTTGTTACAAGGTGTGGGAGGTTTGTTACAAGGTTTGCTACAAGGTGTGGGATGTTTGTTACAAGGTGTGGGAGGTTTGTTACAAGGTTTGTTACAATGTGTGGGAGGTTTGTTACAAGGTGTGGGAGGTTTGTTACAGGGTTTGTTACAAGGTGTGGGAGGTTTGCTACAAGGTTTGTTACAAGGTGTGGGGGGTTTGTTACAAGGTTTGTTACAAGGCGTGGGAGGTTTGTTACAGGGTTTGTTACAAGGAGTGGGAGTTTTGTTACAAGGCGTGAGAGGTGCGTTACAAGGTTTTTGAGGTTTTTTATAAGGTGTGGGAGGTTTTAAGGAGTGGGAGGTTTGTTACAAGGCGTGGGAGGTTTGTTACAAGGTTTGCGAGGCTTGTTACAACGTGAAGGATGTTTGTTACAAGGCGTGGGAGGTTTTTACAAGGCGTGGGAGGTTTGTTACGCAGTGTGGGAGGTTTGTTATAAGCTGCAGGAGGTTTGTTACAAGATGAGGTAGGTTTGTTATAAGGTGTTGGAGGTTATAAGGTGTGGGGGATGTGGGAGGTTTGTTACAAGGTGTGGGAGTTACAAGGTTATAAGGTGTGGGAGGTTTGTTATAAGGTGTTGGAGGTTTGTTACGAGGTGTGGGAGGTTTGTTACAAGGAGTGGGAGGTTTGTTTCGAGGTGTGGGAGGTTCGTTAAGAGGTGTGGGAGCTTTGTTACGAGGTGTGTGAGGTTTGTTACAAGGTGTGGGAGGTTTGTTATAAGGTGTGGGAGGTTTGTTACGAGGTGTGGGAGGTTTGTTACAAGGTGTGGGAGGTTTGTTACGAGGTGTGGGAGGTTTGTTATGAGATGTGGGAGGTTTGTTATAAGGTGTGGGAGGTTATAAGGTGTGGGAGGTTTGTTACCAGGTGTGGGAGATTTGTAACAAGGCGTGGGAGGTTTGTTATGAGGTGTGGGAGGTTTGTTATAAGGTGTGGGAGGTTTGTTACAAGGCGTGGGAGGTTTGTCATAAGGTGTGGGAGGTTGTTAAGAGGTGTGGGAGGTTTGTTACGAGGTGTGGGAGGTGTGTTTTGAGGTGTGGGAGGTTCGTTACGAGGTGTGGGAGGTTTGTTAAGAGGTGTGGGAGGTTTGTTACAAGGTGTGGGAGCTGTGGTAGATTTGTTACAAGGTGTGGGAGGTTACAAGGTATGGGAGGTTTGTTACAAGCTGTGGGAGGTTTTTTATAAGATGTGGGAGGTCTGTTAAGAGGTGTGGGAGGTTTGTTACAAGGTGTGGTAGGTGTGGTAGATTTGTTGCAAGGTGTGGGAGGTTACAAGGTGTGGGAGGTTGTTACAAGCTGTGGGAGGTTTTTTATAAGTTGTGGGAGGTTTGTTATAAGGTGTGGAAGGCTTGTTACAACGTGAAGGAGGTTTGTTAGGCAGTGTGGGAGGTTTGTCACAAGGTGTGGGATGTTTGTTACAAAGTTTGTTACAGGGTCTGGGAGGTTTGTTACAGGGTTTGTTACAAGGTGTGGGAGTTTTGTTACAAGGTTTGTTACAAGGTGTGGGAGGTTTGTTACAAGGTTTGCTACAAGGCATGGGAGGTTTGTTACAGGGTTTGTTACAAGGTGTGGGAGTTTTGTTACAAGGTGTGGGAGGTTTTTTACAAGGTGTGGGAGGTTTGTTACAATGTGTGGGATGTTTGTTACAAGGTTGTTGAGGTTTGTTATAAGGTGTGGGAGGTTATAAGGAGTGGAAGGTTTGTTACAAGGCGTGGGAGGTTTGTTACAAGGTTTGGGAGGCTTCTTACAATGCGAAGGAGTTTTGTTACAATGTTTGGGAGGTTGTTACAAGGCGTGGGAGGTTTGTTACGCAGTGTGGGAGGTTTGTTATAAGCTGCAGGAGGTTTGTTACAAAATGCGGGATGTTTGTTATAATGTGTGGGAGGTTATAAGGTGTGGGAGATGTGGGAGGTTTGTTACAAGGTGTGGGAGTTACAAAGTTATAAAGTGTGGGAGGTTTGTTATAAGGTGTGGGAGGCTTGTTACGAGGTGTGGGAGGTGTGGTAGATTTGTTACAAGGTGTGGGAGGTTACAAGGTGTGGGAGGTTGTTACAAGCTGTGGGAGGTTTGTTATAAGGTGTGGGAGGTTATAAGGTGTGGGAGGTTTGTTACAAGGTGTGGGAGGTTTGTAACAAGGTGTGGGAGGTTATAAGGTGTGGGAGGTTTGTTACAAGGTGTGGGAGGTTTGTAACAAGGTGTGGGAGGTTTGTTATGAGGTGCGGGAGGTTTGTTATAAGGTGTGGGAGGTTTGTTACAAGGCGTGGGAGGTTTGTTATAAGGTGTGGGAGGTTTGTTATGAGGTGTGGGAGGTTTGTTAAGAGGTGTGGGAGGTTTGTTACGAGGTGTGGAAGGTGTGTTTTGAGGTGTGGGAGGTTCGTTACGAGGTGTGGGAGGTTTGTTACAAGGTGTGGGAGGTGTGGTAGATTTGTTACAAGTTGTGGGAGGTTACAAGGTGTGGGAGGTTTGTTACAAGCTGTGGGAGGTTTTTTATAAGTTGTGGGAGGTCTGTTAAGAGGTGTGGGAGGTTTGTTACAAGGTGTGGGAGGTTATAAGGTGTGGGAGGTTTGTTACCAGGTGTGGGAGGTTTGTAACAAGGCGTGGGAGGTTTGTTATGAGGTGTGGGAGGTTTGTTATAAGGTGTGGGAGGTTTGTTACAAGGCGTGGGAGGTTTGTCATAAGGTGTGGGAGGTTTGTTAAGAGGTGTGGGAGGTTTGTTACGAGGCGTGGGAGGTGTGTTTTGAGGTGTGGGAGGTTCGTTACGAGGTGTGGGAGGTTTGTTAAGAGGTGTGGGAGGTTTGTTACAAGGTGTGGGAGCTGTGGTAGATTTGTTACAAGGTGTGGGAGGTTACAAGGTATGGGAGGTTTGTTACAAGCTGTGGGAGGTTTTTTATAAGATGTGGGAGGTCTGTTAAGAGGTGTGGGAGGTTTGTTACAAGGTGTGGTAGGTGTGGTAGATTTGTTGCAAGGTGTGGGAGGTTACAAGGTGTGGGAGGTTGTTACAAGCTGTGGGAGGTTTTTTATAAGTTGTGGGAGGTTTGTTATAAGGTGTGGGATGTTTGTTACAAAGTTTGTTACAGGGTGTGGGAGGTTTGTTACAGGGTTTGTTACAAGGTGTGGGAGTTTTGTTACAAGGTTTGTTACAAGGTGTGGGAGGTTTGTTACAAGGTTTGCTATAAGGCATGGGAGGTTTGTTACAGGGTTTGTTACAAGGTGTGGGAGTTTTGTTACAAGGCGTGAGATGTTTGTTACAAGGCGTGGGAGGTTTGTTACAAGGCGTGAGAGGTGCGTTACAAGGTTTTTGAGGTTTTTTATAAGGTGTGGGAGGTTTTAAGGAGTGGGAGGTTTGTTACAAGGCGTGGGAGGTTTGTTACAAGGTTTGCGAGGCTTGTTACAACGTGAAGGATGTTTGTTACAAGGCGTGGGAGGTTTGTTACAAGGTTTGGGAGGCTTGTTACAATGCGAAGGAGTTTTGTTACAAGGTGTGGGAGGTTGTTACAAGGCGTGGGAGGTTTGTTACAAGGCGTGGGAGGTTTGTTACAAGGTTTGGGAGGCTTGTTACAATGCGAAGGAGGTTTGTTACAAGGTGTGGGAGGTTTGTTACAAGGTGTGGGAGGTTTGTTATGAGGTGTAGGAGGTTTGTTATAAGGTGTGGGAGGTTTATTACAAGGCGTGGGAGGTTTGTTATAAGGTGTGGGAGGTTTGTTATGAGGTGTGGGAGGTTTGTTAAGAGGTGTGGGAGGTTTGTTAGAAGGTGTGTGAGGTTTGTTTCGAGGTGTGGGAGCTTTATTAAGAGGTGTGGGAGCTTTGTTACGAGGTGTGGGAGGTTTATTACATGGTTTGTTACAAGGTGTGGGAGGTTTGTTACAAGGTTTGCTACAAGGTGTGGGATGTTTGTTACAAGGTGTGGGAGGTTTGTTACAAGGTTTGTTACAATGTGTGGGAGGTTTGTTACAAGGTGTGGGAGGTTTGTTACAGGGTTTGTTACAAGGTGTGGGAGGTTTGCTACAAGGTTTGTTACAAGGTGTGGGGGGTTTGTTACAAGGTTTGTTACAAGGCGTGGGAGGTTTGTTACAGGGTTTGTTACAAGGAGTGGGAGTTTTGTTACAAGGCGTGAGATGTTTGTTACAAGGCGTGGGAGGTTTGTTACAAGGCGTGAGAGGTGCGTTACAAGGTTTTTGAGGTTTTTTATAAGGTGTGGGAGGTTTTAAGGAGTGGGAGGTTTGTTACAAGGCGTGGGAGGTTTGTTACAAGGTTTGCGAGGCTTGTTACAACGTGAAGGATGTTTGTTACAAGGCGTGGGAGGTTTTTACAAGGCGTGGGAGGTTTGTTACGCAGTGTGGGAGGTTTGTTATAAGCTGCAGGAGGTTTGTTACAAGATGAGGTAGGTTTGTTATAAGGTGTTGGAGGTTATAAGGTGTGGGGGATGTGGGAGGTTTGTTACAAGGTGTGGGAGTTACAAGGTTATAAGGTGTGGGAGGTTTGTTATAAGGTGTTGGAGGTTTGTTACGAGGTGTGGGAGGTTTGTTACAAGGAGTGGGAGGTTTGTTTCGAGGTGTGGGAGGTTCGTTAAGAGGTGTGGGAGCTTTGTTACGAGGTGTGTGAGGTTTGTTACAAGGTGTGGGAGGTTTGTTATAAGGTGTGGGAGGTTTGTTACGAGGTGTGGGAGGTTTGTTACAAGGTGTGGGAGGTTTGTTACGAGGTGTGGGAGGTTTGTTATGAGATGTGGGAGGTTTGTTATAAGGTGTGGGAGGTTATAAGGTGTGGGAGGTTTGTTACCAGGTGTGGGAGATTTGTAACAAGGCGTGGGAGGTTTGTTATGAGGTGTGGGAGGTTTGTTATAAGGTGTGGGAGGTTTGTTACAAGGCGTGGGAGGTTTGTCATAAGGTGTGGGAGGTTGTTAAGAGGTGTGGGAGGTTTGTTACGAGGTGTGGGAGGTGTGTTTTGAGGTGTGGGAGGTTCGTTACGAGGTGTGGGAGGTTTGTTAAGAGGTGTGGGAGGTTTGTTACAAGGTGTGGGAGCTGTGGTAGATTTGTTACAAGGTGTGGGAGGTTACAAGGTATGGGAGGTTTGTTACAAGCTGTGGGAGGTTTTTTATAAGATGTGGGAGGTCTGTTAAGAGGTGTGGGAGGTTTGTTACAAGGTGTGGTAGGTGTGGTAGATTTGTTGCAAGGTGTGGGAGGTTACAAGGTGTGGGAGGTTGTTACAAGCTGTGGGAGGTTTTTTATAAGTTGTGGGAGGTTTGTTATAAGGTGTGGAAGGCTTGTTACAACGTGAAGGAGGTTTGTTAGGCAGTGTGGGAGGTTTGTCACAAGGTGTGGGATGTTTGTTACAAAGTTTGTTACAGGGTCTGGGAGGTTTGTTACAGGGTTTGTTACAAGGTGTGGGAGTTTTGTTACAAGGTTTGTTACAAGGTGTGGGAGGTTTGTTACAAGGTTTGCTACAAGGCATGGGAGGTTTGTTACAGGGTTTGTTACAAGGTGTGGGAGTTTTGTTACAAGGTGTGGGAGGTTTTTTACAAGGTGTGGGAGGTTTGTTACAATGTGTGGGATGTTTGTTACAAGGTTGTTGAGGTTTGTTATAAGGTGTGGGAGGTTATAAGGAGTGGAAGGTTTGTTACAAGGCGTGGGAGGTTTGTTACAAGGTTTGGGAGGCTTCTTACAATGCGAAGGAGTTTTGTTACAATGTTTGGGAGGTTGTTACAAGGCGTGGGAGGTTTGTTACGCAGTGTGGGAGGTTTGTTATAAGCTGCAGGAGGTTTGTTACAAAATGCGGGATGTTTGTTATAATGTGTGGGAGGTTATAAGGTGTGGGAGATGTGGGAGGTTTGTTACAAGGTGTGGGAGTTACAAAGTTATAAAGTGTGGGAGGTTTGTTATAAGGTGTGGGAGGCTTGTTACGAGGTGTGGGAGGTGTGGTAGATTTGTTACAAGGTGTGGGAGGTTACAAGGTGTGGGAGGTTGTTACAAGCTGTGGGAGGTTTGTTATAAGGTGTGGGAGGTTATAAGGTGTGGGAGGTTTGTTACAAGGTGTGGGAGGTTTGTAACAAGGTGTGGGAGGTTATAAGGTGTGAGAGGTTTGTTACAAGGTGTGGGAGGTTTGTAACAAGGTGTGGGAGGTTTGTTATGAGGTGCGGGAGGTTTGTTATAAGGTGTGGGAGGTTTGTTACAAGGCGTGGGAGGTTTGTTATAAGGTGTGGGAGGTTTGTTATGAGGTGTGGGAGGTTTGTTAAGAGGTGTGGGAGGTTTGTTACGAGGTGTGGAAGGTGTGTTTTGAGGTGTGGGAGGTTCGTTACGAGGTGTGGGAGGTTTGTTACAAGGTGTGGGAGGTGTGGTAGATTTGTTACAAGTTGTGGGAGGTTACAAGGTGTGGGAGGTTTGTTACAAGCTGTGGGAGGTTTTTTATAAGTTGTGGGAGGTCTGTTAAGAGGTGTGGGAGGTTTGTTACAAGGTGTGGGAGGTTATAAGGTGTGGGAGGTTTGTTACCAGGTGTGGGAGGTTTGTAACAAGGCGTGGGAGGTTTGTTATGAGGTGTGGGAGGTTTGTTATAAGGTGTGGGAGGTTTGTTACAAGGCGTGGGAGGTTTGTCATAAGGTGTGGGAGGTTTGTTAAGAGGTGTGGGAGGTTTGTTACGAGGCGTGGGAGGTTTGTTTTGAGGTGTGGGAGGTTCGTTACGAGGTGTGGGAGGTTTGTTAAGAGGTGTGGGAGGTTTGTTACAAGGTGTGGGAGCTGTGGTAGATTTGTTACAAGGTGTGGGAGGTTACAAGGTATGGGAGGTTTGTTACAAGCTGTGGGAGGTTTTTTATAAGATGTGGGAGGTCTGTTAAGAGGTGTGGGAGGTTTGTTACAAGGTGTGGTAGGTGTGGTAGATTTGTTGCAAGGTGTGGGAGGTTACAAGGTGTGGGAGGTTGTTACAAGCTGTGGGAGGTTTTTTATAAGTTGTGGGAGGTTTGTTATAAGGTGTGGGATGTTTGTTACAAAGTTTGTTACAGGGTGTGGGAGGTTTGTTACAGGGTTTGTTACAAGGTGTGGGAGTTTTGTTACAAGGTTTGTTACAAGGTGTGGGAGGTTTGTTACAAGGTTTGCTACAAGGCATGGGAGGTTTGTTACAGGGTTTGTTACAAGGTGTGGGAGTTTTGTTACAAGGTGTGGGAGGTTTGTTACAAGGTGTGGGAGGTTTGTTACAATGTGTGGGATGTTTGTTACAAGGTTGTTGAGGTTTGTTATAAGGTGTGGGAGGTTATAAGGAGTGGAAGGTTTGTTACAAGGCGTGGGAGGTTTGTTACAAGGTTTGGGAGGCTTCTTACAATGCGAAGGAGTTTTGTTACAATGTTTGGGAGGTTGTTACAAGGCGTGGGAGGTTTGTTACGCAGTGTGGGAGGTTTGTTATAAGCTGCAGGAGGTTTGTTACAAAATGCGGGATGTTTGTTATAAGGTGTGGGAGGCTTGTTACGAGGTGTGGGAGGTGTGGTAGATTTGTTACAAGGTGTGGGAGGTTACAAGGTGTGGGAGGTTGTTACAAGCTGTGGGAGGTTTTTTATAAGTTGTGGGAGGTTTTGTTATAAGGTGTGGAAGGCTTGTTACAATGCGAAGGAGGTTTGTTACAAGGTACGGGAGGTTGTTATAAGGCGTGGGAGGTTTTTTACAAGGTTTGGGAGGCTTGTTACAATGCAAAGGAGGTTTGTTACAAGGTGTGGGAGGTTTGTTACAAGGTGTGGGAGGTTTGTTATGAGGTGTAGGAGGTTTGTTATAAGGTGTGGGAGGTTTATTACAAGGCGTGGGAGGTTTGTTATAAGGTGTGGGAGGTTTGTTAGAAGGTGTGTGAGGTTTGTTTCGAGGTGTGGGAGGTTTGTTACAAGGTGTGGGAGGAGTGGTAGATTTGTTACAAGGTGTGGGAGGTTACAATGTGTGGGAGGTTGTTACAAGGCGTGGGAGGTTTGTTACAAGGTTTGGGAGGCTTGTTACAATGCGAAGGAGTTTTGTTACGCAGTGTGGGAGGTTTGTAACAAGGTGTGGGAGGTTTGTAACAAGGTGTGGGAGGTTTGTTATGAGGTGCGGGAGGTTTGTTATAAGGTGTGGGAGGTTTGTTACAAGGCGTGGGAGGTTTGTTATAAGGTGTGGGAGGTTTGTTATGAGGTGTGGGAGGTTTGTTAAGAGGTGTGGGAGGTTTGTTACGAGGTGTGGAAGGTGTGTTTTGAGGTGTGGGAGGTTCGTTACGAGGTGTGGGAGGTTTGTTACAAGGTGTGGGAGGTGTGGTAGATTTGTTACAAGTTGTGGGAGGTTACAAGGTGTGGGAGGTTTGTTACAAGCTGTGGGAGGTTTTTTATAAGTTGTGGGAGGTCTGTTAAGAGGTGTGGGAGGTTTGTTACAAGGTGTGGGAGGTTATAAGGTGTGGGAGGTTTGTTACCAGGTGTGGGAGGTTTGTAACAAGGCGTGGGAGGTTTGTTATGAGGTGTGGGAGGTTTGTTATAAGGTGTGGGAGGTTTGTTACAAGGCGTGGGAGGTTTGTCATAAGGTGTGGGAGGTTTGTTAAGAGGTGTGGGAGGTTTGTTACGAGGCGTGGGAGGTGTGTTTTGAGGTGTGGGAGGTTCGTTACGAGGTGTGGGAGGTTTGTTAAGAGGTGTGGGAGGTTTGTTACAAGGTGTGGGAGCTGTGGTAGATTTGTTACAAGGTGTGGGAGGTTACAAGGTATGGGAGGTTTGTTACAAGCTGTGGGAGGTTTTTTATAAGATGTGGGAGGTCTGTTAAGAGGTGTGGGAGGTTTGTTACAAGGTGTGGTAGGTGTGGTAGATTTGTTGCAAGGTGTGGGAGGTTACAAGGTGTGGGAGGTTGTTACAAGCTGTGGGAGGTTTTTTATAAGTTGTGGGAGGTTTGTTATAAGGTGTGGGATGTTTGTTACAAAGTTTGTTACAGGGTGTGGGAGGTTTGTTACAGGGTTTGTTACAAGGTGTGGGAGTTTTGTTACAAGGTTTGTTACAAGGTGTGGGAGGTTTGTTACAAGGTTTGCTACAAGGCATGGGAGGTTTGTTACAGGGTTTGTTACAAGGTGTGGGAGTTTTGTTACAAGGTGTGGGAGGTTTGTTACAAGGTGTGGGAGGTTTGTTACAATGTGTGGGATGTTTGTTACAAGGTTGTTGAGGTTTGTTATAAGGTGTGGGAGGTTATAAGGAGTGGAAGGTTTGTTACAAGGCGTGGGAGGTTTGTTACAAGGTTTGGGAGGCTTCTTACAATGCGAAGGAGTTTTGTTACAATGTTTGGGAGGTTGTTACAAGGCGTGGGAGGTTTGTTACGCAGTGTGGGAGGTTTGTTATAAGCTGCAGGAGGTTTGTTACAAAATGCGGGATGTTTGTTATAAGGTGTGGGAGGCTTGTTACGAGGTGTGGGAGGTGTGGTAGATTTGTTACAAGGTGTGGGAGGTTACAAGGTGTGGGAGGTTGTTACAAGCTGTGGGAGGTTTTTTATAAGTTGTGGGAGGTTTTGTTATAAGGTGTGGAAGGCTTGTTACAATGCGAAGGAGGTTTGTTACAAGGTACGGGAGGTTGTTATAAGGCGTGGGAGGTTTGTTACAAGGTTTGGGAGGCTTGTTACAATGCGAAGGAGGTTTGTTACAAGGTGTGGGAGGTTTGTTACAAGGTGTGGGAGGTTTGTTATGAGGTGTAGGAGGTTTGTTATAAGGTGTGGGAGGTTTATTACAAGGCGTGGGAGGTTTGTTATAAGGTGTGGGAGGTTTGTTAGAAGGTGTGTGAGGTTTGTTTCGAGGTGTGGGAGGTTTGTTACAAGGTGTGGGAGGAGTGGTAGATTTGTTACAAGGTGTGGGAGGTTACAAGGTGTGGGAGGTTGTTACAACGTGAAGGAGGTTTGTTACGCAGTGTGGGAGGTTTGTAACAAGGTGTGGGATGTTTGTTACAAAGTTTGTTACAAGGTGTGGGAGGTTTGTTACAGGGTTTGTTACAAGGTGTGGGAGTTTTGTTACAAGGTTTGTTACAAGGTGTGGGATGTTTGTTACAAGGTTTGCTACAAGGCATGGGAGGTTTGTTACAGGGTTTGTTACAAGGTGTGAGAGTTTTGTTACAAGGTGTGGGAGGTTTGTTACAAGGCGTGGGAGGTTTGTTACAATGTGTGGGAGGTTTGTTACAAGGTTGTTGAGGTTTGTTATAAGGTGTGGGAGGTTATAAGGAGTGGGATGTTTGTTACAAGGCGTGGGAGGTTTGTTACAAGGTTTGGGAGGCTTGTTACAATGCGAAGGAGTTTTGTTACAAGGTGTGGGAGGTTGTTACAAGGCGTGGGAGGTTTGTTACAAGGCGTGGGAGGTTTGTTACAGGGTTTGTTACAAGGCGTGGGAGGTTTGTTACAATGTGTGGGAGGTTTGTTACAAGGTTGTTGAGGTTTGTTATAAGGTGTGTGAGGTTTGTTATAAGGTGTGGGAGGTTATATGGTGTGGGAGGTTTGTTACAAGGTGTGGGAGGTTTGTAACAAGGTGTGGGAGGTTTGTTATGAGGTGTGGGAGATTTGTTATAAGGTGTGGGAGGTTTGTTACAAGGCGTGGGAGGTTTGTTATAAGGTGTGGGAGGTTTGTTATGAGGTGTGGGAGGTTTGTTAAGAGGTGTGGGAGGTTTGTTACGAGGTGTGGGAGGTGTGTTTTGAGGTGTGGGAGGTTCGTTACGAGGTGTGGGAGGTTTGTTTCAAGATGAGGTAGGTTTGTTATAAGGTGTTGGAGGTTATAAGGTGTGGGAGATGTGGGAGGTTTGTTACAAGGTGTGGGAGTTACAAGGTTATAAGGTGTGGGAGGTTTGTTATAAGGTGTTGGAGGTTTGTTACGAGGTGTGGGAGGTTTGTTACAAGGTGTGGGAGGTTTGTTTCGAGGTGTGGGAGGTTCGTTAAGAGGTGTGGGAGCTTTGTTACGAGGTGTGTGAGGTTTGTTACAAGGTGTGGGAGGTTTGTTATAAGGTGTGGGAGGTTTGTTACGAGGTGTGGGAGGTTTGTTACAAGGTGTGGGAGGTTTGTTACGAGGTATGGGAGGTTTGTTATGAGATGTGGGAGGTTTGTTATAAGAGGTGGGAGGTTATAAGGTGTGGGAGGTTTGTTACAAGGTGTGGGAGGTTTGTAACAAGGTGTGGGAGGTTTGTTATGAGGTGCGGGAGGTTTGTTATAAGGTGTGGGAGGTTTGTTATAAGGTGTGGGAGGTTTGTTATGAGGTGTGGGAGGTTTGTTAAGAGGTGTGGGAGGTTTGTTACGAGGTGTGGAAGGTGTGTTTTGAGGTGTGGGAGGTTCGTTACGAGGTGTGGGAGGTTTGTTACAAGGTGTGGGAGGTGTGGTAGATTTGTTACAAGTTGTGGGAGGTTACAAGGTGTGGGAGGTTTGTTACAAGCTGTGGGAGGTTTTTTATAAGTTGTGGGAGGTCTGTTAAGAGGTGTGGGAGGTTTGTTACAAGGTGTGGGAGGTGTGGTAGATTTGTTACAAGGTGTGGGAGGTTACAAGGTGTGGGAGGTTGTTACAAGCTGTGGGAGGTTTTTTATAAGTTGTGGGAGGTTTGTTATAGGGTGTGGAAGGCTTGTTACAACGTGAAGGAGGTTTGTTACGCAGTGTGGGAGGTTTGTAACAAGGTGTGGGATGTTTGTTACAAAGTTTGTTACAAGGTGTGGGAGGTTTGTTACAGGGTTTGTTACAAGGTGTGGGAGTTTTGTTACAATGTTTGTTACAAGGTGTGGGAGGTTTGTTACAAGGTTTACTACAAGGCATGGGAGGTTTGTTACAGGGTTTGTTACAAGGTGTGGGAGTTTTGTTACAAGGTGTGGGAGGTTTGTTACAACGTGAAGGAGGTTTGTTACGCAGTGTGGGAGGTTTGTTACAAGGTTGTTGAGGTTTGTTATAAGGTGTGGGAGGTTTGTTATAAGGTGTGGGAGGTTATAAGGTGTGGGAGGTTTGTTACAAGGTGTGGGAGGTTTGTAACAAGGTGTGGGAGGTTTGTTATGAGGTGTGGGAGGTTTTTACAAGGCGTGGGAGGTTTGTTACGCAGTGTGGGAGGTTTGTTATAATCTGCAGGAGGTTTGTTACAAGACGAGGTAGGTTTGTTATAAGGTGTTGGAGGTTATAAGGTGTGGGAGATGTGGGAGGTTTGTTACAAGGTGTGGGAGTTACAAGGTTATAAGGTGTGGGAGGTTTGTTATAAGGTGTTGGAGGTTTGTTACGAGGTGTGGGAGGTTTGTTACAAGGTGTGGGAGGTTTGTTTCGAGGTGTGGGAGGTTCGTTAAGAGGTGTGGGAGCTTTGTTACGAGGTGTGTGAGGTTTGTTACAAGGTGTGGGAGGTTTGTTATAAGGTGTGGGAGGTTTGTTACGAGGTGTGGGAGGTTTGTTACAAGGTGTGGGAGGTTTGTTACGAGGTGTGGGAGGTTTGTTATGAGATGTGGGAGGTTTGTTATAAGGTGTGGGAGGTTATAAGGTGTGGGAGGTTTGTTACAAGGTGTGGGAGGTTTGTAACAAGGTGTGGGAGGTTTGTTATGAGGTGTGGGAGGTTTGTTATAAGGTGTGGGAGGTTTGTTACAAGGCGTGGGAGGTTTGTCATAAGGTGTGGGAGGTTTGTTAAGAGGTGTGGGAGGTTTGTTATGAGGTGTGGGAGGTGTGTTTTGAGGTGTGGGAGGTTCGTTACGAGGTGTGGGAGGTTTGTTACAAGGTTTGCTACAAGGCATGGGAGGTTTGTTACAAGGTGTGGGAGGTATGGTAGATTTGTTACAAGGTGTGGGAGGTTACAAGGTGTGGGAGGTTTGTTACAAGCTGTGGGAGGTTTTTTATAAGATGTGGGAGGTCTGTTAAGAGGTGTGGGAGGTTTGTTACAAGGTGTGGGAGGTTACAAGGTGTGGGAGGTTGTTACAAGCTGTGGGAGGTTTTTTATAAGTTGTGAGAGGTTTGTTATAAGGTGTGGAAGGCTTGTTACAACGTGAAGGAGGTTTGTTACGCAGTGTGGGAGGTTTGTCACAAGGTGTGGGATGTTTGTTACAAAGTTTGTTACAAGGTGTGGGAGGTTTGTTACAGGGTTTGTTACAAGGTGTGGGAGTTTTGTTACAAGGTTTGTTACAAGGTGTGGGAGGTTTGTTACAAGGTGTGGGAGGTTTGTTACAAGGTGTGGGAGGTTTGTTACAATGTGTGGGATGTTTGTTACAAGGTTGTTGAGGTTTGTTATAAGGTGTGGGAGGTTATAAGGAGTGGAAGGTTTGTTACAAGGCGTGGGAGGTTTGTTACAAGGTTTGGGAGGCTTCTTACAATGCGAAGGAGTTTTGTTACAAGGTGTGGGAGGTTTGTTACGCAGTGTGGGAGGTTTGTTATAAGCTGCAGGAGGTTTGTTACAAAATGCGGGATGTTTGTTATAATGTGTGGGAGGTTATAAGGTGTGGGAGATGTGGGAGGTTTGTTACAAGGTGTGGGAGTTACAAAGTTATAAAGTGTGGGAGGTTTGTTATGAGGTGTGGGAGGCTTGTTACGAGGTGTGGGAGGTGTGGTAAATTTGTTACAAGGTGTGGGAGGTTACAAGGTGTGGGATGTTGTTACAAGCTGTGGGAGGTTTTTTATAAGTTGTGGGAGGTTTGTTATAAGGTGTGGAAGGCTTGTTACAATGCGAAGGAGGTTTGTTACAAGGTACGGGAGGTTGTTATAAGGCGTGGGAGGTTTGTTACAAGGTTTGGGAGGCTTGTTACAATGCGAATGAGTTTTGTTACAAGGTGTGGGAGGTTGTTACAAGGCGTGGGAGGTTTGTTACAAGGCGTGGGAGGTTTGTTACAAGGTTTGGGAGGCTTGTTACAATGCGAGGGAGGTTTGTTACAAGGTGTGGGAGGTTTGTTACAAGGTGTGGGAGGTTTGTTATGAGGTGTAGGAGGTTTGTTATAAGGTGTGGGAGGTTTATTACAAGGCGTGGGAGGTTTGTTATAAGGTGTGGGAGGTTTGTTATGAGGTGTGGGAGGTTTGTTAAGAGGTGTGGGAGGTTTGTTAGAAGGTGTGTGAGGTTTGTTTCGAGGTGTGGGAGGTTTGTTACAAGGTGTGGGAGGAGTGGTAGATTTGTTACAAGGTGTGGGAGGTTACAAGGTGTGGGAGGTTTGTTATAAGGTGTGGGAGGTTTTTTTATAAGTTGTGGGAGGTTTGTTATAAGGTGTGGAAGGCTTGTTACAATGCGAAGGAGGTTTGTTACAAGGTACGGGAGGTTGTTATAAGGCGTGGGAGGTTTGTTACAAGGTTTGGGAGGCTTGTTACAATGCGAATGAGTTTTGTTACAAGGTGTGGGAGGTTGTTACAAGGCGTGGGAGGTTTGTTACAAGGCGTGGGAGGTTTGTTACAAGGTTTGGGAGGCTTGTTACAATGCGAGGGAGGTTTGTTACAAGGTGTGGGAGGTTTGTTACAAGGTGTGGGAGGTTTGTTATGAGGTGTAGGAGGTTTGTTATAAGGTGTGGGAGGTTTATTACAAGGCGTGGGAGGTTTGTTATAAGGTGTGGGAGGTTTGTTATGAGGTGTGGGAGGTTTGTTAAGAGGTGTGGGAGGTTTGTTAGAAGGTGTGTGAGGTTTGTTTCGAGGTGTGGGAGGTTTGTTACAAGGTGTGGGAGGAGTGGTAGATTTGTTACAAGGTGTGGGAGGTTACAAGGTGTGGGAGGTTTGTTATAAGGTGTGGGAGGTTATAAGGTGTGGGAGGTTTGTTACAAGGTGTGGGAGGTTTGTAACAAGGTGTGGGAGGTTTGTTATGAGGTGTGGGAGGTTTTTACAAGGCGTGGGAGGTTTGTTACGCAGTGTGGGAGGTTTGTTATAATCTGCAGGAGGTTTGTTACAAGACGAGGTAGGTTTGTTATAAGGTGTTGGAGGTTATAAGGTGTGGGAGATGTGGGAGGTTTGTTACAAGGTGTGGGAGTTACAAGGTTATAAGGTGTGGGAGGTTTGTTATAAGGTGTTGGAGGTTTGTTACGAGGTGTGGGAGGTTTGTTACAAGGTGTGGGAGGTTTGTTTCGAGGTGTGGGAGGTTCGTTAAGAGGTGTGGGAGCTTTGTTACGAGGTGTGTGAGGTTTGTTACAAGGTGTGGGAGGTTTGTTATAAGGTGTGGGAGGTTTGTTACGAGGTGTGGGAGGTTTGTTACAAGGTGTGGGAGGTTTGTTACGAGGTGTGGGAGGTTTGTTATGAGATGTGGGAGGTTTGTTATAAGGTGTGGGAGGTTATAAGGTGTGGGAGGTTTGTTACAAGGTGTGGGAGGTTTGTAACAAGGTGTGGGAGGTTTGTTATGAGGTGTGGGAGGTTTGTTATAAGGTGTGGGAGGTTTGTTACAAGGCGTGGGAGGTTTGTCATAAGGTGTGGGAGGTTTGTTAAGAGGTGTGGGAGGTTTGTTATGAGGTGTGGGAGGTGTGTTTTGAGGTGTGGGAGGTTCGTTACGAGGTGTGGGAGGTTTGTTACAAGGTTTGCTACAAGGCATGGGAGGTTTGTTACAAGGTGTGGGAGGTATGGTAGATTTGTTACAAGGTGTGGGAGGTTACAAGGTGTGGGAGGTTTGTTACAAGCTGTGGGAGGTTTTTTATAAGATGTGGGAGGTCTGTTAAGAGGTGTGGGAGGTTTGTTACAAGGTGTGGGAGGTTACAAGGTGTGGGAGGTTGTTACAAGCTGTGGGAGGTTTTTTATAAGTTGTGAGAGGTTTGTTATAAGGTGTGGAAGGCTTGTTACAACGTGAAGGAGGTTTGTTACGCAGTGTGGGAGGTTTGTTACAAGGTGTGGGATGTTTGTTACAAAGTTTGTTACAAGGTGTGGGAGGTTTGTTACAGGGTTTGTTACAAGGTGTGGGAGTTTTGTTACAAGGTTTGTTACAAGGTGTGGGAGGTTTGTTACAAGGTGTGGGAGGTTTGTTACAAGGTGTGGGAGGTTTGTTACAATGTGTGGGATGTTTGTTACAAGGTTGTTGAGGTTTGTTATAAGGTGTGGGAGGTTATAAGGAGTGGAAGGTTTGTTACAAGGCGTGGGAGGTTTGTTACAAGGTTTGGGAGGCTTCTTACAATGCGAAGGAGTTTTGTTACAAGGTGTGGGAGGTTTGTTACGCAGTGTGGGAGGTTTGTTATAAGCTGCAGGAGGTTTGTTACAAAATGCGGGATGTTTGTTATAATGTGTGGGAGGTTATAAGGTGTGGGAGATGTGGGAGGTTTGTTACAAGGTGTGGGAGTTACAAAGTTATAAAGTGTGGGAGGTTTGTTATGAGGTGTGGGAGGCTTGTTACGAGGTGTGGGAGGTGTGGTAAATTTGTTACAAGGTGTGGGAGGTTACAAGGTGTGGGATGTTGTTACAAGCTGTGGGAGGTTTTTTATAAGTTGTGGGAGGTTTGTTATAAGGTGTGGAAGGCTTGTTACAATGCGAAGGAGGTTTGTTACAAGGTACGGGAGGTTGTTATAAGGCGTGGGAGGTTTGTTACAAGGTTTGGGAGGCTTGTTACAATGCGAATGAGTTTTGTTACAAGGTGTGGGAGGTTGTTACAAGGCGTGGGAGGTTTGTTACAAGGCGTGGGAGGTTTGTTACAAGGTTTGGGAGGCTTGTTACAATGCGAGGGAGGTTTGTTACAAGGTGTGGGAGGTTTGTTACAAGGTGTGGGAGGTTTGTTATGAGGTGTAGGAGGTTTGTTATAAGGTGTGGGAGGTTTATTACAAGGCGTGGGAGGTTTGTTATAAGGTGTGGGAGGTTTGTTATGAGGTGTGGGAGGTTTGTTAAGAGGTGTGGGAGGTTTGTTAGAAGGTGTGTGAGGTTTGTTTCGAGGTGTGGGAGGTTTGTTACAAGGTGTGGGAGGAGTGGTAGATTTGTTACAAGGTGTGGGAGGTTACAAGGTGTGGGAGGTTGTTACAAGCTGTGGGAGGTTTTTTTATAAGTTGTGGGAGGTTTGTTATAAGGTGTGGAAGGCTTGTTACAACGTGAAGGAGGTTTGTTACGCAGTGTGGGAGGTTTGTAACAAGGTGTGGGATGTTTGTTACAAAGTTTGTTACAAGGTGTGGGAGGTTTGTTACAGGGTTTGTTACAAGGTGTGGGAGTTTTGTTACAAGGTTTGTTACAAGGTGTGGGATGTTTGTTACAAGGTTTGCTACAAGGCATGGGAGGTTTGTTACAGGGTTTGTTACAAGGTGTGGGAGTTTTGTTACAAGGTGTGGGAGGTTTGTTACAAGGCGTGGGAGGTTTGTTACAATGTGTGGGAGGTTTGTTACAAGGTTGTTGAGGTTTGTTATAAGGTGTGGGAGGTTATAAGGAGTGGGATGTTTGTTACAAGGCGTGGGAGGTTTGTTACAAGGTTTGGGAGGCTTGTTACAATGCGAAGGAGTTTTGTTACAAGGTGTGGGAGGTTGTTACAAGGCGTGGGAGGTTTGTTACAAGGTGTGGGAGGCTTGTTACAGGGTTTGTTACAAGGTGTGGGAGTTTTGTTACAAGGTGTGGGAGGTTTGTTACAAGGCGTGGGAGGTTTGTTACAATGTGTGGGAGGTTTGTTACAAGGTTGTTGAGGTTTGTTATAAGGTGTGTGAGGTTTGTTATAAGGTGTGGGAGGTTATATGGTGTGGGAGGTTTGTTACAAGGTGTGGGAGGTTTGTAACAAGGTGTGGGAGGTTTGTTATGAGGTGTGGGAGGTTTGTTATAAGGTGTGGGAGGTTTGTTACAAGGCGTGGGAGGTTTGTTATAAGGTGTGGGAGGTTTGTTATGAGGTGTGGGAGGTTTGTTAAGAGGTGTGGGAGGTTTGTTACGAGGTGTGGGAGGTGTGTTTTGAGGTGTGGGAGGTTCGTTACGAGGTGTGGGAGGTTTGTTTCAAGATGAGGTAGGTTTGTTATAAGGTGTTGGAGGTTATAAGGTGTGGGAGATGTGGGAGGTTTGTTACAAGGTGTGGGAGTTACAAGGTTATAAGGTGTGGGAGGTTTGTTATAAGGTGTTGGAGGTTTGTTACGAGGTGTGGGAGCTTTGTTACAAGGTGTGGGAGGTTTGTTTCGAGGTGTGGGAGGTTTGTTACAAGGCGTGGGAGGTTTGTTATAAGGTGTGGGAGGTTTGTTATGAGGTGTGGGAGGTTTGTTAAGAGGTGTGGGAGGTTTGTTACGAGGTGTGGAAGGTGTGTTTTGAGGTGTGGGAGGTTCGTTACGAGGTGTGGGAGGTTTGTTACAAGGTGTGGGAGGTGTGGTAGATTTGTTACAAGTTGTGGGAGGTTACAAGTTGTGGGAGGTTTGTTACAAGCTGTGGGAGGTTTTTTATAAGTTGTGGGAGGTCTGTTAAGAGGTGTGGGAGGTTTGTTACAAGGTGTGGGAGGTGTGGTAGATTTGTTAGAAGGTGTGGGAGGTTACAAGGTGTGGGAGGTTGTTACAAGCTGTGGGAGGTTTTTTATGAGTTGTGGGAGGTTTGTTATAGGGTGTGGAAGGCTTGTTACAACGTGAAGGAGGTTTGTTACGCAGTGTGGGAGGTTTGTAACAAGGTGTGGGATGTTTGTTACAAAGATTGTTACAAGGTGTGGGAGGTTTGTTACAGGGTTTGTTACAAGGTGTGGGAGTTTTGTTACAATGTTTGTTACAAGGTGTGGGAGGTTTGTTACAAGGTTTACTACAAGGCATGGGAGGTTTGTTACAGGGTTTGTTACAAGGTGTGGGAGTTTTGTTACAAGGTGTGGGAGGTTTGTTACAAGGCGTGGGAGGTTTGTTACAATGTGTGGGAGGTTTGTTACAAGGTTGTTGAGGTTTGTTATAAGGTGTGGGAGGTTTGTTATAAGGTGTGGGAGGTTATAAGGTGTGGGAGGTTTGTTACAAGGTGTGGGAGGTTTGTAACAAGGTGTGGGAGGTTTGTTATGAGGTGTGGGAGGTTTTTAGAAGGCGTGGGAGGTTTGTTACGCAGTGTGGGAGGTTTGTTATAAGCTGCAGGAGGTTTGTTACAAGATGAGGTAGGTTTGTTATAAGGTGTTGGAGGTTATAAGGTGTGGGAGATGTGGGAGGTTTGTTACAAGGTGTGGGAGTTACAAGGTTATAAGGTGTGGGAGGTTTGTTATAAGGTGTTGGAGGTTTGTTACGAGGTGTGGGAGGTTTGTTACAAGGTGTGGGAGGTTTGTTTCGAGGTGTGGGAGGTTCGTTAAGAGGTGTGGGAGCTTTGTTACGAGGTGTGTGAGGTTTGTTACAAGGTGTGGGAGGTTTGTTATAAGGTGTGGGAGGTTTGTTACGAGGTGTGGGAGGTTTGTTACAAGGTGTGGGAGGTTTGTTACGAGGTGTGGGAGGTTTGTTATGAGATGTGGGAGGTTTGTTATAAGGTGTGGGAGGTTATAAGGTGTGGGAGGTTTGTTACAAGGTGTGGGAGGTTTGTAACAAGGTGTGGGAGGTTTGTTATGAGGTGTGGGAGGTTTGTTATAAGGTGTGGGAGGTTTGTTACAAGGCGTGGGAGGTTTGTCATAAGGTGTGGGAGGTTTGTTAAGAGGTGTGGGAGGTTTGTTACGAGGTGTGGGAGGTGTGTTTTGAGGTGTGGGAGGTTCGTTACGAGGTGTGGGAGGTTTGTTACAAGGTTTGCTACAAGGCATGGGAGGTTTGTTACAAGGTGTGGGAGGTGTGGTAGATTTGTTACAAGGTGTGGGAGGTTACAAGGTGTGGGAGGTTTGTTACAAGCTGTGGGAGGTTTTTTATAAGATGTGGGAGGTCTGTTAAGAGGTGTGGGAGGTTTGTTACAAGGTGTGGGAGGTTACAAGGTGTGGGAGGTTGTTACAAGCTGTGGGATGTTTTTTATAAGTTGTGGGAGGTTTGTTATAAGGTGTGGAAGGCTTGTTACAACGTGAAGGAGTTTTGTTACGCAGTGTGGGAGGTTTGTCACAAGGTGTGGGATGTTTGTTACAAGGTTTGCTACAAGGCATGGGAGGTTTGTTACAGGGTTTGTTACAAGGTGTGGGAGTTTTGTTACAAGGTGTGGGAGGTTTGTTACAAGGCGTGGGAGGTTTGTTACAATGTGTGGGAGGTTTGTTACAAGGTTGTTGAGGTTTGTTATAAGGTGTGGGAGGTTATAAGGAGTGGGATGTTTGTTACAAGGCGTGGGAGGTTTGTTACAAGGTTTGGGAGGCTTGTTACAATGCGAAGGAGTTTTGTTACAAGGTGTGGGAGGTTGTTACAAGGCGTGGGAGGTTTGTTACAAGGCGTGGGAGGTTTGTTACAGGGTTTGTTACAAGGTGTGGGAGTTTTGTTACAAGGTGTGGGAGGTTTGTTACAAGGCGTGGGAGGTTTGTTACAATGTGTGGGAGGTTTGTTACAAGGTTGTTGAGGTTTGTTATAAGGTGTGTGAGGTTTGTTATAAGGTGTGGGAGGTTATATGGTGTGGGAGGTTTGTTACAAGGTGTGGGAGGTTTGTAACAAGGTGTGGGAGGTTTGTTATGAGGTGTGGGAGGTTTGTTATAAGGTGTGGGAGGTTTGTTACAAGGCGTGGGAGGTTTGTTATAAGGTGTGGGAGGTTTGTTATGAGGTGTGGGAGGTTTGTTAAGAGGTGTGGGAGGTTTGTTACGAGGTGTGGGAGGTGTGTTTTGAGGTGTGGGAGGTTCGTTACGAGGTGTGGGAGGTTTGTTTCAAGATGAGGTAGGTTTGTTATAAGGTGTTGGAGGTTATAAGGTGTGGGAGATGTGGGAGGTTTGTTACAAGGTGTGGGAGTTACAAGGTTATAAGGTGTGGGAGGTTTGTTATAAGGTGTTGGAGGTTTGTTACGAGGTGTGGGAGGTTTGTTACAAGGTGTGGGAGGTTTGTTTCGAGGTGTGGGAGGTTTGTTACAAGGCGTGGGAGGTTTGTTATAAGGTGTGGGAGGTTTGTTATGAGGTGTGGGAGGTTTGTTAAGAGGTGTGGGAGCTTTGTTACGAGGTGTGGAAGGTGTGTTTTGAGGTGTGGGAGGTTCGTTACGAGGTGTGGGAGGTTTGTTACAAGGTGTGGGAGGTGTGGTAGATTTGTTACAAGTTGTGGGAGGTTACAAGTTGTGGGAGGTTTGTTACAAGCTGTGGGAGGTTTTTTATAAGTTGTGGGAGGTCTGTTAAGAGGTGTGGGAGGTTTGTTACAAGGTGTGGGAGGTGTGGTAGATTTGTTACAAGGTGTGGGAGGTTACAAGGTGTGGGAGGTTGTTACAAGCTGTGGGAGGTTTTTTATAAGTTGTGGGAGGTTTGTTATAGGGTGTGGAAGGCTTGTTACAACGTGAAGGAGGTTTGTTACGCAGTGTGGGAGGTTTGTAACAAGGTGTGGGATGTTTGTTACAAAGATTGTTACAAGGTGTGGGAGGTTTGTTACAGGGTTTGTTACAAGGTGTGGGAGTTTTGTTACAATGTTTGTTACAAGGTGTGGGAGGTTTGTTACAAGGTTTACTACAAGGCATGGGAGGTTTGTTACAGGGTTTGTTACAAGGTGTGGGAGTTTTGTTACAAGGTGTGGGAGGTTTGTTACAAGGCGTGGGAGGTTTGTTACAATGTGTGGGAGGTTTGTTACAAGGTTGTTGAGGTTTGTTATAAGGTGTGGGAGGTTTGTTATAAGGTGTGGGAGGTTATAAGGTGTGGGAGGTTTGTTACAAGGTGTGGGAGGTTTGTAACAAGGTGTGGGAGGTTTGTTATGAGGTGTGGGAGGTTTTTACAAGGCGTGGGAGGTTTGTTACGCAGTGTGGGAGGTTTGTTATAAGGTGTTGGAGGTTATAAGGTGTGGGAGATGTGGGAGGTTTGTTACAAGGTGTGGGAGTTACAAGGTTATAAGGTGTGGGAGGTTTGTTATAAGGTGTTGGAGGTTTGTTACGAGGTGTGGGAGGTTTGTTACAAGGTGTGGGAGGTTTGTTTCGAGGTGTGGGAGGTTCGTTAAGAGGTGTGGGAGCTTTGTTACGAGGTGTGTGAGGTTTGTTACAAGGTGTGGGAGGTTTGTTATAAGGTGTGGGAGGTTTGTTACGAGGTGTGGGAGGTTTGTTACAAGGTGTGGGAGGTTTGTTACGAGGTGTGGGAGGTTTGTTATGAGATGTGGGAGGTTTGTTATAAGGTGTGGGAGGTTATAAGGTGTGGGAGGTTTGTTACAAGGTGTGGGAGGTTTGTAACAAGGTGTGGGAGGTTTGTTATGAGGTGTGGGAGGTTTGTTATAAGGTGTGGGAGGTTTGTTACAAGGCGTGGGAGGTTTGTCATAAGGTGTGGGAGGTTTGTTAAGAGGTGTGGGAGGTTTGTTACGAGGTGCGGGAGGTGTGTTTTGAGGTGTGGGAGGTTCGTTACGAGGTGTGGGAGGTTTGTTACAAGGTTTGCTACAAGGCATGGGAGGTTTGTTACAAGGTGTGGGAGGTGTGGTAGATTTGTTACAAGGTGTGGGAGGTTACAAGGTGTGGGAGGTTTGTTACAAGCTGTGGGAGGTTTTTTATAAGATGTGGGAGGTCTGTTAAGAGGTGTGGGAGGTTTGTTACAAGGTGTGGGAGGTTACAAGGTGTGGGAGGTTGTTACAAGCTGTGGGAGGTTTTTTATAAGTTGTGGGAGGTTTGTTATAAGGTGTGGAAGGCTTGTTACAACGTGAAGGAGGTTTGTTACGCAGTGTGGGAGGTTTGTCACAAGGTGTGGGATGTTTGTTACAAGGTTTGCTACAAGGCATGGGAGGTTTGTTACAGGGTTTGTTACAAGGTGTGGGAGTTTTGTTACAAGGTGTGGGAGGTTTGTTACAAGGCGTGGGAGGTTTGTTACAATGTGTGGGAGGTTTGTTACAAGGTTGTTGAGGTTTGTTATAAGGTGTGGGAGGTTATAAGGAGTGGGATGTTTGTTACAAGGCGTGGGAGGTTTGTTACAAGGTTTGGGAGGCTTGTTACAATGCGAAGGAGTTTTGTTACAAGGTGTGGGAGGTTGTTACAAGGCGTGGGGGGTTTGTTACAAGGCGTGGGAGGTTTGTTACAGGGTTTGTTACAAGGTGTGGGAGTTTTGTTACAAGGTGTGGGAGGTTTGTTACAAGGCGTGGGAGGTTTGTTACAATGTGTGGGAGGTTTGTTACAAGGTTGTTGAGGTTTGTTATAAGGTGTGTGAGGTTTGTTATAAGGTGTGGGAGGTTATATGGTGTGGGAGGTTTGTTACAAGGTGTGGGAGGTTTGTAACAAGGTGTGGGAGGTTTGTTATGAGGTGTGGGAGGTTTGTTATAAGGTGTGGGATGTTTGTTACAAGGCGTGGGAGGTTTGTTATAAGGTGTGGGAGGTTTGTTATGAGGTGTGGGAGGTTTGTTAAGAGGTGTGGGAGGTTTGTTACGAGGTGTGGGAGGTGTGTTTTGAGGTGTGGGAGGTTCGTTACGAGGTGTGGGAGGTTTGTTTCAAGATGAGGTAGGTTTGTTATAAGGTGTTTGAGGTTATAAGGTGTGGGAGATGTGGGAGGTTTGTTACAAGGTGTGGGAGTTACAAGGTTATAAGGTGTGGGAGGTTTGTTATAAGGTGTTGGAGGTTTGTTACGAGGTGTGGGAGGTTTGTTACAAGGTGTGGGAGGTTTGTTTCGAGGTGTGGGAGGTTTGTTACAAGGCGTGGGAGGTTTGTTATAAGGTGTGGGAGGTTTGTTATGAGGTGTGGGAGGTTTGTTAAGAGGTGTGGGAGCTTTGTTACGAGGTGTGGAAGGTGTGTTTTGAGGTGTGGGAGGTTCGTTACGAGGTGTGGGAGGTTTGTTACAAGGTGTGGGAGGTGTGGTAGATTTGTTACAAGTTGTGGGAGGTTACAAGTTGTGGGAGGTTTGTTACAAGCTGTGGGAGGTTTTTTATAAGTTGTGGGAGGTCTGTTAAGAGGTGTGGGAGGTTTGTTACAAGGTGTGGGAGGTGTGGTAGATTTGTTACAAGGTGTGGGAGGTTACAAGGTGTGGGAGGTTGTTACAAGCTGTGGGAGGTTTTTTATAAGTTGTGGGAGGTTTGTTATAGGGTGTGGAAGGCTTGTTACAACGTGAAGGAGGTTTGTTACGCAGTGTGGGAGGTTTGTAACAAGGTGTGGGATGTTTGTTACAAAGATTGTTACAAGGTGTGGGAGGTTTGTTACAGGGTTTGTTACAAGGTGTGGGAGTTTTGTTACAATGTTTGTTACAAGGTGTGGGAGGTTTGTTACAAGGTTTACTACAAGGCATGGGAGGTTTGTTACAGGGTTTGTTACAAGGTGTGGGAGTTTTGTTACAAGGTGTGGGAGGTTTGTTACAAGGCGTGGGAGGTTTGTTACAATGTGTGGGAGGTTTGTTACAAGGTTGTTGAGGTTTGTTATAAGGTGTGGGAGGTTTGTTATAAGGTGTGGGAGGTTATAAGGTGTGGGAGGTTTGTTACAAGGTGTGGGAGGTTTGTAACAAGGTGTGGGAGGTTTGTTATGAGGTGTGGGAGGTTTTTACAAGGCGTGGGAGGTTTGTTACGCAGTGTGGGAGGTTTGTCATAAGGTGCAGGAGGTTTGTTACAAGATGAGGTAGGTTTGTTATAAGGTGTTGGAGGTTATAAGGTGTGGGAGATGTGGGAGGTTTGTTACAAGGTGTGGGAGTTACAAGGTTATAAGGTGTGGGAGGTTTGTTATAATGTGTTGGAGGTTTGTTACGAGGTGTGGGAGGTTTGTTACAAGGTGTGGGAGGTTTGTTTCGAGGTGTGGGAGGTTCGTTAAGAGGTGTGGGAGCTTTGTTACGAGGTGTGTGAGGTTTGTTACAAGGTGTGGGAGGTTTGTTATAAGGTGTGGGAGGTTTGTTACGAGGTGTGGGAGGTTTGTTACAAGGTGTGGGAGGTTTGTTACGAGGTGTGGGAGGTTTGTTATGAGATGTGGGAGGTTTGTTATAAGGTGTGGGAGGTTATAAGGTGTGGGAGGTTTGTTACAAGGTGTGGGAGGTTTGTAACAAGGTGTGGGAGGTTTGTTATGAGGTGTGGGATGTTTGTTATAAGGTGTGGGAGGTTTGTTACAAGGCGTGGGAGGTTTGTCATAAGGTGTGGGAGGTTTGTTAAGAGGTGTGGGAGGTTTGTTACGAGGTGTGGGAGGTGTGTTTTGAGGTGTGGGAGGTTCGTTACGAGGTGTGGGAGGTTTGTTACAAGGTTTGCTACAAGGCATGGGAGGTTTGTTACAAGGTGTGGGAGGTGTGGTAGATTTGTTACAAGGTGTGGGAGGTTACAAGGTGTGGGAGGTTTGTTACAAGCTGTGGGAGGTTTTTTATAAGATGTGGGAGGTCTGTTAAGAGGTGTGGGAGGTTTGTTACAAGGTGTGGGAGGTTACAAGGTGTGGGAGGTTGTTACAAGCTGTGGGAGGTTTTTTATAAGTTGTGGGAGGTTTGTTATAAGGTGTGGAAGGCTTGTTACAACGTGAAGGAGGTTTGTTACGCAGTGTGGGAGGTTTGTCACAAGGTGTGGGATGTTTGTTACAAAGTTTGTTACAAGGTGTGGGAGGTTTGTTACAGGGTTTGTTACAAGGTGTGAGAGTTTTGTTACAATGTTTGTTACAAGGTGTGGGAGGTTTGTTACAAGGTTTACTACAAGGCATGGGAGGTTTGTTACAGGGTTTGTTACAAGGTGTGGGAGTTTTGTTACAAGGTGTGGGAGGTTTGTTACAAGGTGTGGGAGGTTTGTTACAATGTGTGGGATGTTTGTTACAAGGTTGTTGAGGTTTGTTATAAGGTGTGGGAGGTTATAAGGAGTGGAAGGTTTGTTACAAGGCGTGGGAGGTTTGTTACAAGGTTTGGGATGCTTGTTACAATGCGAAGGAGTTTTGTTACAATGTTTGGGAGGTTGTTACAAGGCGTGGGAGGTTTGTTACGCAGTGTGGGAGGTTTGTTATAAGCTGCAAGAGGTTTGTTACAAAATGCGGGAGGTTTGTTAAAAGGTGTGGGAGTTACAAAGTTATAAGGTGTGGGAGGTTGTTACAAGGCGTGGGATGTTTGTTACAAGGCGTGGGAGGTTTGTTACAAGGTTTGGGAGGCTTGTTACAATGCGAAGGAGGTTTGTTACAAGGTGTGGGAGGTTTGTTAAAAGGTGTGGGAGGTTTGTTATGAGGTGTAGGAGGTTTGTTATAAGGTGTGGTAGGTTTATTACAAGGCGTGGGAGGTTTGTTATAAGGTGTGGGAGGTTTGTTATGAGGTGTGGGAGGTTTGTTAAGAGGTGTGGGAGGTTTGTTAGAAGGTGTGTGAGGTTTGTTTCGAGGTGTGGGAGCTTTATTAAGAGGTGTGGGAGCTTTGTTACGAGGTGTGGGAGGTTTGTTACGAGGTGTGGGAGGTGTGGTAGATTTGTTACAAGGTGTGGGAGGTTACAAGGTGTGGGAGGTTGTTACAAGCTGTGGGAGGTTTTTTATAAGTTGTGGGAGGTTTGTTATAAGGTGTGGAAGGCTTGTTACAATGCGAAGGAGGTTTGTTATAAGGTGTGGGAGGTTTGTTACAAGGTGTGGGAGGTTTGTTATGAGGTGTAGGAGGTTTGTTATAAGGTGTGGGAGGTTTATTACAAGGCGTGGGAGGTTTGTTATAAGGTATGGGAGGTTTGTTATGAGGTGTGGGAGGTTTGTTAAGAGGTGTGGGAGGTTTGTTAAGAGGTGTGTGAGCTTTGTTACGAGCTTTGGGAGGTTTGTTACAAGGTGTGGGAGGTGTGGTAGATTTGTTACAGGGTGTGGGAGGTTACAAGGTGTGGGAGGTTGTTACAAGCTGTGGGAGGTTTTTTATAAGTTGTGGGAGGTTTGTTATAAGGTGTGGAAGGCTTGTTACAACGTGAAGGAGGTTTGTTACGCAGTGTGGGAGGTTTGTAACAAGGTGTGGGATGTTTGTTACAAAGTTTGTTACAAGGTGTGGGAGGTTTGTTACAGGGTTTGTTACAAGGTGTGGGAGTTTTGTTACAAGGTTTGTTACAAGGTGTGGGATGTTTGTTACAAGGTTTGCTACAAGGCATGGGAGGTTTGTTACAGGGTTTGTTACAAGGTGTGGGAGTTTTGTTACAAGGTGTGGGAGGTTTGTTACAAGGCGTGGGAGGTTTGTTACAATGTGTGGGAGGTTTGTTACAAGGTTGTTGAGGTTTGTTATAAGGTGTGGGAGGTTATAAGGAGTGGGATGTTTGTTACAAGGCGTGGGAGGTTTGTTACAAGGTTTGGGAGGCTTGTTACAATGCGAAGGAGTTTTGTTACAAGGTGTGGGAGGTAGTTACAAGGCGTGGGAGGTTTGTTACAAGGCGTGGGAGGTTTGTTACAGGGTTTGTTACAAGGTGTGGGAGTTTTGTTACAAGGTGTGGGAGGTTTGTTACAAGGCGTGGGAGGTTTGTTACAATGGGTGGGAGGTTTGTTACAAGGTTGTTGAGGTTTGTTATAAGGTGTGGGAGGTTTGTTATAAGGTGTGGGAGGTTATAAGGTGTGGGAGGTTTGTTACAAGGTGTGGGAGGTTTGTAACAAGGTGTGGGAGGTTTGTTATGAGGTGTGGGAGGTTTGTTATAAGGTGTGGGAGGTTTGTTACAAGGCGTGGGAGGTTTGTTATAAGGTGTGTGAGGTTTGTTATGAGGTGTGGGAGGTTTGTTAAGAGGTGTGGGAGGTTTGTTACGAGGTGTGGGAGTTGTGTTTTGAGGTGTGGGAGGTTCGTTACGAGGTGTGGGAGGTTTGTTACAAGATGAGGTAGGTTTGTTATAAAGTGTTGGAGGTTATAAGGTGTGGGAGATGTGGGAGGTTTGTTACAAGGTGTGGGAGTTACAAGGTTATAAGGTGTGGGAGGTTTGTTATAAGGTGTTGGAGGTTTGTTACGAGGTGTGGGAGGTTTGTTACAAGGTGTGGGAGGTTTGTTTCGAGGTGTGGGAGGTTCGTTAAGAGGTGTGGGAGCTTTGTTACAAGGTGTGTGAGGTTTGTTACAAGGTGTGGGAGGTTTGTTATAAGGTGTGGGAGGTTTGTTACGAGGTGTGGGAGGTTTGTTACAAGGTGTGGGAGGTTTGTTACAAGGTGTGGGATGTTTGTTACAAGGTTGTTGAGGTTTGTTATAAGGTGTGGGAGGTTATAAGGAGTGGACGGTTTGTTACAAGGCGTGGGAGGTTTGTTACAAGGTTTGGGATGCTTGTTACAATGCGAAGGAGTTTTGTTACAATGTTTGGGAGGTTGTTACAAGGCGTGGGAGGTTTGTTACGCAGTGTGGGAGGTTTGTTATAAGCTGCAGGAGGTTTGTTACAAAATGCGGGATGTTTGTTATAATGTGTGGGAGGTTATAAGGTGTGGGAGATGTGGGAGGTTTGTTACAAGGTGTGGGAGTTAAAAAGATATAAAGTGTGGGAGGTTTGTTATAAGGTGTGGGAGGCTTGTTACGAGGTGTGGGAGGTGTGGTAGATTTGTTACAAGGTGTGGGAGGTTACAAGGTGTGGGAGGTTGTTACAAGCTGTGGGAGGTTTTTTATAAGTTGTGGGAGGTTTGTTATAAGGTGTGGAAGGCTTGTTACAATGCGAAGGAGGTTTGTTACAAGGTACGGGAGGTTGTTATAAGGCGTGGGAGGTTTGTTACAAGGTTTGGGAGGCTTGTTACAATGCGAATGAGTTTTGTTACAAGGTGTGGGAGGTTGTTACAAGGCGTGGGAGGTTTGTTACAAGGCGTGGGAGGTTTGTTACAAGGTTTGGGAGGCTTGTTACAATGCGAGGGAGGTTTGTTACAAGGTGTGGGAGGTTTGTTACAAGGTGTGGGAGGTTTGTTATGAGGTGTAGGAGGTTTGTTATAAGGTGTGGGAGGTTTATTACAAGGCGTGGGAGGTTTGTTATAAGGTGTGGGAGGTTTGTTATGAGGTGTGGGAGGTTTGTTAAGAGGTGTGTGAGGTTTGTTAGAAGGTGTGTGAGGTTTGTTTCGAGGTGTGGGAGGTTTGTTACAAGGTGTGGGAGGAGTGGTAGATTTGTTACAAGGTGTGGGAGGTTACAAGGTGTGGGAGGTTGTTATAAGCTGTGGGAGGTTTTTTATAAGTTGTGGGAGGTTTGTTATAAGGTGTGGAAGGCTTGTTACAACGTGAAGGAGGTTTGTTACGCAGTGTGGGAGGTTTGTAACAAGGTGTGGGATGTTTGTTACAAAGTTTGTTACAAGGTGTGGGAGGTTTGTTACAGGGTTTGTTACAAGGTGTGGGAGTTTTGTTACAAGGTTTGTTACAAGGTGTGGGATGTTTGTTACAAGGTTTGCTACAAGGCATGGGAGGTTTGTTACAGGGTTTGTTACAAGGTGTGGGAGTTTTGTTACAAGGTGTGGGAGGTTTGTTACAAGGCGTGGGAGGTTTGTTACAATGTGTGGGAGGTTTGTTACAAGGTTGTTGAGGTTTGTTATAAGGTGTGGGAGGTTATAAGGAGTGGGATGTTTGTTACAAGGCGTGGGAGGTTTGTTACAAGGTTTGGGAGGCTTGTTACAATGCGAAGGAGTTTTGTTACAAGGTGTGGGAGGTTGTTACAAGGCGTGGGAGGTTTGTTACAAGGCGTGGGAGGTTTGTTACAGAGTTTGTTACAAGGTGTGGGAGTTTTGTTACAAGGTGTGGGAGGTTTGTTACAAGGCGTGGGAGGTTTGTTACAATGTGTGGGAGGTTTGTTACAAGGTTGTTGAGGTTTGTTATAAGGTGTGTGAGGTTTGTTATAAGGTGTGGGAGGTTATATGGTGTGGGAGGTTTGTTACAAGGTGTGGGAGGTTTGTAACAAGGTGTGGGAGGTTTGTTATGAGGTGTGGGAGGTTTGTTATAAGGTGTGGGAGGTTTGTTACAAGGCGTGGGAGGTTTGTTATAAGGTGTGGGAGGTTTGTTAAGAGGTGTGGGAGGTTTGTTACGAGGTGTGGGAGGTGTGTTTTGAGGTGTGGGAGGTTCGTTACGAGGTGTGGGAGGTTTGTTTCAAGATGAGGTAGGTTTGTTATAAGGTGTTGGAGGTTATAAGGTGTGGGAGATGTGGGAGGTTTGTTACAAGGTGTGGGAGTTACAAGGTTATAAGGTGTGGGAGGTTTGTTATAAGGTGTTGGAGGTTTGTTACGAGGTGTGGGAGGTTTGTTACAAGGTGTGGGAGGTTTGTTTCGAGGTGTGGGAGGTTTGTTACAAGGCGTGGGAGGTTTGTTATAAGGTGTGGGAGGTTTGTTATGAGGTGTGGGAGGTTTGTTAAGAGGTGTGGGAGGTTTGTTACGAGGTGTGGAAGGTTTGTTATAAGCTGCAGGAGGTTTGTTACAAAATGCGGGATGTTTGTTATAATGTGTGGGAGGTTATAAGGTGTGGGAGATGTGGGAGGTTTGTTACAAGGTGTGGGAGTTAAAAAGTTATAAAGTGTGGGAGGTTTGTTATAAGGTGTGGGAGGCTTGTTACGAGGTGTGGGAGGTGTGGTAGATTTGTTACAAGGTGTGGGAGGTTACAAGGTGTGGGAGGTTGTTACAAGCTGTGGGAGGTTTTTTATAAGTTGTGGGAGGTTTGTTATAAGGTGTGGAAGGCTTGTTACAATGCGAAGGAGGTTTGTTACAAGGTACGGGAGGTTGTTATAAGGCGTGGGAGGTTTGTTACAAGGTTTGGGAGGCTTGTTACAATGCGAATGAGTTTTGTTACAAGGTGTGGGAGGTTGTTACAAGGCGTGGGAGGTTTGTTACAAGGCGTGGGAGGTTTGTTACAAGGTTTGGGAGGCTTGTTACAATGCGAGGGAGGTTTGTTACAAGGTCTGGGAGGTTTGTTACAAGGTGTGGGAGGTTTGTTATGAGGTGTAGGAGGTTTGTTATAAGGTGTGGGAGGTTTATTACAAGGCGTGGGAGGTTTGTTATAAGGTGTGGGAGGTTTGTTATGAGGTGTGGGAGGTTTGTTAAGAGGTGTGTGAGGTTTGTTAGAAGGTGTGTGAGGTTTGTTTCGAGGTGTGGGAGGTTTGTTACAAGGTGTGGGAGGAGTGGTAGATTTGTTACAAGGTGTGGGAGGTTACAAGGTGTGGAAGGTTGTTATAAGCTGTGGGAGGTTTTTTATAAGTTGTGGGAGGTTTATTATAAGGTGTGGAAGGCTTGTTACAACGTGAAGGAGGTTTGTTACGCAGTGTGGGAGGTTTGTAACAAGGTGTGGGATGTTTGTTACAAAGTTTGTTACAAGGTGTGGGAGGTTTGTTACAGGGTTTGTTACAAGGTGTGGGAGTTTTGTTACAAGGTTTGTTACAAGGTGTGGGATGTTTGTTACAAGGTTTGCTACAAGGCATGGGAGGTTTGTTACAGGGTTTGTTACAAGGTGTGGGAGTTTTGTTACAAGGTGTGGGAGGTTTGTTACAAGGCGTGGGAGGTTTGTTACAATGTGTGGGAGGTTTGTTACAAGGTTGTTGAGGTTTGTTATAAGGTGTGGGAGGTTATAAGGAGTGGGATGTTTGTTACAAGGCGTGGGAGGTTTGTTACAAGGTTTGGGAGGCTTGTTACAATGCGAAGGAGTTTTGTTACAAGGTGTGGGAGGTTGTTACAAGGCGTGGGAGGTTTGTTACAAGGCGTGGGAGGTTTGTTACAGGGTTTGTTACAAGGTGTGGGAGTTTTGTTACAAGGTGTGGGAGGTTTGTTACAAGGCGTGGGAGGTTTGTTACAATGTGTGGGAGGTTTGTTACAAGGTTGTTGAGGTTTGTTATAAGGTGTGTGAGGTTTGTTATAAGGTGTGGGAGGTTATATGGTGTGGGAGGTTTGTTACGAGGTGTGGGAGGTGTGTTTTGAGGTGTGGGAGGTTCGTTACGAGGTGTGGGAGGTTTGTTTCAAGATGAGGTAGGTTTGTTATAAGGTGTTGGAGGTTATAAGGTGTGGGAGATGTGGGAGGTTTGTTATAAGGTGTTGGAGGTTTGTTACGAGGTGTGGGAGGTTTGTTACAAGGTGTGGGAGGTTTGTTTCGAGGTGTGGGAGGTTTGTTACAAGGCGTGGGAGGTTTGTTATAAGGTGTGGGAGGTTTGTTATGAGGTGTGGGAGGTTTGTTAAGAGGTGTGGGAGGTTTGTTACGAGGTGTGGAAGGTGTGTTTTGAGGTGTGGGAGGTTCGTTACGAGGTGTGGGAGGTTTGTTACAAGGTGTGGGAGGTGTGGTAGATTTGTTACAAGTTGTGGGAGGTTACAAGTTGTGGGAGGTTTGTTACAAGCTGTGGGAGGTTTTTTAAAAGTTGTGGGAGGTCTGTTAAGAGGTGTGGGAGGTTTGTTACAAGGTGTGGGAGGTGTGGTAGATTTGTTACAAGGTGTGTGAGGTTACAAGGTGTGGGAGGTTGTTACAAGCTGTGGGAGGTTTTTTATAAGTTGTGGGAGGTTTGTTATAGGGTGTGGAAGGCTTGTTACAACGTGAAGGAGGTTTGTTACGCAGTGTGGGAGGTTTGTAACAAGGTGTGGGATGTTTGTTACAAAGATTGTTACAAGGTGTGGGAGGTTTGTTACAGGGTTTGTTACAAGGTGTGGGAGTTTTGTTACAATGTTTGTTACAAGGTGTGGGAGGTTTGTTACAAGGTTTACTACAAGGCATGGGAGGTTTGTTACAGGGTTTGTTACAAGGTGTGGGAGTTTTGTTACAAGGTGTGGGAGGTTTGTTACAAGGCGTGGGAGGTTTGTTACAATGTGTGGGAGGTTTGTTACAAGGTTGTTGAGGTTTGTTATAAGGTGTGGGAGGTTTGTTATAAGGTGTGGGAGGTTATAAGGTGTGGGAGGTTCGTTACAAGGTGTGGGAGGTTTGTAACAAGGTGTGGGAGGTTTGTTATGAGGTGTGGGAGGTTTTTACAAGGCGTGGGAGGTTTGTTACGCAGTGTGGGAGGTTTGTTATAAGCTGCAGGAGGTTTGTTACAAGATGAGGTAGGTTTGTTATAAGGTGTTGGAGGTTATAAGGTGTGGGAGATGTGGGAGGTTTGTTACAAGGTGTGGGAGTTACAAGGTTATAAGGTGTGGGAGGTTTGTTATAAGGTGTTGGAGGTTTGTTACGAGGTGTGGGAGGTTTGTTACAAGGTGTTGGAGGTTTGTTACGAGGTGTGGGAGGTTTGTTACAAGGTGTGGGAGGTTTGTTTCGAGGTGTGGGAGGTTCGTTAAGAGGTGTGGGAGCTTTGTTACAAGGTGTGTGAGGTTTGTTACGAGGTGTGGGAGGTTTGTTACAAGGTGTGGGAGGTTTGTTACGAGGTGTGGGAGGTTTGTTATGAGATGTGGGAGGTTTGTTATAAGGTGTGGGAGGTTATAAGGTGTGGGAGGTTTGTTACAAGGTGTGGGAGGTTTGTAACAAGGTGTGGGAGGTTTGTTATGAGGTGTGGGAGGTTTGTTATAAGGTGTGGGAGGTTTGTTACAAGGCGTGGGAGGTTTGTCATAAGGTGTGGGAGGTTTGTTAAGAGGTGTGGGAGGTTTGTTACGAGGTGTGGGAGGTGTGTTTTGAGGTGTGGGAGGTTCGTTACGAGGTGTGGGAGGTTTGTTACAAGGTTTGCTACAAGGCATGGGAGGTTTGTTACAAGGTGTGGGAGGTGTGGTAGATTTGTTACAAGGTGTGGGAGGTTACAAGGTGTGGGAGGTTTGTTACAAGCTGTGGGAGGTTTTTTATAAGATGTGGGAGGTCTGTTAAGAGGTGTGGGAGGTTTGTTACAAGGTGTGGGAGGTTACAAGGTGTGGGAGGTTGTTACAAGCTGTGGGAGGTTTTTTATAAGTTGTGGGAGGTTTGTTATAAGGTGTGGAAGGCTTGTTACAACGTGAAGGAGGTTTGTTACGCAGTGTGGGAGGTTTGTCACAAGGTGTGGGATGTTTGTTACAAAGTTTGTTACAAGATGTGGGAGGTTTGTTACAGGGTTTGTTACAAGGTGTGGGAGTTTTGTTACAATGTTTGTTACAAGGTGTGGGATGTTTGTCACAAGGTTTACTACAAGGCATGGGAGGTTTGTTACAGGGTTTGTTACAAGGTGTGGGAGTTTTGTTACAAGGTGTGGGAGGTTTGTTACAAGGTGTGGGAGGTTTGTTACAATGTGTGGGATGTTTGTTACAAGGTTGTTGAGGTTTGTTATAAGGTGTGGGAGGTTATAAGGAGTGGAAGGTTTGTTACAAGGCGTGGGAGGTTTGTTACAAGGTTTGGGATGCTTGTTACAATGCGAAGGAGTTTTGTTACAATGTTTGGGAGGTTGTTACAAGGCGTGGGAGGTTTGTTACGCAGTGTGGGAGGTTTGTTATAAGCTGCAAGAGGTTTGTTACAAAATGCGGGAGGTTTGTTAAAAGGTGTGGGAGTTACAAAGTTAAAAGGTGTGGGAGGTTGTTACAAGGCGTGGGATGTTTGTTACAAGGCGTGGGAGGTTTGTTACAAGGTTTGGGAGGCTTGTTACAATGCGAAGGAGGTTTGTTACAAGGTGTGGGAGGTTTGTTACAAGGTGTGGGAGGTTTGTTATGAGGTGTAGGAGGTTTGTTATAAGGTGTGGGAGGTTTATTACAAGGCGTGGGAGGTTTGTTATAAGGTGTGGGAGGTTTGTTATGAGGTGTGGGAGGTTTGTTAAGAGGTGTGGGAGGTTTGTTAGAAGGTGTGTGAGGTTTGTTTCGAGGTGTGGGAGGTTTGTTACGAGGTGTGGGAGGTGTGGTAGATTTGTTACAAGGTGTGGGAGGTTACAAGGTGTGGGAGGTTGTTACAAGCTGTGGGAGGTTTTTTATAAGTTGTGGGAGGTTTGTTATAAGGTGTGGAAGGCTTGTTACAATGCGAAGGAGGTTTGTTACAAGGTACGGGAGGTTGTTACAAGGCGTGGGATGTTTGTTACAAGGTTTGGGAGGCTTGTTACAATGCGAAGGAGTTTTGTTACAAGGTGTGGGAGGTTGTTACAAGGCGTGGGATGTTTGTTACAAGGCGTGGGAGGTTTGTTACAAGGTTTGGGAGGCTTGTTGCAATGCGAAGGAGGTTTGTTACAAGGTGTGGGAGGTTTGTTACAAGGTGTGGGAGGTTTGTTATGAGGTGTAGGAGGTTTGTTATAAGGTGTGGGAGGTTTATTACAAGGCGTGGGAGGTTTGTTATAAGGTATGGGAGGTTTGTTATGAGGTGTGGGAGGTTTGTTAAGAGGTGTGGGAGGTTTGTTAGAAGGTGTGTGAGGTTTGTTTCGAGGTGTGGGAGCTTTATTAAGAGGTGTGGGAGCTTTGTTACGAGCTTTGGGAGGTTTGTTACAAGGTGTGGGAGGTGTGGTAGATTTGTTACAAGGTGTGGGAGGTTACAAGGTGTGGGAGGTTGTTACAAGCTGTGGGAGGTTTTTTATAAGTTGTGGGAGGTTTGTTATAAGGTGTGGAAGGCTTGTTACAACGTGAAGGAGGTTTGTTACGCAGTGTGGGAGGTTTGTAACAAGGTGTGGGATGTTTGTTACAAAGTTTGTTACAAGGTGTGGGAGGTTTGTTACAGGGTTTGTTACAAGGTGTGGGAGTTTTGTTACAAGGTTTGTTACAAGGTGTGGGATGTTTGTTACAAGGTTTGCTACAAGGCATGGGAGGTTTGTTACAGGGTTTGTTACAAGGTGTGGGAGTTTTGTTACAAGGTGTGGGAGGTTTGTGACAAGGCGTGGGAGGTTTGTTACAATGTGTGGGAGGTTTGTTACAAGGTTGTTGAGGTTTGTTATAAGGTGTGGGAGGTTATAAGGAGTGGGATGTTTGTTACAAGGTTTGGGAGGCTTGTTACAATGCGAAGGAGTTTTGTTACAAGGTGTGGGAGGTAGTTACAAGGCGTGGGAGGTTTGTTACAAGGCGTGGGAGGTTTGTTACAGGGTTTGTTACAAGGTGTGGGAGTTTTGTTACAAGGTGTGGGAGGTTTGTTACAAGGCGTGGGAGGTTTGTTACAATGGGTGGGAGGTTTGTTACAAGGTTGTTGAGGTTTGTTATAAGGTGTGGGAGGTTTGTTATAAGGTGTGGGAGGTTATAAGGTGTGGGAGGTTTGTTACAAGGTGTGGGAGGTTTGTAACAAGGTGTGGGAGGTTTGTTATGAGGTGTGGGAGGTTTTTACAAGGAGTGGGAGGTTTGTTACGCAGTGTGGGAGGTTTGTTATAAGCTGAAGGAGGTTTGTTACAAGATGAGGTAGGTTTGTTATAAGGTGTTGGAGGTTATAACGTGTGGGAGATGTGGGAGGTTTGTTACAAGGTGTGGGAGTTACCATGTTATAAGGTGTGGGAGGTTTGTTATAAGGTGTTGGAGGTTTGTTACGAGGTGTGGGAGGTTTGTTACAAGGTGTGGGAGGTTTGTTTCGAGGTGTGGGAGGTTCGTTAAGAGGTGTGGGAGCTTTGTTACGAGGTGTGTGAGGTTTGTTACAAGGTGTGGGAGGTTTGTTATAAGGTGTGGGAGGTTTGTTACGAGGTGTGGGAGGTTTGTTACAAGGTGTGGGAGGTTTGTTACGAGGTGTGGGAGGTTTGTTATGAGATGTGGGAGGTTTGTTATAAGGTGTGGGAGGTTATAAGGTGTGGGAGGTTTGTTACAAGGTGTGGGAGGTTTGTAACAAGGTGTGGGAGGTTTGTTATGAGGTGTGGGAGGTTTGTTATAAGGTGTGGGAGGTTTGTTACAAGGCGTGGGAGGTTTGTCATAAGGTGTGGGAGGTTTGTTAAGAGGTGTGGGAGGTTTGTTACGAGGTGTGGGAGGTGTGTTTTGAGGTGTGGGAGGTTCGTTACGAGGTGTGGGAGGTTTGTTACAAGGTTTGCTAAAAGGCATGGGAGGTTTGTTACAGGGTTTGTTACAAGGTGTGGGAGTTTTGTTACAAGGTTTGTTACAAGGTGTGGGATGTTTGTTACAAGGTTTGCTACAAGGCATGGGAGGTTTGTTACAGGGTTTGTTACAAGGTGTGGGAGTTTTGTTACAAGGTGTGGGAGGTTTGTTACAAGGCGTGGGAGGTTTGTTACAATGTGTGGGAGGTTTGTTACAAGGTTGTTGAGGTTTGTTATAAGGTGTGGGAGGTTATAAGGAGTGGGATGTTTGTTACTAGGCGTGGGAGGTTTGTTACAAGGTTTGGGAGGCTTGTTACAATGCGAAGGAGTTTTGTTACAAGGTGTGGGAGGTTGTTACAAGGCGTGGGAGGTTTGTTACAAGGCGTGGGAGGTTTGTTACAGGGTTTGTTACAAGGTGTGGGAGTTTTGTTACAAGGTGTGGGAGGTTTGTTACAAGGCGTGGGAGGTTTGTTACAATGTGTGGGAGGTTTGTTACAAGGTTGTTGAGGTTTGTTATAAGGTGTGGGAGGTTTGTTATAAGGTGTGGGAGGTTATATGGTGTGGGAGGTTTGTTACAAGGTGTGGGAGGTTTGTAACAAGGTGTGGGAGGTTTGTTATGAGGTGTGGGAGGTTTGTTATAAGGTGTGGGAGGTTTGTTACAAGGCGTGGGAGGTTTGTTATAAGGTGTGGGAGGTTTGTTAAGAGGTGTGGGAGGTTTGTTACGAGGTGTGGGAGGTGTGTTTTGAGGTGTGGGAGGTTCGTTACGAGGTGTGGGAGGTTTGTTTCAAGATGAGGTAGGTTTGTTATAAGGTGTTGGAGGTTATAAGGTGTGGGAGATGTGGGAGGTTTGTTACAAGGTGTGGGAGTTACAAGGTTATAAGGTGTGGGAGGTTTGTTATAAGGTGTTGGAGGTTTGTTACGAGGTGTGGGAGGTTTGTTACAAGGTGTGGGAGGTTTGTTTCGAGGTGTGGGAGGTTTGTTACAAGGCGTGGGAGGTTTGTTATAAGGTGTGGGAGGTTTGTTATGAGGTGTGGGAGGTTTGTTAAGAGGTGTGGGAGGTTTGTTACGAGGTGTGGAAGGTGTGTTTTGAGGTGTGGGAGGTTCGTTACGAGGTGTGGGAGGTTTGTTACAAGGTGTGGGAGGTGTGGTAGATTTGTTACAAGTTGTGGGAGGTTACAAGTTGTGGGAGGTTTGTTACAAGCTGTGGGAGGTTTTTTATAAGTTGTGGGAGGTCTGTTAAGAGGTGTGGGAGGTTTGTTACAAGGTGTGGGAGGTGTGGTAGATTTGTTACAAGGTGTGGGAGGTTACAAGGTGTGGGAGGTTGTTACAAGCTGTGGGAGGTTTTTTATAAGTTGTGGGAGGTTTGTTATAGGGTGTGGAAGGCTTGTTACAACGTGAAGGAGGTTTGTTACGCAGTGTGGGAGGTTTGTAACAAGGTGTGGGATGTTTGTTACAAAGATTGTTACAAGGTGTGGGAGGTTTGTTACAGGGTTTGTTACAAGGTGTGGGAGTTTTGTTACAATGTTTGTTACAAGGTGTGGGAGGTTTGTTACAAGGTTTACTACAAGGCATGGGAGGTTTGTTACAGGGTTTGTTACAAGGTGTGGGAGTTTTGTTACAAGGTGTGGGAGGTTTGTTACAAGGCGTGGGAGGTTTGTTACAATGTGTGGGAGGTTTGTTACAAGGTTGTTGAGGTTTGTTATAAGGTGTGGGAGGTTTGTTATAAGGTGTGGGAGGTTATAAGGTGTGGGAGGTTTGTTACAAGGTGTGGGAGGTTTGTAACAAGGTGTGGGAGGTTTGTTATGAGGTGTGGGAGGTTTTTACAAGGCGTGGGAGGTTTGTTACGCAGTGTGGGAGGTTTGTTATAAGCTGCAGGAGGTTTGTTACAAGATGAGGTAGGTTTGTTATAAGGTGTTGGAGGTTATAAGGTGTGGGAGATGTGGGAGGTTTGTTACAAGGTGTGGGAGTTACAAGGTTATAAGGTGTGGGAGGTTTGTTATAAGGTGTTGGAGGTTTGTTACGAGGTGTGGGAGGTTTGTTACAAGGTGTGGGAGGTTTGTTTCGAGGTGTGGGAGGTTCGTTAAGAGGTGTGGGAGCTTTGTTACGAGGTGTGTGAGGTTTGTTACAAGGTGTGGGAGGTTTGTTATAAGGTGTGGGAGGTTTGTTACGAGGTGTGGGAGGTTTGTTACAAGGTGTGGGAGGTTTGTTACGAGGTGTGGGAGGTTTGTTATGAGATGTGGGAGGTTTGTTATAAGGTGTGGGAGGTTATAAGGTGTGGGAGGTTTGTTAAAAGGTGTGGGAGGTTTGTAACAAGGTGTGGGAGGTTTGTTATGAGGTGTGGGAGGTTTGTTATAAGGTGTGGGAGGTTTGTTACAAGGCGTGGGAGGTTTGTCATAAGGTGTGGGAGGTTTGTTAAGAGGTGTGGGAGGTTTGTTACGAGGTGTGGGAGGTGTGTTTTGAGGTGTGGGAGGTTCGTTACGAGGTGTGGGAGGTTTGTTACAAGGTTTGCTACAAGGCATGGGAGGTTTGTTACAAGGTGTGGGAGGTGTGGTAGATTTGTTACAAGGTGTGGGAGGTTACAAGGTGTGGGAGGTTTGTTACAAGCTGTGGGAGGTTTTTTATAAGATGTGGGAGGTCTGTTAAGAGGTGTGGGAGGTTTGTTACAAGGTGTGGGAGGTTACAAGGTGTGGGAGGTTGTTACAAGCTGTGGGAGGTTTTTTATAAGTTGTGGGAGGTTTGTTATAAGGTGTGGAAGGCTTGTTACAACGTGAAGGAGGTTTGTTACGCAGTGTGGGAGGTTTGTCACAAGGTGTGGGATGTTTGTTACAAAGTTTGTTACAAGGTGTGGGAGGTTTGTTACAGGGTTTGTGACAAGGTGTGGGAGTTTTGTTACAATGTTTGTTACAAGGTGTGGGATGTTTGTCACAAGGTTTACTACAAGGCATGGGAGGTTTGTTACAGGGTTTGTTACAAGGTGTGGGAGTTTTGTTACAAGGTGTGGGAGGTTTGTTACAAGGTGTGGGAGGTTTGTTACAATGTGTGGGATGTTTGTTACAAGGTTGTTGAGGTTTGTTATAAGGTGTGGGAGGTTATAAGGAGTGGAAGGTTTGTTACAAGGCGTGGGAGGTTTGTTACAAGGTTTGGGATGCTTGTTACAATGCGAAGGAGTTTTGTTACAATGTTTGGGAGGTTGTTACAAGGCGTGGGAGGTTTGTTACGCAGTGTGGGAGGTTTGTTATAAGCTGCAAGAGGTTTGTTACAAAATGCGGGAGGTTTGTTAAAAGGTGTGGGAGTTACAAAGTTATAAGGTGTGGGAGGTTGTTACATGGCGTGGGATGTTTGTTACAAGGCGTGGGAGGTTTGTTACAAGGTTTGGGAGGCTTGTTACAATGCGAAGGAGGTTTGTTACAAGGTGTGGGAGGTTTGTTACAAGGTGTGGGAGGTTTGTTATGAGGTGTAGGAGGTTTGTTATAAGGTGTGGGAGGTTTATTACAAGGCGTGGGAGGTTTGTTATAAGGTGTGGGAGGTTTGTTATGAGGTGTGGGAGGTTTGTTAAGAGGTGTGGGAGGTTTGTTAGAAGGTGTGTGAGGTTTGTTTCGAGGTGTGGGAGCTTTATTAAGAGGTGTGGGAGCTTTGTTACGAGGTGTGGGAGGTTTGTTACGAGGTGTGGGAGGTGTGGTAGATTTGTTACAAGGTGTGGGAGGTTACAAGGTGTGGGAGGTTGTTACAAGCTGTGGGAGGTTTTTTATAAGTTGTGGGAGGTTTGTTATAAGGTGTGGAAGGCTTGTTACAATGCGAAGGAGGTTTGTTACAAGGTACGGGAGGTTGTTACAAGGCGTGGGATGTTTGTTACAAGGTTTGGGAGGCTTGTTACAATGCGAAGGAGTTTTGTTACAAGGTGTGGGAGGTTGTTACAAGGCGTGGGATGTTTGTTACAAGGCGTGGGAGGTTTGTTACAAGGTTTGGGAGGCTTGTTGCAATGCGAAGGAGGTTTGTTACAAGGTGTGGGAGGTTTGTTACAAGGTGTGGGAGGTTTGTTATGAGGTGTAGGAGGTTTGTTATAAGGTGTGGGAGGTTTATTACAAGGCGTGGGAGGTTTGTTATAAGGTATGGGAGGTTTGTTATGAGGTGTGGGAGGTTTGTTAAGAGGTGTGGGAGGTTTGTTAGAAGGTGTGTGAGGTTTGTTTCGAGGTGTGGGAGCTTTATTAAGAGGTGTGGGAGCTTTGTTACGAGCTTTGGGAGGTTTGTTACAAGGTGTGGGAGGTGTGGTAGATTTGTTACAAGGTGTGGGAGGTTACAAGGTGTGGGAGGTTGTTACAAGCTGTGGGAGGTTTTTTATAAGTTGTGGGAGGTTTGTTATAAGGTGTGGAAGGCTTGTTACAACGTGAAGGAGGTTTGTTACGCAGTGTGGGAGGTTTGTAACAAGGTGTGGGATGTTTGTTACAAAGTTTGTTACAAGGTGTGGGAGGTTTGTTACAGGGTTTGTTACAAGGTGTGGGAGTTTTGTTACAAGGTTTGTTACAAGGTGTGGGATGTTTGTTACAAGGTTTGCTACAAGGCATGGGAGGTTTGTTACAGGGTTTGTTACAAGGTGTGGGAGTTTTGTTACAAGGTGTGGGAGGTTTGTTACAAGGCGTGGGAGGTTTGTTACAATGTGTGGGAGGTTTGTTACAAGGTTGTTGAGGTTTGTTATAAGGTGTGGGAGGTTATAAGGAGTGGGATGTTTGTTACAAGGCGTGGGAGGTTTGTTACAAGGTTTGGGAGGCTTGTTACAATGCGAAGGAGTTTTGTTACAAGGTGTGGGAGGTAGTTACAAGGCGTGGGAGGTTTGTTACAAGGCGTGGGAGGTTTGTTACAGGGTTTGTTACAAGGTGTGGGAGTTTTGTTACAAGGTGTGGGAGGTTTGTTACAAGGCGTGGGAGGTTTGTTACAATGGGTGGGAGGTTTGTTACAAGGTTGTTGAGGTTTGTTATAAGGTGTGGGAGGTTTGTTATAAGGTGTGGGAGGTTATAAGGTGTGGGAGGTTTGTTACAAGGTGTGGGAGGTTTGTAACAAGGTGTGGGAGGTTTGTTATGAGGTGTGGGAGGTTTTTACAAGGAGTGGGAGGTTTGTTACGCAGTGTGGGAGGTTTGTTATAAGCTGCAGGAGGTTTGTTACAAGATGAGGTAGGTTTGTTATAATGTGTTGGAGGTTATAAGGTGTGGGAGATATGGGAGGTTTGTTACAAGGTGTGGGAGTTACAAGGTTATAAGGTGTGGGAGGTTTGTTATAATGTGTCGGAGGTTATAAGGTGTGGGAGATGTGGGAGGTTTGTTACAAGGTGTGGGAGTTACAAGGTTATAAGGTGTGGGAGGTTTGTTATAAGGTGTTGGAGGTTTGTTACGAGGTGTGGGAGGTTTGTTACAAGGTGTGGGAGGTTTGTTTCGAGGTGTGGGAGGTTCGTTAAGAGGTGTGGGAGCTTTGTTACGAGATGTGTGAGGTTTGTTACAAGGTGTGGGAGGTTTGTTATAAGGTGTGGGAGGTTTGTTACGAGGTGTGGGAGGTTTGTTACAAGGTGTGGGAGGTTTGTTACGAGGTGTGGGAGGTTTGTTATGAGATGTGGGAGGTTTGTTATAAGGTGTGGGAGGTTATAAGGTGTGGGAGGTTTGTTACAAGGTGTGGGAGGTTTGTAACAAGGTGTGGGAGGTTTGTTATGAGGTGTGGGAGGTTTGTTATAAGGTGTGGGAGGTTTGTACAAGGCGTGGGAGGTTTGTCATAAGGTGTGGGAGGTTTGTTAAGAGGTATGGGAGGTTTGTTACGAGGTGTGGGAGGTGTGTTTTGAGCTGTGGGAGGTTCGTTACGAGGTGTGGGAGGTTTGTTACAAGGTTTGCTACAAGGCATGGGAGGTTTGTTACAAGGTGTGGGAGGTGTGGTAGATTTGTTACAAGGTGTGGGAGGTTACAAGGTGTGGGAGGTTGTTACAAGCTGTGGGAGGTTTTTTATAAGTTGTGGGAGGTTTGTTATAAGGTGTGGAAGGCTTGTTACAATGCGAAGGAGGTTTGTTACAAGGTACGGGAGGTTGTTACAAGGCGTGGGATGTTTGTTACAAGGTTTGGGAGGCTTGTTACAATGCGAAGGAGTTTTGTTACAAGGTGTGGGAGGTTGTTACAAGGCGTGGGATGTTTGTTACAAGGCGTGGGAGGTTTGTTACAAGGTTTGGGAGGCTTGTTGCAATGCGAAGGAGGTTTGTTACAAGGTGTGGGAGGTTTGTTACAAGGTGTGTGAGGTTTGTTATGAGGTGTAGGAGGTTTGTTATAAGGTGTGGGAGGTTTATTACAAGGCGTGGGAGGTTTGTTATAAGGTATGGGAGGTTTGTTATGAGGTGTGGGAGGTTTGTTAAGAGTTGTGGGAGGTTTGTTAGAAGGTGTGTGAGGTTTGTTTCGAGGTGTGGGAGCTTTATTAAGAGGTGTGGGAGCTTTGTTACGAGCTTTGGGAGGTTTGTTACAAGGTGTGGGAGGTGTGGTAGATTTGTTACAAGGTGTGGGAGGTTACAAGGTGTGGGAGGTTGTTACAAGCTGTGGGAGGTTTTTTATAAGTTGTGGGAGGTTTGTTATAAGGTGTGGGAGGTTATAAGGTGTGGGAGGTTTGTTACAAGGTGTGGGAGGTTTGTAACAAGGTGTGGGAGGTTTGTTATGAGGTGTGGGAGGTTTTTACAAGGAGTGGGAGGTTTGTTACGCAGTGTGGGAGGTTTGTTATAAGCTGCAGGAGGTTTGTTACAAGATGAGGTAGGTTTGTTATAATGTGTTGGAGGTTATAAGGTGTGGGAGATATGGGAGGTTTGTTACAAGGTGTGGGAGTTACAAGGTTATAAGGTGTGGGAGGTTTGTTATAATGTGTCGGAGGTTATAAGGTGTGGGAGATGTGGGAGGTTTGTTACAAGGTGTGGGAGTTACAAGGTTATAAGGTGTGGGAGGTTTGTTATAAGGTGTTGGAGGTTTGTTACGAGGTGTGGGAGGTTTGTTACAAGGTGTGGGAGGTTTGTTTCGAGGTGTGGGAGGTTCGTTAAGAGGTGTGGGAGCTTTGTTACGAGATGTGTGAGGTTTGTTACAAGGTGTGGGAGGTTTGTTATAAGGTGTGGGAGGTTTGTTACGAGGTGTGGGAGGTTTGTTACAAGGTGTGGGAGGTTTGTTACGAGGTGTGGGAGGTTTGTTATGAGATGTGGGAGGTTTGTTATAAGGTGTGGGAGGTTATAAGGTGTGGGAGGTTTGTTACAAGGTGTGGGAGGTTTGTAACAAGGTGTGGGAGGTTTGTTATGAGGTGTGGGAGGTTTGTTATAAGGTGTGGGAGGTTTGTACAAGGCGTGGGAGGTTTGTCATAAGGTGTGGGAGGTTTGTTAAGAGGTATGGGAGGTTTGTTACGAGGTGTGGGAGGTGTGTTTTGAGCTGTGGGAGGTTCGTTACGAGGTGTGGGAGGTTTGTTACAAGGTTTGCTACAAGGCATGGGAGGTTTGTTACAAGGTGTGGGAGGTGTGGTAGATTTGTTACAAGGTGTGGGAGGTTACAAGGTGTGGGAGGTTGTTACAAGCTGTGGGAGGTTTTTTATAAGTTGTGGGAGGTTTGTTATAAGGTGTGGAAGGCTTGTTACAATGCGAAGGAGGTTTGTTACAAGGTACGGGAGGTTGTTACAAGGCGTGGGATGTTTGTTACAAGGTTTGGGAGGCTTGTTACAATGCGAAGGAGTTTTGTTACAAGGTGTGGGAGGTTGTTACAAGGCGTGGGATGTTTGTTACAAGGCGTGGGAGGTTTGTTACAAGGTTTGGGAGGCTTGTTGCAATGCGAAGGAGGTTTGTTACAAGGTGTGGGAGGTTTGTTACAAGGTGTGTGAGGTTTGTTATGAGGTGTAGGAGGTTTGTTATAAGGTGTGGGAGGTTTATTACAAGGCGTGGGAGGTTTGTTATAAGGTATGGGAGGTTTGTTATGAGGTGTGGGAGGTTTGTTAAGAGTTGTGGGAGGTTTGTTAGAAGGTGTGTGAGGTTTGTTTCGAGGTGTGGGAGCTTTATTAAGAGGTGTGGGAGCTTTGTTACGAGCTTTGGGAGGTTTGTTACAAGGTGTGGGAGGTGTGGTAGATTTGTTACAAGGTGTGGGAGGTTACAAGGTGTGGGAGGTTGTTACAAGCTGTGGGAGGTTTTTTATAAGTTGTGGGAGGTTTGTTATAAGGTGTGGAAGGCTTGTTACAACGTGAAGGAGGTTTGTTACGCAGTGTGGGAGGTTTGTAACAAGGTGTGGGATGTTTGTTACAAAGTTTGTTACAAGGTGTGGGAGGTTTGTTACAGGGTTTGTTACAAGGTGTGGGAGTTTTGTTACAAGGTTTGTTACAAGGTGTGGGATGTTTGTTACAAGGTTTGCTACAAGGCATGGGAGGTTTGTTACAGGGTTTGTTACAAGGTGTGGGAGTTTTGTTACAAGGTGTGGGAGGTTTGTTACAAGGCGTGGGAGGTTTGTTACAATGTGTGGGAGGTTTGTTACAAGGTTGTTGAGGTTTGTTATAAGGTGTGGGAGGTTATAAGGAGTGGGATGTTTGTTACAAGGCGTGGGAGGTTTGTTACAAGGTTTGGGAGGCTTGTTACAATGCGAAGGAGTTTTGTTACAAGGTGTGGGAGGTAGTTACAAGGCGTGGGAGGTTTGTTACAAGGCGTGGGAGGTTTGTTACAGGGTTTGTTACAAGGTGTGGGAGTTTTGTTACAAGGTGTGGGAGGTTTGTTACAAGGCGTGGGAGGTTTGTTACAATGGGTGGGAGGTTTGTTACAAGGTTGTTGAGGTTTGTTATAAGGTGTGGGAGGTTTGTTATAAGGTGTGGGAGGTTATAAGGTGTGGGAGGTTTGTTACAAAGTGTGGGAGGTTTGTAACAAGGTGTGGGAGGTTTGTTATGAGGTGTGGGAGGTTTGTTATAAGGTGTGGGAGGTTTGTTACAAGGCGTGGGAGGTTTGTTATAAGGTGTGTGAGGTTTGTTATGAGGTGTGGGAGGTTTGTCAAGAGGTGTGGGAGGTTTGTTACGAGGTGTGGGATTTGTGTTTTGAGGTGTGGGAGGTTCGTTACGAGGTGTGGGAGGTTTGTTACAAGATGAGGTAGGTTTGTTATAAGGTGTTGGAGGTTATAAGGTGTGGGAGATGTGGGAGGTTTGTTACAATGTGTGGGAGTTACAAGGTTATAAGGTGTGGGAGGTTTGTTATAAGGTATTGGAGGTTTGTTACGAGGTGTGGGAGGTTTGTTATAAGGTGTGGGAGGTTTGTTTCGAGGTGTGGGAGGTTCGTTAAGAGGTGTGGGAGCTTTGTTACAAGGTGTGTGAGGTTTGTTACAAGGTGTGGGAGGTTTGTTATAAGGTGTGGGAGGTTTGTTACGAGGTGTGGGAGGTTTGTTACAAGGTGTGGGAGGTTTGTTACGAGGTGTGGGAGGTTTGTTATGAGATGTGGGAGGTTTGTTATAAGGTGTGGGAGGTTATAAGGTGTGGGAGGTTTGTTACAAGGTGTGGGAGGTTTGTAACAAGGTGTGGGAGGTTTGTTATGAGGTGCGGGAGGTTTGTTATAAGGTGTGGGAGGTTTGTTACAAGGCGTGGGAGGTTTGTTATAAGGTGTGGGAGGTTTGTTATGAGGTGTGGGAGGTTTGTTAAGAGGTGTGGGAGGTTTGTTACGAGGTGTGGAAGGTGTGTTTTGAGGTGTGGGAGGTTCGTTACGAGTTGTGGGAGGTTAGTTACAAGGTGTGGGAGGTGTGGTAGATTTGTTACAAGGTGTGGGAGGTTGCAAGGTGTGGGAGGTTTGTTACAAGCTGTGGGAGGTTTTTTAAAAGTTGTGGGAGGTCTGTTAAGAGGTGTGGGAGGTTTGTTACAAGGTGTGGGAGGTGTGGTAGATTTGTTACAAGGTGTGGGAGGTTACAAGGTGTGGGAGGTTGTTACAAGCTGTGGGAGGTTTTTTATAAGTTGTGGGAGGTTTGTTATAAGGTGTGGAAGGCTTGTTACAACGTGAAGGAGGTTTGTTACGCAGTGTGGGAGGTTTGGAACAAGGTGTGGGATGTTTGTTACAAAGTTTGTTACAAGGTGTGGGAGGTTTGTTACAGGGTTTGTTACAAGGTGTGGGAGTTTTGTTACAATGTTTGTTACAAGGTGTGGGAGGTTTGTTACAAGGTTTACTACAAGGCATGGGAGGTTTGTTACAGGGTTTGTTACAAGGTGTGGGAGTTTTGTTACAAGGTGTGGGAGGTTTGTTACAAGGCGTGGGAGGTTTGTTACAATGTGTGGGAGGTTTGTTACAAGGTTGTTGAGGTTTGTTATAAGGTGTGGGAGGTTTGTTATAAGGTGTGGGAGGTTATAAGGTGTGGGAGGTTTGTTACAAGGTGTGGGAGGTTTGTAACAAGGTGTGGGAGGTTTGTTATGAGGTGTAGGAGGTTTGTTATAATGTGTGGGAGGTTTGTTACAAGGCGTGGGAGGTTTGTTATAAGGTGTGGGAGGTTTGTTATGAGGTGTGGGAGGTTTGTTAAGAGGTGTGGGAGGTTTGTTACGAGGTGTGGGAGGTGTGTTTTGAGGTGTGGGAGGTTCGTTACGAGGTGTGGGAGGTTTGTTACAAGATGAGGTAGGTTTGTTATAAGGTGTTAGAGGTTATAAGGTGTGGGAGATGTGGGAGGTTTGTTACAAGGTGTGGGAGTTATAAGGTTATAAGGTGTGGGAGGTTTGTTATAAGGTGTTGGAGGTTTGTTACGAGGTCTGGGAGGTTTGTTACAAGGTGTGGGAGGTTTGTTTCGAGGTGTGGGAGGTTCGTTAAGAGGTGTGGGAGCTTTGTTACAAGGTTTGTGAGGTTTGTTACAAGGTGTGGGAGGTTTGTTATAAGGTGTGGGAGGTTTGTTACGAGGTGTGGGAGGTTTGTTACAAGGTGTGGGAGGTTTGTTACGAGGTGTGGGAGGTTTGTTATGAGATATGGGAGGTTTGTTATAAGGTGTGGGAGGTTATAAGGTGTGGGAGGTTTGTTATGAGATGTGGGAGGTTTGTTATAAGGTGTGGGAGGTTTGTTACAAGGCGTGGGAGGTTTGTTATAAGGTGTGGGAGGTTTGTTATGAGGTGTGGGAGGTTTGTTAAGAGGTGTGGGAGGTTTGTTACGAGGTCTGGAAGGTGTGTTTTGAGGTGTGGGAGGTTCGTTACGAGGTGTGGGAGGTTTGTTACAAGGTGTGGGAGGTGTGGTAGATTTGTTACAAGGTGTGGGAGGTTGCAAGGTGTGGGAGGTTTGTTACAAGCTGTGGGAGGTTTTTTATAAGTTGTGGGAGGTCTGTTAAGAGGTGTGGGAGGTTTGTTAAGAGGTGTGGGAGGTTTGTTACGAGGTGTGGAAGGTGTGTTTTGAGGTGTGGGAGGTTCGTTACGAGTTGTGGGAGGTTAGTTACAAGGTGTGGGAGGTGTGGTAGATTTGTTACAAGGTGTGGGAGGTTGCAAGGTGTGGGAGGTTTGTTACAAGCTGTGGGAGGTTTTTTATAAGTTGTGGGAGGTCTGTTAAGAGGTGTGGGAGGTTTGTTACAAGGTGTGGGAGGTGTGGTAGATTTGTTACAAGGTGTGGGAGGTTACAAGGTGTGGGAGGTTGTTACAAGCTGTGGGAGGTTTTTTATAAGTTGTGGGAGATTTGTTATAAGGTGTGGAAGGCTTGTTACAACGTGAAGGAGGTTTGTTACGCAGTGTGGGAGGTTTGGAACAAGGTGTGGGATGTTTGTTACAAAGTTTGTTACAAGGTGTGGGAGGTTTGTTACAGGGTTTGTTACAAGGTGTGGGAGTTTTGTTACAAGGTTTGTTACAAGGTGTGGGATGTTTGTTACAAGGTTTGCTACAAGGCATGGGATGTTTGTTACAGGGTTTGTTACAAGGTGTGGGAGTTTTGTTACAAGGTGTGGGAGGTTTGTTACAAGGCGTGGGAGGTTTGTTACAATGTGTGGGAGGTTTGTTACAAGGTTGTTGAGGTTTGTTATAAGGTGTGGGAGGTTTGTTATAAGGTGTGGGAGGTTATAAGGTGTGGGAGGTTTGTTACAAGGTGTGGGAGGTTTGTAACAAGGTGTGGGAGGTTTGTTATGAGGTGTAGGAGGTTTGTTATAATGTGTGGGAGGTTTGTTACAAGGCGTGGGAGGTTTGTTATAAGGTGTGGGAGGTTTGTTATGAGGTGTGGGAGGTTTGTTAAGAGGTGTGGGAGGTTTGTTACGAGGTGTGGGAGGTGTGTTTTGAGGTGTGGGAGGTTCGTTACGAGGTGTGGGAGGTTTGTTACAAGATGAGGTAGGTTTGTTATAAGGTGTTAGAGGTTATAAGGTGTGGGAGATGTGGGAGGTTTGTTACAAGGTGTGGGAGTTATAAGGTTATAAGGTGTGGGAGGTTTGTTATAAGGTGTTGGAGGTTTGTTACGAGGTGTGGGAGGTTTGTTACAAGGTGTGGGAGGTTTGTTTCGAGGTGTGGGAGGTTCGTTAAGAGGTGTGGGAGCTTTGTTACAAGGTTTGTGAGGTTTGTTACAAGGTGTGGGAGGTTTGTTATAAGGTGTGGGAGGTTTGTTACGAGGTGTGGGAGGTTTGTTACAAGGTGTGGGAGGTTTGTTACGAGGTGTGGGAGGTTTGTTATGAGATGTGGGAGGTTTGTTATAAGGTGTGGGAGGTTATAAGGTGTGGGAGGTTTGTTATGAGATGTGGGAGGTTTGTTATAAGGTGTGGGAGGTTTGTTACAAGGCGTGGGAGGTTTGTTATAAGGTGTGGGAGGTTTGTTATGAGGTGTGGGAGGTTTGTTAAGAGGTGTGGGAGGTTTGTTACGAGGTCTGGAAGGTGTGTTTTGAGGTGTGGGAGGTTCGTTACGAGGTGTGGGAGGTTTGTTACAAGGTGTGGGAGGTGTGGTAGATTTGTTACAAGGTGTGGGAGGTTGCAAGGTGTGGGAGGTTTGTTACAAGCTGTGGGAGGTTTTTTATAAGTTGTGGGAGGTCTGTTAAGAGGTGTGGGAGGTTTGTTACAAGGTGTGGGAGGTGTGATAGATTTGTTACAAGGTGTGGGAGGTTACAAGGTCTGGGAGGTTGTTAAAAGCTGTGGGAGGTTTTTTATAAGTTGTGGGAGGTTTGTTATAAGGTGTGGAAGGCTTGTTACAACGTGAAGGAGGTTTGTTACGCAGTGTGGGAGGTTTGTAACAAGGTGTGGGATGTTTGTTACAAAGTTTGTTACAAGGTGTGGGAGGTTTGTTACAGGGTTTGTTACAAGGTGTGGGAGTTTTGTTACAAGGTTTGTTACAAGGTGTGGGATGTTTGTTACAAGGTTTGCTACAAGGCATGGGATGTTTGTTACAGGGTTTGTTACAAGGTGTGGGAGTTTTGTTACAAGGTGTGGGAGGTTTGTTACAAGGCGTGGGAGGTTTGTTACAATGTGTGGGAGGTTTGTTACAAGGTTGTTGAGGTTTGTTATAAGGTGTGGGAGGTTTGTTATAAGGTGTGGGAGGTTATAAGGTGTGGGAGGTTTGTTACAAGGTGTGGGAGGTTTGTAACAAGGTGTGGGAGGTTTGTTATGAGGTGTGGGAGGTTTGTTATAAGGTGTGGGAGGTTTGTTACAAGGCGTGGGAGGTTTGTTATAAGGTGTGGGAGGTTTGTTATGAGGTGTGGGAGGTTTGTTAAGAGGTGTGGGAGGTTTGTTACGAGGTGTGGGAGGTGTGTTTTGAGGTGTGGGAGGTTCGTTACGAGGTGTGGGAGGTTTGTTACAAGATGAGGTAGGTTTGTTATAAGGTGTTGGAGGTTATAAGGTGTGGGAGATGTGGGAGGTTTGTTACAAGGTGTGGGAGTTACAAGGTTATAAGGTGTGGGAGGTTTGTTATAAGGTGTTGGAGGTTTGTTACGAGGTTTGGGAGGTTTGTTACGAGGTGTGGGAGGTTTGTTACAAGGTGTGGGAGGTTTGTTACGAGGTGTGGGAGGTTTGTTATGAGATGTGGGAGGTTTGTTATAAGGTGTGGGAGGTTATAAGGTGTGGGAGGTTTGTTACAAGGTGTGGGCGGTTTTTTATGAGCTGTGGGAGGTTTGTTATGAGGTGTGGGAGGTTTGTTATAAGGTGTGGGAGGTTTGTTACAAGGCGTGGGAGGTTTGTTATAAGGTGTGGGAGGTTTGTTATGAGGTGTGGGAGGTTTGTTTTGAGGTGTGGGAGGTTCGTTACGAGGTGTGGGAGGTTTGTTACAAGGTGTGGGAGTTACAAGGTTATAAGGTGTGGGAGGTTTGTTATAAGGTATTGGAGGTTTGTTACGAGGTGTGGGAGGTTTGTTACAAGGTGTGGGAGGTTTGTTTCGAGGTGTGGGAGGTTCGTTAAGAGGTGTGGGAGCTTTGTTACAAGGTGTGTGAGGTTTGTTACAAGGTGTGGGAGGTTTGTTATAAGGTGTGGGAGGTTTGTTACGAGGTGTGGGAGGTTTGTTACAAGGTGTGGGAGGTTTGTTACGAGGTGTGGGAGGTTTGTTATGAGATGTGGGAGGTTTGTTATAAGGTGTGGGAGGTTATAAGGTGTGGGAGGTTTGTTATGAGATGTGGGAGGTTTGTTATAAGGTGTGGGAGGTTTGTTACAAGGCGTGGGAGGTTTGTTATAAGGTGTGGGAGGTTTGTTATGAGGTGTGGGAGGTTTGTTAAGAGGTGTGGGAGGTTTGTTACGAGGTGTGGAAGGTGTGTTTTGAGGTGTGGGAGGTTCGTTACGAGGTGTGGGAGGTTTGTTACAAGGTGTGGGAGGTGTGGTAGATTTGTTACAAGATGTGGGAGGTTGCAAGGTGTGGGAGGTTTGTTACAAGCTGTGGGAGGTTTTTTATAAGTTGTGGGAGGTCTGTTAAGAGGTGTGGGAGGTTTGTTACAAGGTGTGGGAGGTGTGGTAGATTTGTTACAAGGTGTGGGAGGTTACAAGGTCTGGGAGGTTGTTACAAGCTGTGGGAGGTTTTTTATAAGTTGTGGGAGGTTTGTTATAAGGTGTGGAAGGCTTGTTACAACGTGAAGGAGGTTTGTTACGCAGTGTGGGAGGTTTGTAACAAAGTGTGGGAGGTTTGTTTCGAGGTGTGGGAGGTTCGTTAAGAGGTGTGGGAGCTTTGTTACAAGGTGTGTGAGGTTTGTTACAAGGTGTGGGAGGTTTGTTATAAGGTGTGGGAGGTTTTTTACGAGGTGTGGGAGGTTTGTTACAAGGTGTGGGAGGTTTGTTACGAGGTGTGGGAGGTTTGTTATGAGATGTGGGAGGTTTGTTATAAGGTGTGGGAGGTTATAAGGTGTGGGAGGTTTGTTACAAGGTGTGGGAGGTTTGTAACAAGGTGTGGGAGGTTTGTTATGAGGTGCGGGAGGTTTGTTATAAGGTGTGGGAGGTTTGTTACAGGGTTTGTTACAAGGTGTGGGAGTTTTGTTACAATGTTTGTTACAAGGTGTGGGAGGTTTGTTACAAGGTTTACTACAAGGCATGGGAGGTTTGTTACAGGGTTTGTTACAAGGTGTGGGAGTTTTGTTACAAGGTGTGGGAGGTTTGTTACAAGGCGTGGGAGGTTTGTTACAATGTGTGGGAGGTTTGTTACAACGTTGTTGAGGTTTGTTATAAGGTGTGGGAGGTTTGTTATAAGGTGTGGGAGGTTATAAGGTGTGGGAGGTTTGTTACAAGGTGTGGGAGGTTTGTAGCAAGGTGTGGGAGGTTTGTTATGAGGTGTGGGAGGTTTGTTATAAGGTGTGGGAGGTTTGTTACAAGGCGTGGGAGGTTTGTTATAAGGTGTGGGAGGTATGTTATGAGGTGTGGGAGGTTTGTTAAGAGGTGTGGGAGGTTTGTTACGAGGTGTGGGAGGTGTGTTTTGAGGTGTGGGAGGTTCGTTACGAGGTGTGGGAGGTTTGTTACAAGATGAGGTAGGTTTGTTATAAGGTGTTGGAGGTTATAAGGTGTGGGAGATGTGGGAGGTTTGTTACAAGGTGTGGGAGTTACAAGGTTATAAGGTGTGGGAGGTTTGTTATAAGGTGTTGGAGGTTTGTTACGAGGTTTGGGAGGTTTGTTACAAGGTGTGGGAGGTTTGTTTCGAGGTGTGGGAGGTTCGTTAAGAGGTGTGGGAGCTTTGTTACGAGGTGTGGGAGGTTTGTTACAAGGTGTGGGAGGTTTGTTATAAGGTGTGGGAGGTTTGTTACGAGGTGTGGGAGGTTTGTTACAAGGTGTGGGAGGTTTGTTACGAGGTGTGGGAGGTTTGTTATGAGATGTGGGAGGTTTGTTATAAGGTGTGGGAGGTTATAAGGTATGGGAGGTTTGTTACAAGGTGTGGGAGGTTTGTTATGAGGTGTGGGAGGTTTGTTATGAGGTGTGGAAGGTTTGTTATAAGGTGTAGGAGGTTTGTTACAAGGCGTGGGAGGTTTGTTATAAGGTGTGGGAGGTTTGTTATGAGGTGTGGGAGGTTTGTTAAGAGGTGTGGGAGGTTTGTTACGAGGTGTGGGAGGTGTGTTTTGAGGTGTGGGAGGTTCGTTACGAGGTGTGGGAGGTTCGTTACGATGTGTGGGAGGTTTGTTACAAGGTTGTTGAGGTTTGTTATAAGGTGTGGGAGGTTTGTTATAAGGTGTGGGAGGTTATAAGGTGTGGGAGGTTTGTTACAAGGTGTGGGAGGTTTGTAACAAGGTGTGGGAGGTTTGTTATGAGGTGTGGGAGGTTTGTTATAAGGTGTGGGAGGTTTGTTACAAGGCGTGGGAGGTTTGTTATAAGGTGTGGGAGGTTTGTTATGAGGTGTGGGAGGTTTGTTAAGAGGTGTGGGAGGTTTGTTACGAGGTGTGGGAGGTGTGTTTTGAGGTGTGGGAGGTTCGTTACGAGGTGTGGGAGGTTCGTTACAAGATGAGGTAGGTTTGTTATAAAGTGTTGGAGGTTATAAGGTGTGGGAGATGTGGGAGGTTTGTTACAAGGTGTGGGAGTTACAAGGTTATAAGGTGTGGGATGTTTGTTATAAGGTGTTGGAGGTTTGTTACGAGGTGTGGGAGGTTTGTTACAAGGTGTGGGAGGTTTGTTTCGAGGTGTGGGAGGTTCGTTAAGAGGTGTGGGAGCTTTGTTACAAGGTGTGTGAGGTTTGTTACAAGGTGTGGGAGGTTTGTTATAAGGTGTGGGAGGTTTTTTACGAGGTGTGGGAGGTTTGTTACAAGGTGTGGGAGGTTTGTTACGAGGTGTGGGAGGTTTGTTATGAGATGTGGGAGGTTTGTTATAAGGTGTGGGAGGTTATAAGGTGTGGGAGGTTTGTTACAAGGTGTGGGAGGTTTGTAACAAGGTGTGGGAGGTTTGTTATGAGGTGCGGGAGGTTTGTTATAAGGTGTGGGAGGTTTGTTACAAGGCGTGGGAGGTTTGTTATAAGGTGTGGGAGGTTTGTTATGAGGTGTGGGAGGTTTGTTAAGAGGTGTGGGAGGTTTGTTACGAGGTGTGGAAGGTGTGTTTTGAGGTGTGGGAGGTTCGTTACGAGGTGTGGGAGGTTTGTTACAAGGTGTGGGAGGTGTGGTAGATTTGTTACAAGGTGTGGGAGGTTGCAAGGTGTGGGAGGTTTGTTACAAGCTGTGGGAGGTTTTTTATAAGTTGTGGGAGGTCTGTTAAGAGGTGTGGGAGGTTTTTTACAAGGTGTGGGAGGTGTGGTAGATTTGTTACAAGGTGTGGGAGGTTACAAGCTGTGGGAGGTTGTTACAAGCTGTGGGAGGTTTTTTATAAGTTGTGGGAGGTTTGTTATAAGGTGTGGAAGGCTTGTTACAACGTGAAGGAGGTTTGTTACGCAGTGTGGGAGGTTTGTAACAAGGTGTGGGATGTTTGTTACAAAGTTTGTTACAAGGTGTGGGAGGTTTGTTACAGGGTTTGTTACAAGGTGTGGGAGTTTTGTTACAATGTTTGTTACAAGGTGTGGGAGGTTTGTTACAAGCTGTGGGAGGTTTTTTGTAAGTTGTGGGAGGTCTGTTAAGAGGTGTGGGAGGTTTGTTACAAGGTGTGGGAGGTGTGTTTTGAGGTGTGGGAGGTTCGTTACGAGGTGTGGGAGGTTTGTTACAAGATGAGATAGGTTTGTTATAAGGTGTTGGAGGTTATAAGGTGTGGGAGATGTGGGAGGTTTGTTACAAGGTGTGGGAGTTACAAGGTTATAAGGTGTGGGAGGTTTGTTATAAGGTGTTGGAGGTTTGTTACGAGGTTTGGGAGGTTTGTTACAAGGTGTGGGAGGTTTGTTTCGAGGTGTGGGAGGTTCGTTAAGAGGTGTGGGAGCTTTGTTACGAGGTGTGTGAGGTTTGTTACAAGGTGTGGGAGGTTTGTTATAAGGTGTGGGAGGTTTGTTACGAGGTGTGGGAGGTTTGTTACAAGGTGTGGGAGGTTTGTTACGAGGTGTGGGAGGTTTGTTATGAGATGTGGGAGGTTTGTTATAAGGTGTGGGAGGTTATAAGGTGTGGGAGGTTTGTTACAAGGTGTGGGAGGTTTGTTATGAGGTGTGGGAGGTTTGTTATGAGGTGTGGGAGGTTTGTTATAAGGTGTGGGAGGTTTGTTACAAGGCGTGGGAGGTTTGTTATAAGGTGTGGGAGGTTTGTTATGAGGTGTGGGAGGTTTGTTAAGAGGTGTGGGAGGTTTGTTACGAGGTGTGGGAGGTGTGTTTTGAGGTGTGGGAGGTTCGTTACGAGGTGTGGGAGGTTTGTTAAGAGGTGTGGGAGGTTTGTTACAAGGTGTGGGAAGTGTGGTAGATTTGTTACAAGGTGTGGGAGGTTACAAGGTGTGGGAGGTTTGTTACAAGCTGTGGGAGGTTTTTTAGAAGTTGTGGGAGGTCTGTTAAGAGGTGTGGGAGGTTTGTTACAAGGTGTGGGAGGTTTGTTACAAGGTTTACTACAAGGCATGGGAGGTTTGATACAGGGCTTGTTACAAGGTGTGGGAGTTTTGTTACAAGGTGTGGGAGGTTTGTTACAAGGCGTGGGAGGTTTGTTACAATGTGTGGGAGGTTTGTTACAAGGTTGTTGAGGTTTGTTATAAGGTGTGGGAGGTTTGTTATAAGGTGTGGGAGGTTATAAGGTGTGGGAGGTTTGTTACAAGGTGTGGGAGGTTTGTAACAAGGTGTGGGAGGTTTGTTATGAGGTGTGGGAGGTTTGTTATAAGGTGTGGGAGGTTTGTTACAAGGCGTGGGAGGTTTGTTATAAGGTGTTGGAGGTTTGTTATGAGGTGTGGGAGGTTTGTTAAGAGGTGTGGGAGGTTTGTTACGAGGTGTGGGATGTGTGTTTTGAGGTGTGGGAGGTTCGTTACGAGGTGTGGGAGGTTTGTTACAAGATGAGGTAGGTTTGTTATAAGGTGTTGGAGGTTATAAGGTGTGGGAGATGTGGGAGGTTTGTTACAAGGTGTGGGAGTTACAAGGTTATAAGGTGTGGGAGGTTTGTTATAAGGTGTTGGAGGTTTGTTACGAGGTTTGGGAGGTTTGTTACAAGGTGTGGGAGGTTTGTTTCGAGGTGTGGGAGGTTCGTTAAGAGGTGTGGGAGCTTTGTTACGAGGTGTGGGAGGTTTGTTACAAGGTGTGGGAGGTTTGTTATAAGGTGTGGGAGGTTTGTTACGAGGTGTGGGAGGTTTGTTACAAGGTGTGGGAGGTTTGTTAGGAGGTGTGGGAGGTTTGTTATGAGATGTGGGAGGTTTGTTATAAGGTGTTGGAGGTTTGTTATGAGGTGTGGGAGGTTTGTTAAGAGGTGTGGGAGGTTTGTTACGAGGTGTGGGAGGTGTGTTTTGAGGTGTGGGAGGTTCGTTACGAGGTGTGGGAGGTTTGTTACAAGATGAGGTAGGTTTGTTATAAGGTGTTGGAGGTTATAAGGTGTGGGAGATGTCGGAGGTTTGTTACAAGGTGTGGGAGTTACAAGGTTATAAGGTGTGGGAGGTTTGTGATAAGGTGTTGGAGGTTTGTTACGAGGTTTGGGAGGTTTGTTACAAGGTGTGGGAGGTTTGTTTCGAGGTGTGGGAGGTTCGTTAAGAGGTGTGGGAGCTTTGTTACGAGGTGTGGGAGGTTTGTTACAAGGTGTGGGAGGTTTGTTATAAGGTGTGGGAGGTTTGTTACGAGGTGTGGGAGGTTTGTTACAAGGTGTGGGAGGTTTGTTAGGAGGTGTGGGAGGTTTGTTATGAGATGTGGGAGGTTTGTTATAAGGTGTGGGAGGTTATAAGGTGTGGGAGGTTTGTTACAAGGCGTGGGAGGTTTGTTATAAGGTGTGGGAGGTTTGTTATGAGGTGTGGGAGGTTTGTTAAGAGGTGTGGGAGGTTTGTTACGAGGTGTGGGAGGTGTGTTTTGAGGTGTGGGAGGTTCGTTACGAGGTGTGGGAGGTTTGTTAAGAGGTGTGGGAGGTTTGTTACAAGGTGTGGGAGGTTTGTTATAAGGTGTGGGAGGTTTGTTACGAGGTGTGGGAGGTTTGTTACAAGGTGTGGGAGGTTTGTTACGAGGTGTGGGAGGTTTGTTATGAGATGTGGGAGGTTTGTTATAAGGTGTGGGAGGTTATAAGGTGTGGGAGGTTTGTTACAAGGTGTGGGAGGTTTGTTATGAGGTGTGGGAGGTTTGTTATGAGGTGTGGGAGGTTTGTTATAAGGTGTGGGAGGTTTGTTACAAGGCGTGGGAGGTTTGTTATAAGGTGTGGGAGGTTTGTTATGAGGTGTGGGAGGTTTGTTAAGAGGTGTGGGAGGTTTGTTACGAGGTGTGGGAGGTGTGTTTTGAGGTGTGGGAGGTTCGTTACGAGGTGTGGGAGGTTTGTTAAGAGGTGTGGGAGGTTTGTTACAAGGTGTGGGAAGTGTGGTAGATTTGTTACAAGGTGTGGGAGGTTACAAGGTGTGGGAGGTTTGTTACAAGCTGTGGGAGGTTTTTTAGAAGTTGTGGGAGGTCTGTTAAGAGGTGTGGGAGGTTTGTTACAAGGTGTGGGAGGTTTGTTACAAGGTTTACTACAAGGCATGGGAGGTTTGATACAGGGCTTGTTACAAGGTGTGGGAGTTTTGTTACAAGGTGTGGGAGGTTTGTTACAAGGCGTGGGAGGTTTGTTACAATGTGTGGGAGGTTTGTTACAAGGTTGTTGAGGTTTGTTATAAGGTGTGGGAGGTTTGTTATAAGGTGTGGGAGGTTATAAGGTGTGGGAGGTTTGTTACAAGGTGTGGGAGGTTTGTAACAAGGTGTGGGAGGTTTGTTATGAGGTGTGGGAGGTTTGTTATAAGGTGTGGGAGGTTTGTTACAAGGCGTGGGAGGTTTGTTATAAGGTGTTGGAGGTTTGTTATGAGGTGTGGGAGGTTTGTTAAGAGGTGTGGGAGGTTTGTTACGAGGTGTGGGATGTGTGTTTTGAGGTGTGGGAGGTTCGTTACGAGGTGTGGGAGGTTTGTTACAAGATGAGGTAGGTTTGTTATAAGGTGTTGGAGGTTATAAGGTGTGGGAGATGTGGGAGGTTTGTTACAAGGTGTGGGAGTTACAAGGTTATAAGGTGTGGGAGGTTTGTTATAAGGTGTTGGAGGTTTGTTACGAGGTTTGGGAGGTTTGTTACAAGGTGTGGGAGGTTTGTTTCGAGGTGTGGGAGGTTCGTTAAGAGGTGTGGGAGCTTTGTTACGAGGTGTGGGAGGTTTGTTACAAGGTGTGGGAGGTTTGTTATAAGGTGTGGGAGGTTTGTTACGAGGTGTGGGAGGTTTGTTACAAGGTGTGGGAGGTTTGTTAGGAGGTGTGGGAGGTTTGTTATGAGATGTGGGAGGTTTGTTATAAGGTGTTGGAGGTTTGTTATGAGGTGTGGGAGGTTTGTTAAGAGGTGTGGGAGGTTTGTTACGAGGTGTGGGAGGTGTGTTTTGAGGTGTGGGAGGTTCGTTACGAGGTGTGGGAGGTTTGTTACAAGATGAGGTAGGTTTGTTATAAGGTGTTGGAGGTTATAAGGTGTGGGAGATGTCGGAGGTTTGTTACAAGGTGTGGGAGTTACAAGGTTATAAGGTGTGGGAGGTTTGTGATAAGGTGTTGGAGGTTTGTTACGAGGTTTGGGAGGTTTGTTACAAGGTGTGGGAGGTTTGTTTCGAGGTGTGGGAGGTTCGTTAAGAGGTGTGGGAGCTTTGTTACGAGGTGTGGGAGGTTTGTTACAAGGTGTGGGAGGTTTGTTATAAGGTGTGGGAGGTTTGTTACGAGGTGTGGGAGGTTTGTTACAAGGTGTGGGAGGTTTGTTAGGAGGTGTGGGAGGTTTGTTATGAGATGTGGGAGGTTTGTTATAAGGTGTGGGAGGTTATAAGGTGTGGGAGGTTTGTTACAAGGCGTGGGAGGTTTGTTATAAGGTGTGGGAGGTTTGTTATGAGGTGTGGGAGGTTTGTTAAGAGGTGTGGGAGGTTTGTTACGAGGTGTGGGAGGTGTGTTTTGAGGTGTGGGAGGTTCGTTACGAGGTGTGGGAGGTTTGTTAAGAGGTGTGGGAGGTTTGTTACAAGGTGTGGGAAGTGTGGTAGATTTGTTACAAGGTGTGGGAGGTTACAAGGTGTGGGAGGTTTGTTACAAGCTGTGGGAGGTTTTTTAGAAGTTGTGGGAGGTCTGTTAAGAGGTGTGGGAGGTTTGTTACAAGGTGTGGGAGGTTTGTTACAAGGTTTACTACAAGGCATGGGAGGTTTGTTACAGGGCTTGTTACAAGGTGTGGGAGTTTTGTTACAAGGTGTGGGAGGTTTGTTACAAGGCGTGGGAGGTTTGTTACAATGTGTGGGAGGTTTGTTACAAGGTTGTTGAGGTTTGTTATAAGGTGTGGGAGGTTTGTTATAAGGTGTGGGAGGTTATAAGGTGTGGGAGGTTTGTTACAAGGTGTGGGAGGTTTGTAACAAGGTGTGGGAGGTTTGTTATGAGGTGTGGGAGGTTTGTTATAAGGTGTGGGAGATTTGTTACAAGGCGTGGGAGGTTTGTTATAAGGTGTGGGAGGTTTGTTATGAGGTGTGGGAGGTTTGTTAAGAGGTGTGGGAGGTTTGTTACGAGGTGTGGGAGGTGTGTTTTGAGGTGTGGGAGGTTCGTTACGAGGTGTGGGAGGTTTGTTACAAGATGAGGTAGGTTTGTTATAAGGTGTTGGCGGTTATAAGGTGTGGGAGATGTGGGAGGTTTGTTACAAGGTGTGGGAGTTACAAGGTTATAAGGTGTGGGAGGTTTGTTATAAGGTGTTGGAGGTTTGTTACGAGGTTTGGGAGGTTTGTTACAAGGTGTGGGAGGTTTGTTTCGAGGTCTGGGAGGTTCGTTAAGAGGTGTGGGAGCTTTGTTACGAGGTGTGGGAGGTTTGTTACAAGGTGTGGGAGGTTTGTTATAAGGTGTGGGAGGTTTGTTACGAGGTGTGGGAGGTTTGTTACAAGGTGTGGGAGGTTTGTTAGGAGGTGTGGGAGGTTTGTTATGAGATGTGGGAGGTTTGTTATAAGGTGTGGGAGGTTATAAGGTGTGGGAGGTTTGTTAGAAGGTGTGGGAGGTTTGTTATGAGGTGTGGGAGGTTTGTTATGAGGTGTGGGAGGTTTGTTATAAGGTGTGGGAGGTTTGTTACAAGGCGTGGGAGGTTTGTTATAAGGTGTGGGAGGTTTGTTATGAGGTGTGGGAGGTTTGTTAAGAGGTGTGGGAGGTTTGTTACGAGGTTTGGGAGGTGTGTTTTGAGGTGTGGGAGGTTCGTTACGAGGTGTGGGAGGTTTGTTAAGAGGTGTGGGAGGTTTGTTACAAGGTGTGGGAAGTGTGGTAGATTTGTTACAAGGTGTGGGAGGTTACAAGGTGTGGGAGGTTTGTTACAAGCTGTGGGAGGTTTTTTAGAAGTTGTGGGAGGTCTGTTAAGAGGTGTGGGAGGTTTGTTACAAGGTGTGGGAGGTGTGGTAGATTTGTTACAAGGTGTGGGAGGTTACAAGGTGTGGGAGGTTGTTACAAGCTGTGGGAGGTTTTTTATAAGTTGTGGGAGGTTTGTTATAAGTTGTGGGAGGCTTGTTACAATGCGAAGGAGGTTTGTTACAAGGTACGGGAGGTTGTTACAAGGCGTGGGAGGTTTGTTACAAGGTTTGGGAGGCTTGTTACAATGCGAAGGAGTTTTGTTACAAGGTGTGGGAGGTTGTTACAAGGCGTTGGAGGTTTGTTACAAGGCGTGGGAGGTTTGTTACAAGGTTTGGGAGGCTTGTTACAATGCGAAGGAGGTTTGTTACAAGGTGTGGGAGGTTTGTTACAAGGTGTGGGAGGTTTGTTATGAGGTGTAGGAGGTTTGTTATAAGGTGTGGGAGGTTTATTACAAGGCGTGGTAGGTTTGTTATAAGGTGTGGGAGGTTTGTTATGAGGTGTGGGAGGTTTGTTAAGAGGTGTGGGAGGTTTGTTAGAAGGTGTGTGAGGTTTGTTTCGAGGTGTGGGAGCTTTATTAAGAGGTGTGGGAGCTTTGTTACGAGGTGTGGGAGGTTTGTTACAAGGTGTGGGAGGTGTGGTAGATTTGTTACAAGGTGTGGGAGGTTGCAAGGTGTGGGAGGTTGTTACAAGCTGTGGGAGGTTTTTTATAAGTTGTGGGAGGTTTGTTATAAGGTGTGGAAGGCTTGTTAAAACGTGAAGGAGGTTTGTTACGCAGTGTGGGAGGTTTGTAACAAGGTGTGGGATGTTTGTTACAAAGTTTGTTACAAGGTGTGGGAGGTTTGTTACAGGGTTTGTTACAAGGTGTGGGATGTTTGTTACAAGGTTTGCTACAAGGCATGGGAGGTTTGTTACAAGGTTTGTTACAAGGTGTGGGAGTTTTGTTACAAGGTGTGGGAGGTTTGTTACAAGGCGTGGGAGGTTTGTTACAATGTGTGGGAGGTTTGTTACAAGGTTGTTGAGGTTTGTTATAAGGTGTGGGAGGTTATAAGGAGTGGGATGTTTGTTACAAGGCGTGGGAGGTTTGTTACAAGGTTTGGGAGGCTTGTTACAATGCGAAGGAGTTTTGTTACAAGGTGTGGGAGGTTGTTACAAGGCGTGGGAGGTTTGTTACAAGGCGTGGGAGGTTTGTTACAGGGTTTGTTACAAGGTGTGGGAGTTTTGTTACAAGGTGTGGGAGGTTTGTTACAAGGCGTGGGAGGTTTGTTACAATGTGTGGGAGGTTTGTTACAAGGTTGTTGAGGTTTGTTATAAGGTGTGGGAGGTTTGTTATAAGGTGTGGGAGGTTATAAGGTGTGGGAGGTTTGTTACAAGGTGTGGGAGGTTTGTAACAAGGTGTGGGAGGTTTGTTATGAGGTGTGGGAGGTTTGTTATAAGGTGTGGGAGGTTTGTTATGAGGTGTGGGAGGTTTGTTAAGAGGTGTGGGAGGTTTGTTACGAGGTGTGGGAGGTGTGTTTTGAGGTGTGGGAGGTTCGTTACGAGGTGTGGGAGGTTTGATACAAGGTGTGGGAGTTACAAGGTTATAAGGTGTGGGAGGTTTGTTATAAGGTGTTGGAGGTTTGTTACGAGGTGTGGGAGGTTTGTTACAAGGTGTGGGAGGTTTGTTTCGAGGTGTGGGAGGTTCGTTAAGAGGTGTGGGAGCTTTGTTACGAGGTGTGTGAGGTTTGTTACAAGGTGTGGGAGGTTTGTTACAAGGTGTGGGAGGTTTGTTACGAGGTGTGGGAGGTTTGTTACACGGTGTGGGAGGTTTGTTACGAGGTGTGGGAGGTTTGTTATGAGATGTGGGAGGTTTGTTATAAGGTGTGGGAGGTTATAAGGTGTGGGAGGTTTGTTACAAGGTGTGGGAGGTTTGTTATGAGGTGTGGGAGGTTTGTTATGAGGTGTGGGAGGTTTGTTATAAGGTGTGGGAGGTTTGTTACAAGGCGTGGGAGGTTTGTTATAAGGTGTGGGAGGTTTGTTATGAGGTGTGGGAGGTTTGTTAAGAGGTGTGGGAGGTTTGTTACGAGGTGTGGGAGGTGTGTTTTGAGGTGTGAGAGGTTCGTTACGAGGTGTGGGAGGTTTGTTAAGAGGTGTGGGAGGTTTGTTACAAGGTGTGGGAAGTGTGGTAGATTTGTTACAAGGTGTGGGAGGTTACAAGGTGTGGAAGGTTTGTTACAAGCTGTGGGAGGTTTTTTAGAAGTTGTGGGAGGTCTGTTAAGAGGTGTGGGAGGTTTGTTACAAGGTGTGGGAGGTGTGGTAGATTTGTTACAAGGTGTGGGAGGTTACAAGGTGTGGGAGGTTGTTACAAGCTGTGGGAGGTTTTTTATAAGGTGTGGAAGGCTTGTTACAATGCGAAGGAGGTTTGTTACAAGGTACGGGAGGTTGTTACAAGGCGTGGGAGGTTTGTTACAAGGTTTGGGAGGCTTGTTACAATGCGAAGGAGTTTTGTTACAAGGTGTGGGAGGTTGTTACAAGGCGTGGGAGGTTTGTTACAAGGCGTGGGAGGTTTGTTACAAGGTTTGGGAGGCTTGTTACAATGCGAAGGAGGTTTGTTACAAGGTGTGGGAGGTTTGTTACAAGGTGTGGGAGGTTTGTTATGAGGTGTAGGAGGTTTGTTATATGGTGTGGGAGGTTTATTACAAGGCGTGGGAGGTTTGTTATAAGGTGTGGGAGGTTTGTTATGAGGTGTGGGAGGTTTGTTAAGAGGTGTGGGAGGTTTGTTAGAAGGTGTGTGAGGTTTGTTTCGAGGTGTGGGAGCTTTATTAAGAGGTGTGGGAGCCTTGTTACGAGGTGTGGGAGGTTTGTTACAAGGTGTGGGAGTTGTGGTAGATTTGTTACAAGGTGTGGGAGGTTACAAGGTGTGGGAGGTTGTTACAAGCTGTGGGAGTTTTTTTATAAGTTGTGGGAGGTTTGTTATAAGGTGTGGAAGGCTTGTTACAACGTGAAGGAGGTTTGTTACGCAGTGTGGGAGGTTTGTAACAAGGTGTGGGATGTTTGTTACAAAGTTTTTTACAAGGTGTGGGAGGTTTGTTACAGGGTTTGTTACAAGGTGTGGGAGTTTTGTTACAAGGTTTGTTACAAGGTGTGGGATGTTTGTTACAAGGTTTGCTACAAGGCATGGGAGGTTTGTTACAGGGTTTGTTACAAGGTGTGGGAGTTTTGTTACAAGGTGCGGGAGGTTTGTTACAAGGCGTGGGAGGTTTGTTACAATGTGTGGGAGGTTTGTTACAAGGTTGTTGATGTTTATTATAAGGTGTGGGAGGTTATAAGGAGTGGGATGTTTGTTACAAGGCGTGGGAGGTTTGTTACAAGGTTTGGGAGGCTTGTTACAATGCGAAGGAGTTTTGTTACAAGGTGTGGGAGGTTGTTACAAGGCGTGGGAGGTTTGTTACAAGGCGTGGGAGGTTTGTTACAAGGTTTGGGAGGCTTGTTACAATGCGAAGGAGGTTTGTTACAAGGTGTGGGAGGTTTGTTACAAGGTGTGGGGGGTTTGTTATGAGATGTAAGAGGTTTGTTATAAGGTGTGGGAGGTTTATTACAAGGCGTGGGAGGTTTGTTATAAGGTGTGGGAGGTTTGTTATGAGGTGTGGGAGGTTTGTTAAGAGGTGTGGGAGGTTTGTTAGAAGGTGTGTGAGGTTTGTTTCGAGGTGTGGGAGCTTTATTAAGAGGTGTGGGAGCTTTGTTACGAGGTGTGGGAGGTTTATTACAAGGTTTGTTACAAGGTGTGGGAGGTTTGTTACAAGGTTTGTTACAAGGTGTGGGATGTTTGTTACAAGGTGTGGGAGGTTTGTTACAAGGTTTGTTACAATGTGTGGGAGGTTTGTTACAAGGTGTGGGAGGTTTGTTACAGGGTTTGTTACAAGGTGTGGGAGGTTTGCTACAAGGTTTGTTACAAGGTGTGGGGGGATTGTTACAAGGTTTGTTACAAGGCGTGGGAGGTTTGTTACAGGGTTTGTTACAAGGTGTGGGAGTTTTGTTACAAGGCGTGAGAGGTTTGTTACAAGGCGTGGGAGGTTGTTACAAGGCGTAGGAGGTTTGTTACAAGGTTTGGGAGGCTTGTTACAATGCGAAGGAGTTTTGTTACAAGGTGTGGGAGGTTGTTACAAGGCGTGGGATGTTTGTTACAAGGCGTGGGAGGTTTGTTACAAGGTTTGGGAGGCTTGTTACAATGCGAAGGAGGTTTGTTACAAGGTGTGGGAGGTTTGGTACAAGGTGTGGGAGGTTTGTTATGAGGTGTAGGAGGTTTGTTATAAGGTGTGGGAGGTTTATTACAAGGCGTGGGAGGTTTGTTATAAGGTGTGGGAGGTTTGTTATGAGGTGTGGGAGGTTTGTTAAGAGGTGTGGGAGGTTTGTTAGAAGGTGTGTGAGGTTTGTTTCGAGGTGTGGGAGCTTTATTAAGAGGTGTGGGAGCTTTGTTACGAGCTTTGGGAGGTTTGTTACAAGGTGTGGGAGGTGTGGTAGATTTGTTACAAGGTGTGGGAGGTTACAAGGTGTGGGAGGTTGTTACAAGCTGTGGGAGGTTTTTTATAAGTTGTGGGAGGTTTGTTATAAGGTGTGGAAGGCTTGTTACAACGTGAAGGAGGTTTGTTACAAGGTACGGGAGGTTTGTAACAAGGCGTGGGAGGTTTGTTACAAGGTTTGGGAGGCTTGTTACAATGCGAAGGAGTTTTGTTACAAGGTGTGGGAGGTTTGTTACAAGGCGTGGGAGGTTTGTTACAAGGCGTGGGAGGTTTGTTACAAGGTTTGGGAGGCTTGTTACAATGCGAAGGAGGTTTGTTACAAGGTGTGGGAGGTTTGTTACAAGGTGTGGGAGGTTTGTTATGAGGTGTAGGAGGTTTGTTATAAGGTGTGGGAGGTTTATTACAAGGCGTGGGAGGTTTGTTATAAGGTGTGGGAGGTTTGTTATGAGGTGTGGGAGGTTTGTTAAGAGGTGTGGGAGGTTTGTTAGAAGGTGTGTGAGGTTTGTTTCGAGGTGTGGGAGCTTTATTAAGAGGTGTGGGAGCTTTGTTACGAGGTGTGGGAGGTTTGTTTCGAGGTGTGGGAGCTTTATTAAGAGGTGTGGGAGGTTTGTTACAATGTGTGGGAGGTTTGTTACAAGGTTGTTGAGGTTTGTTATAAGGTGTGGGAGGTTTGTTATAAGGTGTGGGAGGTTATAAGGTGTGGGAGGTTTGTTACAAGGTGTGGGAGGTTTGTAACAAGGTGTGGGAGGTTTGTTATGAGGTGTGGGAGGTTTGTTATAAGGTGTGGGAGGTTTGTTACAAGGCGTGGGAGGTTTGTTATAAGGTGTGGGAGGTTTGTTATGAGGTGTGGGAGGTTTGTTAAGAGGTGTGGGAGGTTTGTTACGATGTGTGGGAGGTGTGTTTTTAGGTGTGGGAGGTTCGTTACGAGGTGTGGGAGGTTTGATACAAGGTGTGGGAGTTACAAGGTTATAAGGTGTGGGAGGTTTGTTATAAGGTGTTGGAGGTTTGTTACGAGGTGTGGGAGGTTTGTTACAAGGTGTGGGAGGTTTGTTTCGAGGTGTGGGAGGTTCGTTAAGAGGTGTGGGAGCTTTGTTACGAGGTGTGTGAGGTTTGTTACAAGGTGTGGGAGGTTTGTTATAAGGTGTGGGAGGTTTGTTACGAGGTGTGGGAGGTTTGTTACAAGGTGTGGGAGGTTTGTTACGAGGTGTGGGAGGTTTGTTATGAGATGTGGGAGGTTTGTTATAAGGTGTGGGAGGTTATAAGGTGTGGGAGGTTTGTTACAAGGTGTGGGAGGTTTGTTATGAGGTGTGGGAGGTTTGTTATGAGGTGTGGGAGGTTTGTTATAAGGTGTGGGAGGTTTGTTACAAGGCGTGGGAGGTTTGTTATAAGGTGTGGGAGGTTTGTTATGAGGTGTGGGAGGTTTGTTAAGAGGTGTGGGAGGTTTGTTACGAGGTGTGGGAGGTGTGTTTTGAGGTGTGGGAGGTTCGTTACGAGGTGTGGGAGGTTTGTTAAGAGGTGTGGGAGGTTTGTTACAAGGTGTGGGAAGTGTGGTAGATTTGTTACAAGGTGTGGGAGGTTACAAGGTGTGGGAGGTTTGTTATAAGCTGTGGGAGGTTTTTTAGAAGTTGTGGGAGGTCTGTTAAGAGGTGTGGGAGGTTTGTTACAAGGTGTGGGAGGTGTGGTAGATTTGTTACAAGGTGTGGGAGGTTACAAGGTGTGGGAGGTTGTTACAAGCTGTGGGAGGTTTTTTATAAGTTGTGGGAGGTTTGTTATAAGGTGTGGAAGGCTTGTTACAATGCGAAGGAGGTTTGTTACAAGGTACGGGAGGTTGTTACAAGGCGTGGGAGGTTTGTTACAAGGTTTGGGAGGCTTGTTACAATGCGAAGGAGTTTTGTTACAAGGTGTGGGAGGTTGTTACAAGGCGTGGGAGGTTTGTTACAAGGCGTGGGAGGTTTGTTACAAGGTTTGGGAGGCTTGTTACAATGCGAAGGAGGTTTGTTACAAGGTGTGGGAGGTTTGTTACAAGGTGTGGGAGGTTTGTTATGAGGTGTAGGAGGTTTGTTATAAGGTGTGGGAGGTTTATTACAAGGCGTGGGAGGTTTGTTATAAGGTGTGGGAGGTTTGTTATGAGGTGTGGGAGGTTTGTTAAGAGGTGTGGGAGGTTTGTTAGAAGGTGTGTGAGGTTTGTTTCGAGGTGTGGGAGCTTTATTAAGAGGTGTGGGAGCTTTGTTACGAGGTGTGGGAGTTTTGTTACAAGGTGTGGGAGTTGTGGTAGATTTGTTACAAGGTGTGGGAGGTTACAAGGTGTGGGAGGTTGTTACAAGCTGTGGGAGGTTTGTTATAAGGTGTGGAAGGCTTGTTACAACGTGAAGGAGGTTTGTTACGCAGTGTGGGAGGTTTGTAACAAGGTGTGGGATGTTTGTTACAAAGTTTTTTACAAGGTGTGGGAGGTTTGTTACAGGGTTTGTTACAAGGTGTGGGAGTTTTGTTACAAGGTTTGGTACAAGGTGTGGGATGTTTGTTACAAGGTTTGCTACAAGGCATGGGAGGTTTGTTACAGGGTTTGTTACAAGGTGTGGGAGTTTTGTTATAAGGTGTGGGAGGTTTGTTACAAGGCGTGGGAGGTTTGTTACAATGTGTGGGAGGTTTGTTACAAGGTTGTTGATGTTTGTTATAAGGTGTGGGAGGTTATAAGGAGTGGGATGTTTGTTACAAGGCGTGTGAGGTTTGTTACAAGGTTTGGGAGGCTTGTTACAATGCGAAGGAGTTTTGTTACAAGGTGTGGGAGGTTGTTACAAGGCGTGGGAGGTTTGTTACAAGGCGTGGGAGGTTTGTTACAAGGTTTGGGAGGCTTGTTACAATGCGAAGGAGGTTTGTTACAAGGTGTGGGAGGTTTGTTACAAGGTGTGGGGGGTTTGTTATGAGATGTAAGAGGTTTGTTATAAGGTGTGGGAGGTTTATTACAAGGCGTGGGAGGTTTGTTATAAGGTGTGGGAGGTTTGTTATGAGGTGTGGGAGGTTTGTTAAGAGGTGTGGGAGGTTTGTTAGAAGGTGTGTGAGGTTTGTTTCGAGGTGTGGGAGCTTTATTAAGAGGTGTGGGAGCTTTGTTACGAGGTGTGGGAGGTTTATTACAAGGTTTGTTACAAGGTGTGGGAGGTTTGTTACAAGGTTTGTTACAAGGTGTGGGATGTTTGTTACAAGGTGTGGGAGGTTTGTTACAAGGCTTGTTACAATGTGTGGGAGGTTTGTTACAAGGTGTGGGAGGTTTGTTACAGGGTTTGTTACAAGGTGTGGGAGGTTTGCTACAAGGTTTGTTACAAGGTGTGGGGGGTTTGTTACAAGGTTTGTTACAAGGCGTGGGAGGTTTGTTACAGGGTTTGTTACAAGGTGTGGGAGTTTTGTTACAAGGCGTGAGAGGTTTGTTACAAGGCGTGGGAGGTTGTTACAAGGCGTGGGAGGTTTGTTACAAGGTTTGGGAGGCTTGTTACAATGCGAAGGAGTTTTGTTACAAGGTGTGGGAGGTTGTTACAAGGCGTGGGATGTTTGTTACAAGGCGTGGGAGGTTTGTTACAAGGTTTGGGAGGCTTGTTACAATGCGAAGGAGGTTTGTTACAAGGTGTGGGAGGTTTGTTACAAGGTGTGGGAGGTTTGTTATGAGGTGTAGGAGGTTTGTTATAAGGTGTGGGAGGTTTATTACAAGGCGTGGGAGGTTTGTTATAAGGTGTGGGAGGTTTGTTATGAGGTGTGGGAGGTTTGTTAAGAGGTGTGGGAGGTTTGTTAGAAGGTGTGTGAGGTTTGTTTCGAGGTGTGGGAGCTTTATTAAGAGGTGTGGGAGCTTTGTTACGAGGTGTGGGAGGTTTATTACAAGGTTTGTTACAAGGTGTGGGAGGTTTGTTACAAGGTTTGTTACAAGGTGTGGGATGTTTGTTACAAGGTGTGGGAGGTTTGTTACAAGGTTTGTTACAATGTGTGGGAGGTTTGTTACAAGGTGTGGGAGGTTTGTTACAGGGTTTGTTACAAGGTGTGGGAGGTTTGCTACAAGGTTTGTTACAAGGTGTGGGGGGATTGTTACAAGGTTTGTTACAAGGCGTGGGAGGTTTGTTACAGGGTTTGTTACAAGGTGTGGGAGTTTTGTTACAAGGCGTGAGAGGTTTGTTACAAGGCGTGGGAGGTTGTTACAAGGCGTAGGAGGTTTGTTACAAGGTTTGGGAGGCTTGTTACAATGCGAAGGAGTTTTGTTACAAGGTGTGGGAGGTTGTTACAAGGCGTGGGATGTTTGTTACAAGGCGTGGGAGGTTTGTTACAAGGTTTGGGAGGCTTGTTACAATGCGAAGGAGGTTTGTTACAAGGTGTGGGAGGTTTGGTACAAGGTGTGGGAGGTTTGTTATGAGGTGTAGGAGGTTTGTTATAAGGTGTGGGAGGTTTATTACAAGGCGTGGGAGGTTTGTTATAAGGTGTGGGAGGTTTGTTATGAGGTGTGGGAGGTTTGTTAAGAGGTGTGGGAGGTTTGTTAGAAGGTGTGTGAGGTTTGTTTCGAGGTGTGGGAGCTTTATTAAGAGGTGTGGGAGCTTTGTTACGAGCTTTGGGAGGTTTGTTACAAGGTGTGGGAGGTGTGGTAGATTTGTTACAAGGTGTGGGAGGTTACAAGGTGTGGGAGGTTGTTACAAGCTGTGGGAGGTTTTTTATAAGTTGTGGGAGGTTTGTTATAAGGTGTGGAAGGCTTGTTACAACGTGAAGGAGGTTTGTTACAAGGTACGGGAGGTTTGTAACAAGGCGTGGGAGGTTTGTTACAAGGTTTGGGAGGCTTGTTACAATGCGAAGGAGTTTTGTTACAAGGTGTGGGAGGTTTGTTACAAGGCGTGGGAGGTTTGTTACAAGGCGTGGGAGGTTTGTTACAAGGTTTGGGAGGCTTGTTACAATGCGAAGGAGGTTTGTTACAAGGTGTGGGAGGTTTGTTATAAGGTGTGGGAGGTTTGTTATGAGGTGTAGGAGGTTTGTTATAAGGTGTGGGAGGTTTATTACAAGGCGTGGGAGGTTTGTTATAAGGTGTGGGAGGTTTGTTATGAGGTGTGGGAGGTTTGTTAAGAGGTGTGTGAGGTTTGTTAGAAGGTGTGTGAGGTTTGTTTCGAGGTGTGGGAGCTTTATTAAGAGGTGTGGGAGCTTTGTTACGAGTTGTGGGAGGTTTGTTTCGAGGTGTGGGAGCTTTATTAAGAGGTGTGGGAGGTTTGTTACAATGTGTGGGAGGTTTGTTACAAGGTTGTTGAGGTTTGTTATAAGGTGTGGGAGGTTTGTTATAAGGTGTTGGAGGTTATAAGGTGTGGGAGGTTTGTTACAAGGTGTGGGAGGTTTGTAACAAGGTGTGGGAGGTTTGTTATGAGGTGTGGGAGGTTTGTTATAAGGTGTGGGAGGTTTGTTACAAGGCGTGGGAGGTTTGTTATAAGGTGTGGGAGGTTTGTTATGAGGTGTGGGAGGTTTGTTAAGAGGTGTGGGAGGTTTGTTACGATGTGTGGGAGGTGTGTTTTTAGGTGTGGGAGGTTCGTTACGAGGTGTGGGAGGTTTGATACAAGGTGTGGGAGTTACAAGGTTATAAGGTGTGGGAGGTTTGTTATAAGGTGTTGGAGGTTTGTTACGAGGTGTGGGAGGTTTGTTACAAGGTGTGGGAGGTTTGTTTCGAGGTGTGGGAGGTTCGTTAAGAGGTGTGGGAGCTTTGTTACGAGGTGTGTGAGGTTTGTTACAAGGTGTGGGAGGTTTGTTATAAGGTGTGGGAGGTTTGTTACGAGGTGTGGGAGGTTTGTTACAAGGTGTGGGAGGTTTGTTACGAGGTGTGGGAGGTTTGTTATGAGATGTGGGAGGTTTGTTATAAGGTGTGGGAGGTTATAAGGTGTGGGAGGTTTGTTACAAGGTGTGGGAGGTTTGTTATGAGGTGTGGGAGGTTTGTTATGAGGTGTGGGAGGTTTGTTATAAGGTGTGGGAGGTTTGTTACAAGGCGTGGGAGGTTTGTTATAAGGTGTGGGAGGTTTGTTATGAGGTGTGGGAGGTTTGTTAAGAGGTGTGGGAGGTTTGTTACGAGGTGTGGGAGGTGTGTTTTGAGGTGTGGGAGGTTCGTTACGAGGTGTGGGAGGTTTGTTAAGAGGTGTGGGAGGTTTGTTACAAGGTGTGGGAAGTGTGGTAGATTTGTTACAAGGTGTGGGAGGTTACAAGGTGTGGGATGTTTGTTATAAGCTGTGGGAGGTTTTTTAGAAGTTGTGGGAGGTCTGTTAAGAGGTGTGGGAGGTTTGTTACAAGGTGTGGGAGGTGTGGTAGATTTGTTACAAGGTGTGGGAGGTTACAAGGTGTGGGAGGTTGTTACAAGCTGTGGGAGGTTTTTTATAAGTTGTGGGAGGTTTGTTATAAGGTGTGGAAGGCTTGTTACAATGCGAAGGAGGTTTGTTACAAGGTACGGGAGGTTGTTACAAGGCGTGGGAGGTTTGTTACAAGGTTTGGGAGGCTTGTTACAATGCGAAGGAGTTTTGTTACAAGGTGTGGGAGGTTGTTACAAGGCGTGGGAGGTTTGTTACAAGGCGTGGGAGGTTTGTTACAAGGTTTGGGAGGCTTGTTACAATGCGAAGGAGGTTTGTTACAAGGTGTGGGAGGTTTGTTACAAGGTGTGGGAGGTTTGTTATGAGGTGTAGGAGGTTTGTTATAAGGTGTGGGAGGTTTATTACAAGGCGTGGGAGGTTTGTTATAAGGTGTGGGAGGTTTGTTATGAGGTGTGGGAGGTTTGTTAAGAGGTGTGGGAGGTTTGTTAGAAGGTGTGTGAGGTTTGTTTCGAGGTGTGGGAGCTTTATTAAGAGGTGTGGGAGCTTTGTTACGAGCTTTGGGAGGTTTGTTACAAGGTGTGGGAGGTGTGGTAGATTTGTTACAAGGTGTGGGAGGTTACAAGGTGTGGGAGGTTGTTACAAGCTGTGGGAGGTTTTTTATAAGTTGTGGGAGGTTTGTTATAAGGTGTGGAAGGCTTGTTACAACGTGAAGGAGGTTTGTTACAAGGTACGGGAGGTTTGTAACAAGGCGTGGGAGGTTTGTTACAAGGTTTGGGAGGCTTGTTACAATGCGAAGGAGTTTTGTTACAAGGTGTGGGAGGTTTGTTACAAGGCGTGGGAGGTTTGTTACAAGGCGTGGGAGGTTTGTTACAAGGTTTGGGAGGCTTGTTACAATGCGAAGGAGGTTTGTTACAAGGTGTGGGAGGTTTGTTACAAGGTGTGGGAGGTTTGTTATGAGGTGTAGGAGGTTTGTTATAAGGTGTGGGAGGTTTATTACAAGGCGTGGGAGGTTTGTTATAAGGTGTGGGAGGTTTGTTATGAGGTGTGGGAGGTTTGTTAAGAGGTGTGGGAGGTTTGTTAGAAGGTGTGTGAGGTTTGTTTCGAGGTGTGGGAGCTTTATTAAGAGGTGTGGGAGCTTTGTTACGAGGTGTGGGAGGTTTGTTTCGAGGTGTGGGAGCTTTATTAAGAGGTGTGGGAGGTTTGTTACAATGTGTGGGAGGTTTGTTACAAGGTTGTTGAGGTTTGTTATAAGGTGTGGGAGGTTTGTTATAAGGTGTGGGAGGTTATAAGGTGTGGGAGGTTTGTTACAAGGTGTGGGAGGTTTGTAACAAGGTGTGGGAGGTTTGTTATGAGGTGTGGGAGGTTTGTTATAAGGTGTGGGAGGTTTGTTACAAGGCGTGGGAGGTTTGTTATAAGGTGTGGGAGGTTTGTTATGAGGTGTGGGAGGTTTGTTAAGAGGTGTGGGAGGTTTGTTACGATGTGTGGGAGGTGTGTTTTTAGGTGTGGGAGGTTCGTTACGAGGTGTGGGAGGTTTGATACAAGGTGTGGGAGTTACAAGGTTATAAGGTGTGGGAGGTTTGTTATAAGGTGTTGGAGGTTTGTTACGAGGTGTGGGAGGTTTGTTACAAGGTGTGGGAGGTTTGTTTCGAGGTGTGGGAGGTTCGTTAAGAGGTGTGGGAGCTTTGTTACGAGGTGTGTGAGGTTTGTTACAAGGTGTGGGAGGTTTGTTATAAGGTGTGGGAGGTTTGTTACGAGGTGTGGGAGGTTTGTTACAAGGTGTGGGAGGTTTGTTACGAGGTGTGGGAGGTTTGTTATGAGATGTGGGAGGTTTGTTATAAGGTGTGGGAGGTTATAAGGTGTGGGAGGTTTGTTACAAGGTGTGGGAGGTTTGTTATGAGGTGTGGGAGGTTTGTTATGAGGTGTGGGAGGTTTGTTATAAGGTGTGGGAGGTTTGTTACAAGGCGTGGGAGGTTTGTTATAAGGTGTGGGAGGTTTGTTATGAGGTGTGGGAGGTTTGTTAAGAGGTGTGGGAGGTTTGTTACGAGGTGTGGGAGGTGTGTTTTGAGGTGTGGGAGGTTCGTTACGAGGTGTGGGAGGTTTGTTAAGAGGTGTGGGAGGTTTGTTACAAGGTGTGGGAAGTGTGGTAGATTTGTTACAAGGTGTGGGAGGTTACAAGGTGTGGGAGGTTTGTTATAAGCTGTGGGAGGTTTTTTAGAAGTTGTGGGAGGTCTGTTAAGAGGTGTGGGAGGTTTGTTACAAGGTGTGGGAGGTGTGGTAGATTTGTTACAAGGTGTGGGAGGTTACAAGGTGTGGGAGGTTGTTACAAGCTGTGGGAGGTTTTTTATAAGTTGTGGGAGGTTTGTTATAAGGTGTGGAAGGCTTGTTACAATGCGAAGGAGGTTTGTTACAAGGTACGGGAGGTTGTTACAAGGCGTGGGAGGTTTGTTACAAGGTTTGGGAGGCTTGTTACAATGCGAAGGAGTTTTGTTACAAGGTGTGGGAGGTTGTTACAAGGCGTGGGAGGTTTGTTACAAGGCGTGGGAGGTTTGTTACAAGGTTTGGGAGGCTTGTTACAATGCGAAGGAGGTTTGTTACAAGGTGTGGGAGGTTTGTTACAAGGTGTGGGAGGTTTGTTATGAGGTGTAGGAGGTTTGTTATAAGGTGTGGGAGGTTTATTACAAGGCGTGGGAGGTTTGTTATAAGGTGTGGGAGGTTTGTTATGAGGTGTGGGAGGTTTGTTAAGAGGTGTGGGAGGTTTGTTAGAAGGTGTGTGAGGTTTGTTTCGAGGTGTGGGAGCTTTATTAAGAGGTGTGGGAGCTTTGTTACGAGGTGTGGGAGGTTTGTTACAAGGTGTGGGAGTTGTGGTAGATTTGTTACAAGGTGTGGGAGGTTACAAGGTGTGGGAGGTTGTTACAAGCTGTGGGAGGTTTGTTATAAGGTGTGGAAGGCTTGTTACAACGTGAAGGAGGTTTGTTACGCAGTGTGGGAGGTTTGTAACAAGGTGTGGGATGTTTGTTACAAAGTTTTTTACAAGGTGTGGGAGGTTTGTTACAGGGTTTGTTACAAGGTGTGGGAGTTTTGTTACAAGGTTTGGTACAAGGTGTGGGATGTTTGTTACAAGGTTTGCTACAAGGCATGGGAGGTTTGTTACAGGGTTTGTTACAAGGTGTGGGAGTTTTGTTATAAGGTGTGGGAGGTTTGTTACAAGGCGTGGGAGGTTTGTTACAATGTGTGGGAGGTTTGTTACAAGGTTGTTGATGTTTGTTATAAGGTGTGGGAGGTTATAAGGAGTGGGATGTTTGTTACAAGGCGTGTGAGGTTTGTTACAAGGTTTGGGAGGCTTGTTACAATGCGAAGGAGTTTTGTTACAAGGTGTGGGAGGTTGTTACAAGGCGTGGGAGGTTTGTTACAAGGCGTGGGAGGTTTGTTACAAGGTTTGGGAGGCTTGTTACAATGCGAAGGAGGTTTGTTACAAGGTGTGGGAGGTTTGTTACAAGGTGTGGGGGGTTTGTTATGAGATGTAAGAGGTTTGTTATAAGGTGTGGGAGGTTTATTACAAGGCGTGGGAGGTTTGTTATAAGGTGTGGGAGGTTTGTTATGAGGTGTGGGAGGTTTGTTAAGAGGTGTGGGAGGTTTGTTAGAAGGTGTGTGAGGTTTGTTTCGAGGTGTGGGAGCTTTATTAAGAGGTGTGGGAGCTTTGTTACGAGGTGTGGGAGGTTTATTACAAGGTTTGTTACAAGGTGTGGGAGGTTTGTTACAAGGTTTGTTACAAGGTGTGGGATGTTTGTTACAAGGTGTGGGAGGTTTGTTACAAGGCTTGTTACAATGTGTGGGAGGTTTGTTACAAGGTGTGGGAGGTTTGTTACAGGGTTTGTTACAAGGTGTGGGAGGTTTGCTACAAGGTTTGTTACAAGGTGTGGGGGGTTTGTTACAAGGTTTGTTACAAGGCGTGGGAGGTTTGTTACAGGGTTTGTTACAAGGTGTGGGAGTTTTGTTACAAGGCGTGAGAGGTTTGTTACAAGGCGTGGGAGGTTGTTACAAGGCGTGGGAGGTTTGTTACAAGGTTTGGGAGGCTTGTTACAATGCGAAGGAGTTTTGTTACAAGGTGTGGGAGGTTGTTACAAGGCGTGGGATGTTTGTTACAAGGCGTGGGAGGTTTGTTACAAGGTTTGGGAGGCTTGTTACAATGCGAAGGAGGTTTGTTACAAGGTGTGGGAGGTTTGTTACAAGGTGTGGGAGGTTTGTTATGAGGTGTAGGAGGTTTGTTATAAGGTGTGGGAGGTTTATTACAAGGCGTGGGAGGTTTGTTATAAGGTGTGGGAGGTTTGTTATGAGGTGTGGGAGGTTTGTTAAGAGGTGTGGGAGGTTTGTTAGAAGGTGTGTGAGGTTTGTTTCGAGGTGTGGGAGCTTTATTAAGAGGTGTGGGAGCTTTGTTACGAGGTGTGGGAGGTTTATTACAAGGTTTGTTACAAGGTGTGGGAGGTTTGTTACAAGGTTTGTTACAAGGTGTGGGATGTTTGTTACAAGGTGTGGGAGGTTTGTTACAAGGTTTGTTACAATGTGTGGGAGGTTTGTTACAAGGTGTGGGAGGTTTGTTACAGGGTTTGTTACAAGGTGTGGGAGGTTTGCTACAAGGTTTGTTACAAGGTGTGGGGGGATTGTTACAAGGTTTGTTACAAGGCGTGGGAGGTTTGTTACAGGGTTTGTTACAAGGTGTGGGAGTTTTGTTACAAGGCGTGAGAGGTTTGTTACAAGGCGTGGGAGGTTGTTACAAGGCGTAGGAGGTTTGTTACAAGGTTTGGGAGGCTTGTTACAATGCGAAGGAGTTTTGTTACAAGGTGTGGGAGGTTGTTACAAGGCGTGGGATGTTTGTTACAAGGCGTGGGAGGTTTGTTACAAGGTTTGGGAGGCTTGTTACAATGCGAAGGAGGTTTGTTACAAGGTGTGGGAGGTTTGGTACAAGGTGTGGGAGGTTTGTTATGAGGTGTAGGAGGTTTGTTATAAGGTGTGGGAGGTTTATTACAAGGCGTGGGAGGTTTGTTATAAGGTGTGGGAGGTTTGTTATGAGGTGTGGGAGGTTTGTTAAGAGGTGTGGGAGGTTTGTTAGAAGGTGTGTGAGGTTTGTTTCGAGGTGTGGGAGCTTTATTAAGAGGTGTGGGAGCTTTGTTACGAGCTTTGGGAGGTTTGTTACAAGGTGTGGGAGGTGTGGTAGATTTGTTACAAGGTGTGGGAGGTTACAAGGTGTGGGAGGTTGTTACAAGCTGTGGGAGGTTTTTTATAAGTTGTGGGAGGTTTGTTATAAGGTGTGGAAGGCTTGTTACAACGTGAAGGAGGTTTGTTACAAGGTACGGGAGGTTTGTAACAAGGCGTGGGAGGTTTGTTACAAGGTTTGGGAGGCTTGTTACAATGCGAAGGAGTTTTGTTACAAGGTGTGGGAGGTTTGTTACAAGGCGTGGGAGGTTTGTTACAAGGCGTGGGAGGTTTGTTACAAGGTTTGGGAGGCTTGTTACAATGCGAAGGAGGTTTGTTACAAGGTGTGGGAGGTTTGTTATAAGGTGTGGGAGGTTTGTTATGAGGTGTAGGAGGTTTGTTATAAGGTGTGGGAGGTTTATTACAAGGCGTGGGAGGTTTGTTATAAGGTGTGGGAGGTTTGTTATGAGGTGTGGGAGGTTTGTTAAGAGGTGTGTGAGGTTTGTTAGAAGGTGTGTGAGGTTTGTTTCGAGGTGTGGGAGCTTTATTAAGAGGTGTGGGAGCTTTGTTACGAGTTGTGGGAGGTTTGTTTCGAGGTGTGGGAGCTTTATTAAGAGGTGTGGGAGGTTTGTTACAATGTGTGGGAGGTTTGTTACAAGGTTGTTGAGGTTTGTTATAAGGTGTGGGAGGTTTGTTATAAGGTGTTGGAGGTTATAAGGTGTGGGAGGTTTGTTACAAGGTGTGGGAGGTTTGTAACAAGGTGTGGGAGGTTTGTTATGAGGTGTGGGAGGTTTGTTATAAGGTGTGGGAGGTTTGTTACAAGGCGTGGGAGGTTTGTTATAAGGTGTGGGAGGTTTGTTATGAGGTGTGGGAGGTTTGTTAAGAGGTGTGGGAGGTTTGTTACGATGTGTGGGAGGTGTGTTTTTAGGTGTGGGAGGTTCGTTACGAGGTGTGGGAGGTTTGATACAAGGTGTGGGAGTTACAAGGTTATAAGGTGTGGGAGGTTTGTTATAAGGTGTTGGAGGTTTGTTACGAGGTGTGGGAGGTTTGTTACAAGGTGTGGGAGGTTTGTTTCGAGGTGTGGGAGGTTCGTTAAGAGGTGTGGGAGCTTTGTTACGAGGTGTGTGAGGTTTGTTACAAGGTGTGGGAGGTTTGTTATAAGGTGTGGGAGGTTTGTTACGAGGTGTGGGAGGTTTGTTACAAGGTGTGGGAGGTTTGTTACGAGGTGTGGGAGGTTTGTTATGAGATGTGGGAGGTTTGTTATAAGGTGTGGGAGGTTATAAGGTGTGGGAGGTTTGTTACAAGGTGTGGGAGGTTTGTTATGAGGTGTGGGAGGTTTGTTATGAGGTGTGGGAGGTTTGTTATAAGGTGTGGGAGGTTTGTTACAAGGCGTGGGAGGTTTGTTATAAGGTGTGGGAGGTTTGTTATGAGGTGTGGGAGGTTTGTTAAGAGGTGTGGGAGGTTTGTTACGAGGTGTGGGAGGTGTGTTTTGAGGTGTGGGAGGTTCGTTACGAGGTGTGGGAGGTTTGTTAAGAGGTGTGGGAGGTTTGTTACAAGGTGTGGGAAGTGTGGTAGATTTGTTACAAGGTGTGGGAGGTTACAAGGTGTGGGATGTTTGTTATAAGCTGTGGGAGGTTTTTTAGAAGTTGTGGGAGGTCTGTTAAGAGGTGTGGGAGGTTTGTTACAAGGTGTGGGAGGTGTGGTAGATTTGTTACAAGGTGTGGGAGGTTACAAGGTGTGGGAGGTTGTTACAAGCTGTGGGAGGTTTTTTATAAGTTGTGGGAGGTTTGTTATAAGGTGTGGAAGGCTTGTTACAATGCGAAGGAGGTTTGTTACAAGGTACGGGAGGTTGTTACAAGGCGTGGGAGGTTTGTTACAAGGTTTGGGAGGCTTGTTACAATGCGAAGGAGTTTTGTTACAAGGTGTGGGAGGTTGTTACAAGGCGTGGGAGGTTTGTTACAAGGCGTGGGAGGTTTGTTACAAGGTTTGGGAGGCTTGTTACAATGCGAAGGAGGTTTGTTACAAGGTGTGGGAGGTTTGTTACAAGGTGTGGGAGGTTTGTTATGAGGTGTAGGAGGTTTGTTATAAGGTGTGGGAGGTTTATTACAAGGCGTGGGAGGTTTGTTATAAGGTGTGGGAGGTTTGTTATGAGGTGTGGGAGGTTTGTTAAGAGGTGTGGGAGGTTTGTTAGAAGGTGTGTGAGGTTTGTTTCGAGGTGTGGGAGCTTTATTAAGAGGTGTGGGAGCTTTGTTACGAGGTGTGGGAGGTTTGTTACAAGGTGTGGGAGTTGTGGTAGATTTGTTACAAGGTGTGGGAGGTTACAAGGTGTGGGAGGTTGTTACAAGCTGTGGGAGGTTTGTTATAAGGTGTGGAAGGCTTGTTACAACGTGAAGGAGGTTTGTTACGCAGTGTGGGAGGTTTGTAACAAGGTGTGGGATGTTTGTTACAAAGTTTTTTACAAGGTGTGGGAGGTTTGTTACAGGGTTTGTTACAAGGTGTGGGAGTTTTGTTACAAGGTTTGGTACAAGGTGTGGGATGTTTGTTACAAGGTTTGCTACAAGGCATGGGAGGTTTGTTACAGGGTTTGTTACAAGGTGTGGGAGTTTTGTTATAAGGTGTGGGAGGTTTGTTACAAGGCGTGGGAGGTTTGTTACAATGTGTGGGAGGTTTGTTACAAGGTTGTTGATGTTTGTTATAAGGTGTGGGAGGTTATAAGGAGTGGGATGTTTGTTACAAGGCGTGTGAGGTTTGTTACAAGGTTTGGGAGGCTTGTTACAATGCGAAGGAGTTTTGTTACAAGGTGTGGGAGGTTGTTACAAGGCGTGGGAGGTTTGTTACAAGGCGTGGGAGGTTTGTTACAAGGTTTGGGAGGCTTGTTACAATGCGAAGGAGGTTTGTTACAAGGTGTGGGAGGTTTGTTACAAGGTGTGGGGGGTTTGTTATGAGATGTAAGAGGTTTGTTATAAGGTGTGGGAGGTTTATTACAAGGCGTGGGAGGTTTGTTATAAGGTGTGGGAGGTTTGTTATGAGGTGTGGGAGGTTTGTTAAGAGGTGTGGGAGGTTTGTTAGAAGGTGTGTGAGGTTTGTTTCGAGGTGTGGGAGCTTTATTAAGAGGTGTGGGAGCTTTGTTACGAGGTGCGGGAGGTTTATTACAAGGTTTGTTACAAGGTGTGGGAGGTTTGTTACAAGGTTTGTTACAAGGTGTGGGATGTTTGTTACAAGGTGTGGGAGGTTTGTTACAAGGTTTGTTACAATGTGTGGGAGGTTTGTTACAAGGTGTGGGAGGTTTGTTACAGGGTTTGTTACAAGGTGTGGGAGGTTTGCTACAAGGTTTGTTACAAGGTGTGGGGGGTTTGTTACAAGGTTTGTTACAAGGCGTGGGAGGTTTGTTACAGGGTTTGTTACAAGGTGTGGGAGTTTTGTTACAAGGCGTGAGAGGTTTGTTACAAGGCGTGGGAGGTTGTTACAAGGCGTGGGAGGTTTGTTACAAGGTTTGGGAGGCTTGTTACAATGCGAAGGAGTTTTGTTACAAGGTGTGGGAGGTTGTTACAAGGCGTGGGATGTTTGTTACAAGGCGTGGGAGGTTTGTTACAAGGTTTGGGAGGCTTGTTACAATGCGAAGGAGGTTTGTTACAAGGTGTGGGAGGTTTGTTACAAGGTGTGGGAGGTTTGTTATGAGGTGTAGGAGGTTTGTTATAAGGTGTGGGAGGTTTATTACAAGGCGTGGGAGGTTTGTTATAAGGTGTGGGAGGTTTGTTATGAGGTGTGGGAGGTTTGTTAAGAGGTGTGGGAGGTTTGTTAGAAGGTGTGTGAGGTTTGTTTCGAGGTGTGGGAGCTTTATTAAGAGGTGTGGGAGCTTTGTTACGAGCTTTGGGAGGTTTGTTACAAGGTGTGGGAGGTGTGGTAGATTTGTTACAAGGTGTGGGAGGTTACAAGGTGTGGGAGGTTGTTACAAGCTGTGGGAGGTTTTTTATAAGTTGTGGGAGGTTTGTTATAAGGTGTGGAAGGCTTGTTACAACGTGAAGGAGGTTTGTTACAAGGTACGGGAGGTTTGTAACAAGGCGTGGGAGGTTTGTTACAAGGTTTGGGAGGCTTGTTACAATGCGAAGGAGTTTTGTTACAAGGTGTGGGAGGTTGTTACAAGGCGTGGGAGGTTTGTTACAAGGCGTGGGAGGTTTGTTACAAGGTTTGGGAGGCTTGTTACAATGCGAAGGAGGTTTGTTACAAGGTGTGGGAGGTTTGTTACAAGGTGTGGGAGGTTTGTTATGAGGTGTAGGAGGTTTGTTATAAGGTGTGGGAGGTTTATTACAAGGCGTGGGAGGTTTGTTATAAGGTGTGGGAGGTTTGTTATGAGGTGTGGGAGGTTTGTTAAGAGGTGTGGGAGGTTTGTTAGAAGGTGTGTGAGGTTTGTTTCGAGGTGTGGGAGCTTTATTAAGAGGTGTGGGAGCTTTGTTACGAGGTGTGGGAGGTTTGTTACAAGGTGTGGGAGTTGTGGTAGATTTGTTACAAGGTGTGGGAGGTTACAAGGTGTGGGAGGTTGTTACAAGCTGTGGGAGGTTTTTTATAAGTTGTGGGAGGTTTGTTATAAGGTGTGGAAGGCTTGTTACAACGTGAAGGAGGTTTGTTACGCAGTGTGGGAGGTTTGTAACAAGGTGTGGGATGTTTGTTACAAAGTTTTTTACAAGGTGTGGGAGGTTTGTTACAGGGTTTGTTACAAGGTGTGGGAGTTTTGTTACAAGGTTTGTTACAAGGTGTGGGATGTTTGTTACAAGGTTTGCTACAAGGCATGGGAGGTTTGTTACAGGGTTTGTTACAAGGTGTGGGAGTGTTGTTACAAGGTGTGGGAGGTTTGTTACAAGGCGTGGGAGGTTTGTTAAAATGTGTGGGAGGTTTGTTACAAGGTTGTTGATGTTTGTTATAAGGTGTGGGAGGTTATAAGGAGTGGGATGTTTGTTACAAGGCGTGGGAGGTTTGTTACAAGGTTTGGGAGGCTTGTTACAATGCGAAGGAGTTTTGTTACAAGGTGTGGGAGGTTGTTACAAGGCGTGGGAGGTTTGTTACAAGGCGTGGGAGGTTTGTTACAAGGTTTGGGAGGCTTGTTACAATGCGAAGGAGGTTTGTTACAAGGTGTGGGAGGTTTGTTACAAGGTGTGGGGGGTTTGTTATGAGATGTAAGAGGTTTGTTATAAGGTGTGGGAGGTTTATTACAAGGCGTGGGAGGTTTGTTATAAGGTGTGGGAGGTTTGTTATGAGGTGTGGGAGGTTTGTTAAGAGGTGTGGGAGGTTTGTTAGAAGGTGTGTGAGGTTTGTTTCGAGGTGTGGGAGCTTTATTAAGAGGTGTGGGAGCTTTGTTACGAGGTGTGGGAGGTTTATTACAAGGTTTGTTACAAGGTGTGGGAGGTTTGTTACAAGGTTTGTTACAAGGTGTGGGATGTTTGTTACAAGGTGTGGGAGGTTTGTTACAAGGTTTGTTACAATGTGTGGGAGGTTTGTTACAAGGTGTGGGAGGTTTGTTACAGGGTTTGTTACAAGGTGTGGGAGGTTTGCTACAAGGTTTGTTACAATGTGTGGGGGGTTTGTTACAAGGTTTGTTACAAGGCGTGGGAGGTTTGTTACAGGGTTTGTTACAAGGTGTGGGAGTTTTGTTACAAGGCGTGAGAGGTTTGTTACAAGGCGTGGGAGGTTGTTACAAGGCGTGGGAGGTTTGTTACAAGGTTTGGGAGGCTTGTTACAATGCGAAGGAGTTTTGTTACAAGGTGTGGGAGGTTGTTACAAGGCGTGGGATGTTTGTTACAAGGCGTGGGAGGTTTGTTACAAGGTTTGGGAGGCTTGTTACAATGCGAAGGAGGTTTGTTACAAGGTGTGGGAGGTTTGTTACAGGGTGTGGGAGGTTTGTTATGAGGTGTAGGAGGTTTGTTATAAGGTGTGGGAGGTTTATTACAAGGCGTGGGAGGTTTGTTATAAGGTGTGGGAGGTTTGTTATGAGGTGTGGGAGGTTTGTTAAGAGGTGTGGGAGGTTTGTTAGAAGGTGTGTGAGGTTTGTTTCGAGGTGTGGGAGCTTTATTAAGAGGTGTGGGAGCTTTGTTACGAGCTTTGGGAGGTTTGTTACAAGGTGTGGGAGGTGTGGTAGATTTGTTACAAGGTGTGGGAGGTTACAAGGTGTGGGAGGTTGTTACAAGCTGTGGGAGGTTTTTATAAGTTGTGGGAGGTTTGTTATAAGGTGTGGAAGGCTTGTTAAAACGTGAAGGAGGTTTGTTACAGGGTTTGTTACAAGGTGTGGGAGTTTTCTTACAAGGTTTGTTACAAGGTGTGGGAGGTTTGTTACAAGGTTTGCTACAAGGCATGGGAGGTTTGTTACAGGGTTTGTTACAAGGTGTGGGAGTTTTGTTACAAGGTGTGGGAGGTTTGTTACAAGGCGTGGGAGGTTTGTTACACTGTGTGGGAGGTTGTTACAAGCTGTGGGAGGTTTTTTATAAGTTGTGGGAGGTTTGTTATAAGGTGTGGAAGGCTTGTTAAAACGTGAAGGAGGTTTGTTACGCAGTGTGGGAGGTTTGTAACAAGGTGTGGGATGTTTGTTACAAAGTTTGTTACAAGGTGTGGGAGGTTTGTTACAGGGTTTGTTACAAGGTGTGGGATGTTTGTTACAAGGTTTGCTACAAGGCATGGGAGGTTTGTTACAGGGTTTGTTACAAGGTGTGGGAGTTTTGTTACAAGGTGTGGGAGGTTTGTTACAAGGCGTGGGAGGTTTGTTACAATGTGTGGGAGGTTTGTTACAAGGTTGTTGAGGTTTGTTATAAGGTGTGGGAGGTTATAAGGCGTGGGATGTTTGTTACAAGGCGTGGGAGGTTTGTTACAAGGTTTGGGAGGCTTGTTACAATGCGAAGGAGTTTTGTTACAAGGTGTGGGAGGTAGTTACAAGGCGTGGGAGGTTTGTTACAAGGCGTGGGAGGTTTGTTACAGGGTTTGTTACAAGGTGTGGGAGTTTTGTTACAAGGTGTGGGAGGTTTGTTACAAGGCGTGGGAGGTTTGTTACAATGTCTGGGAGGTTTGTTACAAGGTTGTTGAGGTTTGTTATAAGGTGTGGGAGGTTTGTTATAAGGTGTGGGAGGTTATAAGGTGTGGGAGGTTTGTTACAAGGTGTGGGAGGTTTGTAAAAAGGTGTGGGAGGTTTGTTATGAGGTGTGGGAGGTTTGTTATAAGGTGTGGGAGGTTTGTTACAAGGCGTGGGAGGTTTGTTACAAGGTGTGGGAGGTTTGTTATGAGGTGTGGGAGGTTTGTTAAGAGGTGTGGGAGGTTTGTTACGAGGTGTGGGAGGTGTGTTTTGAGGTGTGGGAGGTTCGTTACGAGGTGTGGGAGGTTTGTTACAAGGTGTGGGAGTTACAAGGTTATAAGGTGTGGGAGGTTTGTTATAAGGTGTTGGAGGTTTGTTACGAGGTGTGGGAGGTTTGTTACAAGGTGTGGGAGGTTTGTTTCGAGGTGTGGGAGGTTTGTTACAAGGTTTGTTACAAGGTGTGGGATGTTTGTTACAAGGTGTGGGAGGTTTGTTACAAGGTTTGTTACAATGTGTGGGAGGTTTGTTACAAGGTGTGGGAGGTTTGTTACAGGGTTTGTTACAAGGTGTGGGAGGTTTGCTACAAGGTTTGTTACAAGGTGTGGGGGGTTTGTTACAAGGTTTGTTACAAGGCGTGGGAGGTTTGTTACAGGGTTTGTTACAAGGTGTGGGAGTTTTGTTACAAGGCGTGAGATGTTTGTTACAAGGCGTGGGAGGTTGTTACAAGGCGTGGGAGGTTTGTTACAAGGTTTGGGAGGCTTGTTACAATGCGAAGAAGTTTTGTTACAAGGTGTGGGAGGTTGTTACAAGGCGTGGGATGTTTGTTACAAGGTGTGGGAGGTTTGTTATAAGGTGTGGGAGGTTTATTACAAGGCGTGGGAGGTTTGTTATAAGGTGTGGGAGGTTTGTTATGAGGTGTGGGAGGTTTGTTAAGAGGTGTGGGAGGTTTGTTAGAAGGTGTGTGAGGTTTGTTTCGAGGTGTGGGAGCTTTATTAAGAGGTGTGGGAGCTTTGTTACGAGCTTTGGGAGGTTTGTTACAAGGTGTGGGAGGTGTGGTAGATTTGTTACAAGGTGTGGGAGGTTACAAGGTGTGGGAGGTTGTTACAAGCTGTGGGAGGTTTTTTATAAGTTGTGGGAGGTTTGTTATAAGGTGTGGAAGGCTTGTTACAACGTGAAGGAGGTTTGTTACAAGGTACGGGAGGTTTGTAACAAGGCGTGGGAGGTTTGTTACAAGGTTTGGGAGGCTTGTTACAATGCGAAGGAGTTTTGTTACAAGGTGTGGGAGGTTGTTACAAGGCGTGGGAGGTTTGTTACAAGGCGTGGGAGGTTTGTTACAAGGTTTGGGAGGCTTGTTACAATGCGAAGGAGGTTTGTTACAAGGTGTGGGAGGTTTGTTATGAGGTGTGGGAGGTGTGGTAGATTTGTTACAAGGTGTGGGAGGTTACAAGGTGTGGGAGGTTGTTACAAGCTGTGGGAGGTTTTTTATAAGTTGTGGGAGGTTTGTTATAAGGTGTGGAAGGCTTGTTACAACGTGAAGGAGGTTTGTTACGCAGTGTGGGAGGTTTGTAACAAGGTGTGGGATGTTTGTTACAAAGTTTTTTACAAGGTGTGGGAGGTTTGTTACAGGGTTTGTTACAAGGTGTGGGAGTTTTGTTACAAGGTTTGTTACAAGGTGTGGGATGTTTGTTACAAGAATTGCTACAAGGCATGGGAGGTTTGTTACAGGGTTTGTTACAAGGTGTGGGAGTGTTGTTACAAGGTGTGGGAGGTTTGTTACAAGGCGTGGGAGGTTTGTTAAAATGTGTGGGAGGTTGTTACAAGGTTGTTGATGTTTGTTATAAGGTGTGGGAGGTTATAAGGAGTGGGATGTTTGTTACAAGGCGTGGGAGGTTTGTTACAAGGTTTGGGAGGCTTGTTACAATGCGAAGGAGTTTTGTTACAAGGTGTGGGAGGTTGTTACAAGGCGTGGGAGGTTTGTTACAAGGCGTGGGAGGTTTGTTACAAGGTTTGGGAGGCTTGTTACAATGCGAAAGAGGTTTGTTACAAGGTGTGGGAGGTTTGTTACAAGGTGTGGGGGGTTTGTTATGAGATGTAAGAGGTTTGTTATAAGGTGTGGGAGGTTTATTACAAGGCGTGGGAGGTTTGTTATAAGGTGTGGGAGGTTTGTTATGAGGTGTGGGAGGTTTGTTAAGAGGTGTGGGAGGTTTGTTAGAAGGTGTGTGAGGTTTGTTTCGAGGTGTGGGAGCTTTATTAAGAGGTGTGGGAGCTTTGTTACGAGGTGTGGGAGGTTTATTACAAGGTTTGTTACAAGGTGTGGGAGGTTTGTTACAAGGTTTGTTACAAGGTGTGGGATGTTTGTTACAAGGTGTGGGAGGTTTGTTACAAGGTTTGTTACAATGTGTGGGAGGTTTGTTACAAGGTGTGGGAGGTTTGTTACAGGGTTTGTTACAAGGTGTGGGAGGTTTGCTACAAGGTTTGTTACAAGGTGTGGGGGGTTTGTTACAAGGTTTGTTACAAGGCGTGGGAGGTTTGTTACAGGGTTTGTTACAAGGTGTGGGAGTTTTGTTACAAGGCGTGAGAGGTTTGTTACAAGGCGTGGGAGGTTGTTACAAGGCGTGGGAGGTTTGTTACAAGGTTTGGGAGGCTTGTTACAATGCGAAGGAGTTTTGTTACAAGGTGTGGGAGGTTGTTACAAGGCGTGGGATGTTTGTTACAAGGCGTGGGAGGTTTGTTACAAGGTTTGGGAGGCTTGTTACAATGCGAAGGAGGTTTGTTACAAGGTGTGGGAGGTTTGTTACAGGGTGTGGGAGGTTTGTTATGAGGTGTAGGAGGTTTGTTATAAGGTGTGGGAGGTTTATTACAAGGCGTGGGAGGTTTGTTATAAGGTGTGGGAGGTTTGTTATGAGGTGTGGGAGGTTTGTTAAGAGGTGTGGGAGGTTTGTTAGAAGGTGTGTGAGGTTTGTTTCGAGGTGTGGGAGCTTTATTAAGAGGTGTGGGAGCTTTGTTACGAGCTTTGGGAGGTTTGTTACAAGGTGTGGGAGGTGTGGTAGATTTGTTACAAGGTGTGGGAGGTTACAAGGTGTGGGAGGTTGTTACAAGCTGTGGGAGGTTTTTATAAGTTGTGGGAGGTTTGTTATAAGGTGTGGAAGGCTTGTTAAAACGTGAAGGAGGTTTGTTACAGGGTTTGTTACAAGGTGTGGGAGTTTTCTTACAAGGTTTGTTACAAGGTGTGGGAGGTTTGTTACAAGGTTTGCTACAAGGCATGGGAGGATTGTTACAGGGTTTGTTACAAGGTGTGGGAGTTTTGTTACAAGGTGTGGGAGGTTTGTTACAAGGCGTGGGAGGTTTGTTACAATGTGTGGGAGGTTGTTACAAGCTGTGGGAGGTTTTTTATAAGTTGTGGGAGGTTTGTTATAAGGTGTGGAAGGCTTGTTAAAACGTGAAGGAGGTTTGTTACGCAGTGTGGGAGGTTTGTAACAAGGTGTGGGATGTTTGTTACAAAGTTTGTTACAAGGTGTGGGAGGTTTGTTACAGGGTTTGTTACAAGGTGTGGGATGTTTGTTACAAGGTTTGCTACAAGGCATGGGAGGTTTGTTACAGGGTTTGTTACAAGGTGTGGGAGTTTTGTTACAAGGTGTGGGAGGTTTGTTACAAGGCGTGGGAGGTTTGTTACAATGTGTGGGAGGTTTGTTACAAGGTTGTTGAGGTTTGTTATAAGGTGTGGGAGGTTATAAGGAGTGGGATGTTTGTTACAAGGCGTGGGAGGTTTGTTACAAGGTTTGGGAGGCTTGTTACAATGCGAAGGAGTTTTGTTACAAGGTGTGGGAGGTTGTTACAAGGCGTGGGAGGTTTGTTACAAGGCGTGGGAGGTTTGTTACAGGGTTTGTTACAAGGTGTGGGAGTTTTGTTACAAGGTGTGGGAGGTTTGTTACAAGGCGTGGGAGGTTTGTTACAATGTGTGGGAGGTTTGTTACAAGGTTGTTGAGGTTTGTTATAAGGTGTGGGAGGTTTGTTATAAGGTGTGGGAGGTTATAAGGTGTGGGAGGTTTGTTACAAGGTGTGGGAGGTTTGTAAAAAGGTGTGGGAGGTTTGTTATGAGGTGTGGGAGGTTTGTTATAAGGTGTGGGAGGTTTGTTACAAGGCGTGGGAGGTTTGTTACAAGGTGTGGGAGGTTTGTTATGAGGTGTGGGAGGTTTGTTAAGAGGTGTGGGAGGTTTGTTACGAGGTGTGGGAGGTGTGTTTTGAGGTGTGGGAGGTTCGTTACGAGGTGTGGGAGGTTTGTTACAAGGTGTGGGAGTTACAAGGTTATAAGGTGTGGGAGGTTTGTTATAAGGTGTTGGAGGTTTGTTACGAGGTGTGGGAGGTTTGTTACAAGGTGTGGGAGGTTTGTTTCGAGGTGTGGGAGGTTTGTTACAAGGTTTGTTACAAGGTGTGGGATGTTTGTTACAAGGTGTGGGAGGTTTGTTACAAGGTTTGTTACAATGTGTGGGAGGTTTGTTACAAGGTGTGGGAGGTTTGTTACAGGGTTTGTTACAAGGTGTGGGAGGTTTGCTACAAGGTTTGTTACAAGGTGTGGGGGGTTTGTTACAAGGTTTGTTACAAGGCGTGGGAGGTTTGTTACAGGGTTTGTAACAAGGTGTGGGAGTTTTGTTACAAGGCGTGAGAGGTTTGTTACAAGGCGTGGGAGGTTGTTACAAGGCGTGGGAGGTTTGTTACAAGGTTTGGGAGGCTTGTTACAATGCGAAGGAGTTTTGTTACAAGGTGTGGGAGGTTGTTACAAGGCGTGGGATGTTTGTTACAAGGCGTGGGAGGTTTGTTACAAGGTTTGGGAGGCTTGTTACAATGCGAAGGAGGTTTGTTACAAGGTGTGGGAGGTTTGTTACAAGGTGTGGGAGGTTTGTTATGAGGTGTAGGAGGTTTGTTATAAGGTGTGGGAGGTTTATTACAAGGCGTGGGAGGTTTGTTATAAGGTGTGGGAGGTTTGTTATGAGGTGTGGGAGGTTTGTTAAGAGTTGTGGGAGGTTTGTTAGAAGGTGTGTGAGGTTTGTTTCGAGGTGTGGGAGCTTTATTAAGAGGTGTGGGAGCTTTGTTACGAGCTTTGGGAGGTTTGTTACAAGGTGTGGGAGGTGTGGTAGATTTGTTACAAGGTGTGGGAGGTTACAAGGTGTGGGAGGTTGTTACAAGCTGTGGGAGGTTTTTTATAAGTTGTGGGAGGTTTGTTATAAGGTGTGGAAGGCTTGTTACAACGTGAAGGAGGTTTGTTACAAGGTACGGGAGGTTTGTAACAAGGCGTGGGAGGTTTGTTACAAGGTTTGGGAGGCTTGTTACAATGCGAATGAGTTTTGTTACAAGGTGTGGGAGGTTGTTACAAGGCGTGGGAGGTTTGTTACAAGGCGTGGGAGGTTTGTTACAAGGTTTGGGAGGCTTGTTACAATGCGAAGGAGGTTTGTTACAAGGTGTGGGAGGTTTGTTACAAGGTGTGGGAGGTTTGTTATGAGGTGTAGGAGGTTTGTTATAAGGTGTGGGAGGTTTATTACAAGGCGTGGGAGGTTTGTTATAAGGTGTGGGAGGTTTGTTATGAGGTGTGGGAGGTTTGTTAAGAGGTGTGGGAGGTTTGTTAGAAGGTGTGTGAGGTTTGTTTCGAGGTGTGGGAGCTTTATTAAGAGGTGTGGGAGCTTTGTTACGAGGTGTGGGAGGTTTGTTACAAGGTGTGGGAGTTGTGGTAGATTTGTTACAAGGTGTGGGAGGTTACAAGGTGTGGGAGGTTGTTACAAGCTGTGGGAGGTTTTTTATAAGTTGTGGGAGGTTTGTTATAAGGTGTGGAAGGCTTGTTACAACGTGAAGGAGGTTTGTTACGCAGTGTGGGAGGTTTGTAACAAGGTGTGGGATGTTTGTTACAAAGTTTTTTACAAGGTGTGGGAGGTTTGTTACAGGGTTTGTTACAAGGTGTGGGAGTTTTGTTACAAGGTTTGTTACAAGGTGTGGGATGTTTGTTACAAGGTTTGCTACAAGGCATGGGAGGTTTGTTACAGGGTTTGTTACAAGGTGTGGGAGTGTTGTTACAAGGTGTGGGAGGTTTGTTACAAGGCGTGGGAGGTTTGTTAAAATGTGTGGGAGGTTTGTTACAAGGTTGTTGATGTTTGTTATAAGGTGTGGGAGGTTATAAGGAGTGGGATGTTTGTTACAAGGCGTGGGAGGTTTGTTACAAGGTTTGGGAGGCTTGTTACAATGCGAAGGAGTTTTGTTACAAGGTGTGGGAGGTTGTTACAAGGCGTGGGAGGTTTGTTACAAGGCGTGGGAGGTTTGTTACAAGGTTTGGGAGGCTTGTTACAATGCGAAGGAGGTTTGTTACAAGGTGTGGGAGGTTTGTTACAAGGTGTGGGGGGTTTGTTATGAGATGTAAGAGGTTTCTTATAAGGTGTGGGAGGTTTATTACAAGGCGTGGGAGGTTTGTTATAAGGTGTGGGAGGTTTGTTATGAGGTGTGGGAGGTTTGTTAAGAGGTGTGGGAGGTTTGTTAGAAGGTGTGTGAGGTTTGTTTCGAGGTGTGGGAGCTTTATTAAGAGGTGTGGGAGCTTTGTTACGAGGTGTGGGAGGTTTATTACAAGGTTTGTTACAAGGTGTGGGAGGTTTGTTACAAGGTTTGTTACAAGGTGTGGGATGTTTGTTACAAGGTGTGGGAGGTTTGTTACAAGGTTTGTTACAATGTGTGGGAGGTTTGTTACAAGGTGTGGGAGGTTTGTTACAGGGTTTGTTACAAGGTGTGGGAGGTTTGCTACAAGGTTTGTTACAAGGTGTGGGGGGTTTGTTACAATGTTTGTTACAAGGCGTGGGAGGTTTGTTACAGGGTTTGTTACAAGGTGTGGGAGTTTTGTTACAAGGCGTGAGAGGTTTGTTACAAGGCGTGGGAGGTTGTTACAAGGCGTGGGAGGTTTGTTACAAGGTTTGGGAGGCTTGTTACAATGCGAAGGAGTTTTGTTACAAGGTGTGGGAGGTTGTTACAAGGCGTGGGATGTTTGTTACAAGGCGTGGGAGGTTTGTTACAAGGTTTGGGAGGCTTGTTACAATGCGAAGGAGGTTTGTTACAAGGTGTGGGAGGTTTGTTACAGGGTGTGGGAGGTTTGTTATGAGGTGTAGGAGGTTTGTTATAAGGTGTGGGAGGTTTATTACAAGGCGTGGGAGGTTTGTTATAAGGTGTGGGAGGTTTGTTATGAGGTGTGGGAGGTTTGTTAAGAGGTGTGGGAGGTTTGTTAGAAGGTGTGTGAGGTTTGTTTCGAGGTGTGGGAGCTTTATTAAGAGGTGTGGGAGCTTTGTTACGAGCTTTGGGAGGTTTGTTACAAGGTGTGGGAGGTGTGGTAGATTTGTTACAAGGTGTGGGAGGTTACAAGGTGTGGGAGGTTGTTACAAGCTGTGGGAGGTTTTTATAAGTTGTGGGAGGTTTGTTATAAGGTGTGGAAGGCTTGTTAAAACGTGAAGGAGGTTTGTTACGCAGTGTGGGAGGTTTGTAACAAGGTGTGGGATGTTTGTTACAAAGTTTGTTACAAGGTGTGGGAGGTTTGTTACAGGGTTTGTTACAAGGTGTGGGATGTTTGTTACAAGGTTTGCTACAAGGCATGGGAGGTTTGTTACAGGGTTTGTTACAAGGTGTGGGAGTTTTGTTACAAGGTGTGGGAGGTTTGTTACAAGGCGTGGGAGGTTTGTTACAATGTGTGGGAGGTTTGTTACAAGGTTGTTGAGGTTTGTTATAAGGTGTGGGAGGTTATAAGGAGTGGGATGTTTGTTACAAGGCGTGGGAGGTTTGTTACAAGGTTTGGGAGGCTTGTTACAATGCGAAGGAGTTTTGTTACAAGGTGTGGGAGGTTGTTACAAGGCGTGGGAGGTTTGTTACAAGGCGTGGGAGGTTTGTTACAGGGTTTGTTACAAGGTGTGGGAGTTTTGTTACAAGGTGTGGGAGGTTTGTTACAAGGCGTGGGAGGTTTGTTACAATGTGTGGGAGGTTTGTTACAAGGTTGTTGAGGTTTGTTATAAGGTGTGGGAGGTTTGTTATAAGGTGTGGGAGGTTATAAGGTGTGGGAGGTTTGTTACAAGGTGTGGGAGGTTTGTAAAAAGGTGTGGGAGGTTTGTTATGAGGTGTGGGAGGTTTGTTATAAGGTGTGGGAGGTTTGTTACAAGGCGTGGGAGGTTTGTTACAAGGTGTGGGAGGTTTGTTATGAGGTGTGGGAGGTTTGTTAAGAGGTGTGGGAGGTTTGTTACGAGGTGTGGGAGTTACAAGGTTATAAGGTGTGGGAGGTTTGTTATAAGGTGTTGGAGGTTTGTTACGAGGTGTGGGAGGTTTGTTACAAGGTGTGGGAGGTTTGTTTCGAGGTGTGGGAGGTTCGTTAAGAGGTGTGGGAGCTTTGTTACAAGGTGTGTGAGGTTTGTTACAAGGTGTGGGAGGTTTGTTATAAGGTGTGGGAGGTTTGTTACGAGGTGTGGGAGGTTTGTTACAAGGTGTGGGAGGTTTGTTACGAGGTGTGGGAGGTTTGTTATGAGATGTGGGAGGTTTGTTATAAGGTGTGGGAGGTTATAAGGTGTGGGAGGTTTGTTACAAGGTGTGGGAGGTTTGTTATGAGGTGTGGGAGGTTTGTTATGAGGTGTGGGAGGTTTGTTATAAGGTGTGGGAGGTTTGTTACAAGGCGTGGGAGGTTTGTTATAAGGTGTGGGAGGTTTGTTATGAGGTGTGGGAGGTTTGTTAAGAGGTGTGGGAGGTTTGTTACGAGGTGTGGGAGGTGTGTTTTGAGGTGTGGGAAGTTCGTTACGAGGTGTGGGAGGTTTGTTAAGAGGTGTGGGAGGTTTGTTACAAGGTGTGGGAAGTGTGGTAGATTTGTTACAAGGTGTGGGAGGTTACAAGGTGTGGGAGGTTTGTTACAAGCTGTGGGAGGTTTTTTAGAAGTTGTGGGAGGTCTGTTAAGAGGTGTGGGAGGTTTGTTACAAGGTGTGGGAGGTGTGGTAGATTTGTTACAAGGTGTGGGAGGTTACAAGGTGTGGGAGGTTGTTACAAGCTGTGGGAGGTTTTTTATAAGTTGTGGGAGGTTTGTTATAAGGTGTGGAAGGCTTGTTACAATGCGAAGGAGGTTTGTTACAAGGTACGGGAGGTTGTTACAAGGCGTGGGAGGTTTGTTACAAGGTTTGGGAGGCTTGTTACAATGCGAAGGAGTTTTGTTACAAGGTGTGGGAGGTTGTTACAAGGCGTGGGAGGTTTGTTACAAGGCGTGGGAGGTTTGTTACAAGGTTTGGGAGGCTTGTTACAATGCGAAGGAGGTTTGTTACAAGGTGTGGGAGGTTTGTTACAAGGTGTGGGAGGTTTGTTATGAGGTGTAGGAGGTTTGTTATAAGGTGTGGGAGGTTTATTACAAGGCGTGGGAGGTTTGTTATAAGGTGTGGGAGGTTTGTTATGAGGTGTGGGAGGTTTGTTAAGAGGTGTGGGAGGTTTGTTACGAGGTGTGGGAGGTGTGTTTTGAGGTGTGGGAGGTTCGTTACGAGGTGTGGGAGGTTTGTTACAAGGTGTGGGAGTTACAAGGTTATAAGGTGTGGGAGGTTTGTTATAAGGTGTTGGAGGTTTGTTACGAGGTGTGGGAGGTTTGTTACAAGGTGTGGGAGGTTTGTTTCGAGGTGTGGGAGGTTCGTTAAGAGGTGTGGGAGCTTTGTTACGAGGTGTGTGAGGTTTGTTACAAGGTGTGGGAGGTTTGTTATAAGGTGTGGGAGGTTTGTTACGAGGTGTGGGAGGTTTGTTACAAGGTGTGGGAGGTTTGTTACGAGGTGTGGGAGGTTTGTTATGAGATGTGGGAGGTTTGTTATAAGGTGTGGGAGGTTATAAGGTGTGGGAGGTTTGTTACAATGTGTGGGAGGTTTGTTATGAGGTGTGGGAGGTTTGTTATGAGGTGTGGGAGATTTGTTATAAGGTGTGGGAGGTTTGTTACAAGGCGTGGGAGGTTTGTTATAAGGTGTGGGAGGTTTGTTATGAGGTGTGGGAGGTTTGTTAAGAGGTGTGGGAGGTTTGTTACGAGGTGTGGGAGGTGTGTTTTGAGGTGTGGGAAGTTCGTTACGAGGTGTGGGAGGTTTGTTAAGAGGTGTGGGAGGTTTGTTACAAGGTGTGGGAAGTGTGGTAGATTTGTTACAAGGTGTGGGAGGTTACAAGGTGTGGGAGGTTTGTTACAAGCTGTGGGAGGTTTTTTAGAAGTTGTGGGAGGTCTGTTAAGAGGTGTGGGAGGTTTGTTACAAGGTGTGGGAGGTGTGGTAGATTTGTTACAAGGTGTGGGAGGTTACAAGGTGTGGGAGGTTGTTACAAGCTGTGGGAGGTTTTTTATAAGTTGTGGGAGGTTTGTTATAAGGTGTGGAAGGCTTGTTACAATGCGAAGGAGGTTTGTTACAAGGTACGGGAGGTTGTTACAAGGCGTGGGAGGTTTGTTACAAGGTTTGGGAGGCTTGTTACAATGCGAAGGAGTTTTGTTACAAGGTGTGGGAGGTTGTTACAAGGCGTGGGAGGTTTGTTACAAGGCGTGGGAGGTTTGTTACAAGGTTTGGGAGGCTTGTTACAATGCGAAGGAGGTTTGTTACAAGGTGTGGGAGGTTTGTTACAAGGTGTGGGAGGTTTGTTATGAGGTGTAGGAGGTTTGTTATAAGGTGTGGGAGGTTTATTACAAGGCGTGGGAGGTTTGTTATAAGGTGTGGGAGGTTTGTTATGAGGTGTGGGAGGTTTGTTAAGAGGTGTGGGAGGTTTGTTAGAAGGTGTGTGAGGTTTGTTTCGAGGTGTGGGAGCTTTATTAAGAGGTGTGGGAGCTTTGTTACGAGGTGTGGGAGGTTTGTTACAAGGTGTGGGAGTTGTGGTAGATTTGTTACAAGGTGTGGGAGGTTACAAGGTGTGGGAGGATGTTACAAGCTGTGGGAGGTTTTTTATAAGTTGTGGGAGGTTTGTTATAAGGTGTGGAAGGCTTGTTACAATGTGAAGGAGGTTTGTTACGCAGTGTGGGAGGTTTGTAACAAGGTGTGGGATGTTTGTTACAAAGTTTTTTACAAGGTGTGGGAGGTTTGTTACAGGGTTTGTTACAAGGTGTGGGAGTTTTGTTACAAGGTTTGTTACAAGGTGTGGGATGTTTGTTACAAGGTTTGCTACAAGGCATGGGAGGTTTGTTACAGGGTTTGTTACAATGTGTGGGAGTTTTGTTACAAGGTGTGGGAGGTTTGTTACAAGGCGTGGGAGGTTTGTTACAATGTGTGGGAGGTTTGTTACAAGGTTGTTGATGTTTGTTATAAGGTGTGGGAGGTTATAAGGAGTGGGATGTTTGTTACAAGGCGTGGGAGGTTTGTTACAAGGTTTGGGAGGCTTGTTACAATGCGAAGGAGTTTTGTTACAAGGTGTGGGAGGTTGTTACAAGGCGTGGGAGGTTTGTTACAAGGCGTGGGAGGTTTGTTACAAGGTTTGGGAGGCTTGTTACAATGTGAAGGAGGTTTGTTACAAGGTGTGGGAGGTTTGTTACAAGGTGTGGGGGGTTTGTTATGAGATGTAAGAGGTTTGTTATAAGGTGTGGGAGGTTTATTACAAGGCGTGGGAGGTTTGTTATAAGGTGTGGGAGGTTTGTTATGAGGTGTGGGAGGTTTGTTAAGAGGTGTGGGAGGTTTGTTAGAAGGTGTGTGAGGTTTGTTTCGATGTGTGGGAGCTTTATTAAGAGGTGTGGGAGCTTTGTTACGAGGTGTGGGAGGTTTGTTAAGAGGTGTGGGAGGTTTGTTACGAGGTGTGGGAGTTACAAGGTTATAAGGTGTGGGAGGTTTGTTATAAGGTGTTGGAGGTTTGTTACGAGGTGTGGGAGGTTTGTTACAAGGTGTGGGAGGTTTGTTTCGAGGTGTGGGAGGTTCGTTAAGAGGTGTGGGAGCTTTGTTACGAGGTGTGTGAGGTTTGTTACAAGGTGTGGGAGGTTTGTTATAAGGTGTGGGAGGTTTGTTACGAGGTGTGGGAGGTTTGTTACAAGGTGTGGGAGGTTTGTTACGAGGTGTGGGAGGTTTGTTATGAGATGTGGGAGGTTTGTTATAAGGTGTGGGAGGTTATAAGGTGTGGGAGGTTTGTTACAAGGTGTGGGAGGTTTGTTATGAGGTGTGGGAGGTTTGTTATGAGGTGTGGGAGGTTTGTTATAAGGTGTGGGAGGTTTGTTACAAGGCGTGGGAGGTTTGTTATAAGGTGTGGGAGGTTTGTTATGAGGTGTGGGAGGTTTGTTAAGAGGTGTGGGAGGTTTGTTACGAGGTGTGGGAGGTGTGTTTTGAGGTGTGGGAAGTTCGTTACGAGGTGTGGGAGGTTTGTTAAGAGGTGTGGGAGGTTTGTTACAAGGTGTGGGAAGTGTGGTAGATTTGTTACAAGGTGTGGGAGGTTACAAGGTGTGGGAGGTTTGTTACAAGCTGTGGGAGGTTTTTTAGAAGTTGTGGGAGGTCTGTTAAGAGGTGTGGGAGGTTTGTTACAAGGTGTGGGAGGTGTGGTAGATTTGTTACAAGGTGTGGGAGGTTACAAGGTGTGGGAGGTTGTTACAAGCTGTGGGAGGTTTTTTATAAGTTGTGGGAGGTTTGTTATAAGGTGTGGAAGGCTTGTTACAATGAGAAGGAGGTTTGTTACAAGGTACGGGAGGTTGTTACAAGGCGTGGGAGGTTTGTTACAAGGTTTGGGAGGCTTGTTACAATGCGAAGGAGTTTTGTTACAAGGTGTGGGAGGTTGTTACAAGGCGTGGGAGGTTTGTTACAAGGCGTGGGAGGTTTGTTACAAGGTTTGGGAGGCTTGTTACAATGCGAAGGAGGTTTGTTACAAGGTGTGGGAGGTTTGTTACAAGGTGTGGGAGGTTTGTTATGAGGTGTAGGAGGTTTGTTATAAGGTGTGGGAGGTTTATTACAAGGCGTGGGAGGTTTGTTATAAGGTGTGGGAGGTTTGTTATGAGGTGTGGGAGGTTTGTTAAGAGGTGTGGGAGGTTTGTTACGAGGTGTGGGAGGTGTGTTTTGAGGTGTGGGAGGTTCGTTACGAGGTGTGGGAGGTTTGTTACAAGGTGTGGGAGTTACAAGGTTATAAGGTGTGGGAGGTTTGTTATAAGGTGTTGGAGGTTTGTTACGAGGTGTGGGAGGTTTGTTACAAGGTGTGGGAGGTTTGTTTCGAGGTGTGGGAGGTTCGTTAAGAGGTGTGGGAGCTTTGTTACGAGGTGTGTGAGGTTTGTTACAAGGTGTGGGAGGTTTGTTATAAGGTGTGGGAGGTTTGTTACGAGGTGTGGGAGGTTTGTTACAAGGTGTGGGAGGTTTGTTACGAGGTGTGGGAGGTTTGTTATGAGATGTGGGAGGTTTGTTATAAGGTGTGGGAGGTTATAAGGTGTGGGAGGTTTGTTACAATGTGTGGGAGGTTTGTTATGAGGTGTGGGAGGTTTGTTATGAGGTGTGGGAGGTTTGTTATAAGGTGTGGGAGGTTTGTTACAAGGCGTGGGAGGTTTGTTATAAGGTGTGGGAGGTTTGTTATGAGGTGTGGGAGGTTTGTTAAGAGGTGTGGGAGGTTTGTTACGAGGTGTGGGAGGTGTGTTTTGAGGTGTGGGAAGTTCGTTACGAGGTGTGGGAGGTTTGTTAAGAGGTGTGGGAGGTTTGTTACAAGGTGTGGGAAGTGTGGTAGATTTGTTACAAGGTGTGGGAGGTTACAAGGTGTGGGAGGTTTGTTACAAGCTGTGGGAGGTTTTTTAGAAGTTGTGGGAGGTCTGTTAAGAGGTGTGGGAGGTTTGTTACAAGGTGTGGGAGGTGTGGTAGATTTGTTACAAGGTGTGGGAGGTTACAAGGTGTGGGAGGTTGTTACAAGCTGTGGGAGGTTTTTTATAAGTTGTGGGAGGTTTGTTATAAGGTGTGGAAGGCTTGTTACAATGCGAAGGAGGTTTGTTACAAGGTACGGGAGGTTGTTACAAGGCGTGGGAGGTTTGTTACAAGGTTTGGGAGGCTTGTTACAATGCGAAGGAGTTTTGTTACAAGGTGTGGGAGGTTGTTACAAGGCGTGGGAGGTTTGTTACAAGGCGTGGGAGGTTTGTTACAAGGTTTGGGAGGCTTGTTACAATGCGAAGGAGGTTTGTTACAAGGTGTGGGAGGTTTGTTACAAGGTGTGGGAGGTTTGTTATGAGGTGTAGGAGGTTTGTTATAAGGTGTGGGAGGTTTATTACAAGGCGTGGGAGGTTTGTTATAAGGTGTGGGAGGTTTGTTATGAGGTGTGGGAGGTTTGTTAAGAGGTGTGGGAGGTTTGTTAGAAGGTGTGTGAGGTTTGTTTCGAGGTGTGGGAGCTTTATTAAGAGGTGTGGGAGCTTTGTTACGAGGTGTGGGAGGTTTGTTACAAGGTGTGGGAGTTGTGGTAGATTTGTTACAAGGTGTGGGAGGTTACAAGGTGTGGGAGGATGTTACAAGCTGTGGGAGGTTTTTTATAAGTTGTGGGAGGTTTGTTATAAGGTGTGGAAGGCTTGTTACAATGTGAAGGAGGTTTGTTACGCAGTGTGGGAGGTTTGTAACAAGGTGTGGGATGTTTGTTACAAAGTTTTTTACAAGGTGTGGGAGGTTTGTTACAGGGTTTGTTACAAGGTGTGGGAGTTTTGTTACAAGGTTTGTTACAAGGTGTGGGATGTTTGTTACAAGGTTTGCTACAAGGCATGGGAGGTTTGTTACAGGGTTTGTTACAATGTGTGGGAGTTTTGTTACAAGGTGTGGGAGGTTTGTTACAAGGCGTGGGAGGTTTGTTACAATGTGTGGGAGGTTTGTTACAAGGTTGTTGATGTTTGTTATAAGGTGTGGGAGGTTATAAGGAGTGGGATGTTTGTTACAAGGCGTGGGAGGTTTGTTACAAGGTTTGGGAGGCTTGTTACAATGCGAAGGAGTTTTGTTACAAGGTGTGGGAGGTTGTTACAAGGCGTGGGAGGTTTGTTACAAGGCGTGGGAGGTTTGTTACAAGGTTTGGGAGGCTTGTTACAATGTGAAGGAGGTTTGTTACAAGGTGTGGGAGGTTTGTTACAAGGTGTGGGGGGTTTGTTATGAGATGTAAGAGGTTTGTTATAAGGTGTGGGAGGTTTATTACAAGGCGTGGGAGGTTTGTTATAAGGTGTGGGAGGTTTGTTATGAGGTGTGGGAGGTTTGTTAAGAGGTGTGGGAGGTTTGTTAGAAGGTGTGTGAGGTTTGTTTCGATGTGTGGGAGCTTTATTAAGAGGTGTGGGAGCTTTGTTACGAGGTGTGGGAGGTTTATTATAAGGTTTGTTACAAGGTGTGGGAGGTTTGTTACAAGGTTTGTTACAAGGTGTGGGATGTTTGTTACAAGGTGTGGGAGGTTTGTTACAAGGTTTGTTACAATGTGTGGGAGGTTTGTTACAAGGTGTGGGAGGTTTGTTACAAGATGAGATAGGTTTGTTATAAGGTGTTGGAGGTTATAAGGTGTGGGAGATGTGGGAGGTTTGTTACAAGGTGTGGGAGTTACAAGGTTATAAGGTGTGGGAGGTTTGTTATAAGGTGTTGGAGGTTTGTTACGAGGTTTGGGAGGTTTGTTACAAGGTGTGGGAGGTTTGTTTCGAGGTGTGGGAGGTTCGTTAAGAGGTGTGGGAGCTTTGTTACGAGGTGTGGGAGGTTTGTTACAAGGTGTGGGAGGTTTGTTATAAGGTGTGGGAGGTTTGTTACGAGGTGTAGGAGGTTTGTTACAAGGTGTGGGAGGTTTGTTACGAGGTGTGGGAGGTTTGTTATGAGATGTGGGAGGTTTGTTATAAGGTGTGGGAGGTTATAAGGTGTGGGAGGTTTGTTACAAGGTGTGGGAGGTTTGTTATGAGGTGTGGGAGGTTTGTTATGAGGTGTGGGAGGTTTGTTATAAGGTGTGGGAGGTTTGTTACGAGGTGTAGGAGGTTTGTTACAAGGTGTGGGAGGTTTGTTACGAGGTGTGGGAGGTTTGTTATGAGATGTGGGAGGTTTGTTATAAGGTGTGGGAGGTTATAAGGTGTGGGAGGTTTGTTACAAGGCGTGGGAGGTTTGTTATAAGGTGTGGGAGGTTTGTTATGAGGTGTGGGAGGTTTGTTAAGAGGTGTGGGAGGTTTGTTACGAGGTGTGGGAGGTGTGTTTTGAGGTGTGGGAGGTTCGTTACGAGGTGTGGGAGGTTTGTTAAGAGGAGTGGGAGGTTTGTTACAAGGTGTGGGAAGTGTGGTAGATTTGTTACAAGGTGTGGGAGGTTACAAGGTGTGGGAGATTTGTTACAAGCTGTGGGAGGTTTTTTAGAAGTTGTGGGAGGTCTGTTAAGAGGTGTGGGAGGTTTGTTACAAGGTGTGGGAGGTTTGTTACAAGGTTTACTACAAGGCATGGGAGGTTTGTTACAGGGCTTGTTACAAGGTGTGGGAGTTTTGTTACAAGGTGTGGGAGGTTTGTTACAAGGCGTGGGAGGTTTGTTACAATGTGTGGGAGGTTTGTTACAAGGTTGTTGAGGTTTGTTATAAGGTGTGGGAGGTTTGTTATGAGGTGTGGGATGTTTGTTAAGAGGTGTGGGAGGTTTGTTACGAGGTGTGGGAGGTGTGTTTTGAGGTGTGGGAGGTTCGTTACGAGGTGTGGGAGGTTTGTTACAAGATGAGGTAGGTTTGTTATAAGGTGTTGGAGGTTATAAGGTGTGGGAGATGTGGGAGGTTTGTTACAAGGTGTGGGAGTTATGAGGTTATAAGGTGTGGGAGGTTTGTTATAAGGTGTTGGAGGTTTGTTACGAGGTTTGGGAGGTTTGTTACAAGGTGTGGGAGGTTTGTTTCGAGGTGTGGGAGGTTCGTTAAGAGGTGTGGGAGCTTTGTTACGAGGTGTGGGAGGTTTGTTACAAGGTGTGGGAGGTTTGTTATAAGGTGTGGGAGGTTTGTTACGAGGTGTGGGAGGTTTGTTACAAGGTGTGGGAGGTTTGTTACGAGGTGTGGGAGGTTTGTTATGAGATGTGGGAGGTTTGTTATAAGGTGTGGGAGGTTATAAGGTGTGGGAGGTTTGTTACAAAGTTTTTTACAAGGTGTGGGAGGTTTGTTACAGGGTTTGTTACAAGGTGTGGGAGTTTTGTTACAAGGTTTGTTACAAGGTGTGGGATGTTTGTTACAAGGTTTGCTACAAGGCATGGGAGGTTTGTTACAGGGTTTGTTACAAGGTGTGGGAGGTTTGTTACAGGGTTTGTTACAAGGTGTGGGAGGTTTGTTACAGGGTTTGTTACAAGGTGTGGGAGTTTTGTTACAAGGTTTGTTACAAGGTGTGGGATGTTTGTTACAAGGTTTGCTACAAGGCATGGGAGGTTTGTTACAGGGTTTGTTACAATGTGTGGGAGTTTTGTTACAAGGTGTGGGAGGTTTGTTACAAGGCGTGGGAGGTTTGTTACAATGTGTGGGAGGTTTGTTACAAGGTTGTTGATGTTTGTTATAAGGTGTGGGAGGTTATAAGGAGTGGGATGTTTGTTACAAGGCGTGGGAGGTTTGTTACAAGGTTTGGGAGGCTTGTTACAATGCGAAGGAGTTTTGTTACAAGGTGTGGGAGGTTGTTACAAGGCGTGGGAGGTTTGTTACAAGGCGTGGGAGGTTTGTTACAAGGTTTGGGAGGCTTGTTACAATGTGAAGGAGGTTTGTTACAAGGTGTGGGAGGTTTGTTACAAGGTGTGGGGGGTTTGTTATGAGATGTAAGAGGTTTGTTATAAGGTGTGGGAGGTTTATTACAAGGCGTGGGAGGTTTGTTATAAGGTGTGGGAGGTTTGTTATGAGGTGTGGGAGGTTTGTTAAGAGGTGTGGGAGGTTTGTTAGAAGGTGTGTGAGGTTTGTTTCGAGGTGTGGGAGCTTTATTAAGAGGTGTGGGAGCTTTGTTACGAGGTGTGGGAGGTTTATTATAAGGTTTGTTACAAGGTGTGGGAGGTTTGTTACAAGGTTTGTTACAAGGTGTGGGATGTTTGTTACAAGGTGTGGGAGGTTTGTTACAAGGTTTGTTACAATGTGTGGGAGGTTTGTTACAAGGTGTGGGAGGTTTGTTACAGGGTTTGTTACAAGGTGTGGGAGGTTTGTTACAAGATGAGATAGGTTTGTTATAAGGTGTTGGAGGTTATAAGGTGTGGGAGATGTGGGAGGTTTGTTACAAGGTGTGGGAGTTACAAGGTTATAAGGTGTGGGAGGTTTGTTATAAGGTGTTGGAGGTTTGTTACGAGGTTTGGGAGGTTTGTTACAAGGTGTGGGAGGTTTGTTTCGAGGTGTGGGAGGTTCGTTAAGAGGTGTGGGAGCTTTGTTACGAGGTGTGGGAGGTTTGTTACAAGGTGTGGGAGGTTTGTTATAAGGTGTGGGAGGTTTGTTACGAGGTGTGGGAGGTTTGTTACAAGGTGTGGGAGGTTTGTTACGAGGTGTGGGAGGTTTGTTATGAGATGTGGGAGGTTTGTTATAAGGTGTGGGAGGTTATAAGGTGTGGGAGGTTTGTTACAAGGTGTGGGAGGTTTGTTATGAGGTGTGGGAGGTTTGTTATGAGGTGTGGGAGGTTTGTTATAAGGTGTGGGAGGTTTGTTACAAGGCGTGGGAGGTTTGTTATAAGGTGTGGGAGGTTTGTTATGAGGTGTGGGAGGTTTGTTAAGAGGTGTGGGAGGTTTGTTACGAGGTGTGGGAGGTGTGTTTTGAGGTGTGGGAGGTTCGTTACGAGGTGTGGGAGGTTTGTTAAGAGGAGTGGGAGGTTTGTTACAAGGTGTGGGAAGTGTGGTAGATTTGTTACAAGGTGTGGGAGGTTACAAGGTGTGGGAGATTTGTTACAAGCTGTGGGAGGTTTTTTAGAAGTTGTGGGAGGTCTGTTAAGAGGTGTGGGAGGTTTGTTACAAGGTGTGGGAGGTTTGTTACAAGGTTTACTACAAGGCATGGGAGGTTTGTTACAGGGCTTGTTACAAGGTGTGGGAGTTTTGTTACAAGGTGTGGGAGGTTTGTTACAAGGCGTGGGAGGTTTGTTACAATGTGTGGGAGGTTTGTTACAAGGTTGTTGAGGTTTGTTATAAGGTGTGGGAGGTTTGTTATGAGGTGTGGGAGGTTTGTTAAGAGGTGTGGGAGGTTTGTTACGAGGTGTGGGAGGTGTGTTTTGAGGTGTGGGAGGTTCGTTACGAGGTGTGGGAGGTTTGTTACAAGATGAGGTAGGTTTGTTATAAGGTGTTGGAGGTTATAAGGTGTGGGAGATGTGGGAGGTTTGTTACAAGGTGTGGGAGTTATGAGGTTATAAGGTGTGGGAGGTTTGTTATAAGGTGTTGGAGGTTTATTACGAGGTTTGGGAGGTTTGTTACAAGGTGTGGGAGGTTTGTTTCGAGGTGTGGGAGGTTCGTTAAGAGGTGTGGGAGCTTTGTTACGAGGTGTGGGAGGTTTGTTACAAGGTGTGGGAGGTTTGTTATAAGGTGTGGGAGGTTTGTTACGAGGTGTGGGAGGTTTGTTACAAGGTGTGGGAGGTTTGTTACGAGGTGTGGGAGGTTTGTTATGAGATGTGGGAGGTTTGTTATAAGGTGTGGGAGGTTATAAGGTGTGGGAGGTTTGTTACAAGGTGTGGGAGGTTTGTTATGAGGTGTGGGAGGTTTGTTATGAGGTGTGGGAGGTTTGTTATAAGGTGTGGGAGGTTTGTTACAAGGCGTGGGAGGTTTGTTATAAGGTGTGGGAGGTTTTTTACGAGGTGTGGGAGGTTTGTTACAAGGTGTGGGAGGTTTGTTACGAGGTGTGGGAGGTGTGTTTTGAGGTGTGGGAGGTTCGTTACGAGGTGTGGGAGGTTTGTTAAGAGGAGTGGGAGGTTTGTTACAAGGTGTGGGAAGTGTGGTAGATTTGTTACAAGGTGTGGGAGGTTACAAGGTGTGGGAGATTTGTTACAAGCTGTGGGAGGTTTTTTAGAAGTTGTGGGAGGTCTGTTAAGAGGTGTGGGAGGTTTGTTACAAGGTGTGGGAGGTTTGTTACAAGGTTTACTACAAGGCATGGGAGGTTTGTTACAGGGCTTGTTACAAGGTGTGGGAGTTTTGTTACAAGGTGTGGGAGGTTTGTTACAAGGCGTGGGAGGTTTGTTACAATGTGTGGGAGGTTTGTTACAAGGTTGTTGAGGTTTGTTATAAGGTGTGGGAGGTTTGTTATGAGGTGTGGGAGGTTTGTTAAGAGGTGTGGGAGGTTTGTTACGAGGTGTGGGAGGTGTGTTTTGAGGTGTGGGAGGTTCGTTACGAGGTGTGGGAGGTTTGTTACAAGATGAGGTAGGTTTGTTATAAGGTGTTGGAGGTTATAAGGTGTGGGAGATGTGGGAGGTTTGTTACAAGGTGTGGGAGTTACAAGGTTATAAGGTGTGGGAGGTTTGTTATAAGGTGTTGGAGGTTTGTTACGAGGTTTGGGAGGTTTGTTACAAGGTGTGGGAGGTTTGTTTCGAGGTGTGGGAGGTTCGTTAAGAGGTGTGGGAGCTTTGTTACGAGGTGTGGGAGGTTTGTTACAAGGTGTGGGAGGTTTGTTATAAGGTGTGGGAGGTTTGTTACGAGGTGTGGGAGGTTTGTTACAAGGTGTGGGAGGTTTGTTAGGAGGTGTGGGAGGTTTGTTATGAGATGTGGGAGGTTTGTTATAAGGTGTGGGAGGTTATAAGGTGTGGGAGGTTTGTTACAAGGCGTGGGAGGTTTGTTATAAGGTGTGGGAGGTTTGTTATGAGGTGTGGGAGGTTTGTTAAGAGGTGTGGGAGGTTTGTTACGAGGTGTGGGAGGTGTGTTTTGAGGTGTGGGAGGTTCGTTACGAGGTGTGGGAGGTTTGTTAAGAGGTGTGGGAGGTTTGTTACAAGGTGTGGGAAGTGTGGTAGATTTGTTACAAGGTGTGGGAGGTTACAAGGTGTGGGAGGTTTGTTACAAGGTGTGGGAGGTTTGTTACAAGGTTTACTACAAGGCATGGGAGGTTTGTTACAGGGCTTGTTACAAGGTGTGGGAGTTTTGTTACAAGGTGTGGGAGGTTTGTTACAAGGCGTGGGAGGTTTGTTACAATGTGTGGGAGGTTTGTTACAAGGTTGTTGAGGTTTGTTATAAGGTGTGGGAGGTTTGTTATAAGGTGTGGGAGGTTATAAGGTGTGGGAGGTTTGTTACAAGGTGTGGGAGGTTTGTAACAAGGTGTGGGAGGTTTGTTATGAGGTGTGGGAGGTTTGTTATAAGGTGTGGGAGGTTTGTTACGAGGTTTGGGAGGTTTGTTACAAGGTGTGGGAGGTTTGTTTCGAGGTGTGGGAGGTTCGTTAAGAGGTGTGGGAGCTTTGTTACGAGGTGTGGGAGGTTTGTTATAAGGTGTGGGAGGTTTGTTACGAGGTGTGGGAGGTTTGTTACAAGGTGTGGGAGGTTTGTTATGAGATGTGGGAGGTTTGTTATAAGGTGTGGGAGGTTATAAGGTGTGGGAGGTTTGTTAGAAGGTGTGGGAGGTTTGTTATGAGGTGTGGGAGGTTTGTTATAAGGTGTGGGAGGTTTGTTACAAGGCGTGGGAGGTTTGTTATAAGGTGTGGGAGGTTTGTTATGAGGTGTGGGAGGTTTGTTAAGAGGTGTGGGAGGTTTGTTACGAGGTGTGGGAGGTGTGTTTTGAGGTGTGGGAGGTTCGTTACGAGGTGTGGGAGGTTTGTTAAGAGGTGTGGGAGGTTTGTTACAAGGTGTGGGAAGTGTGGTAGATTTGTTACAAGGTGTGGGAGGTTACAAGGTGTGGGAGGTTTGTTACAAGCTGTGGGAGGTTTTTTAGAAGTTGTGGGAGGTCTGTTAAGAGGTGTGGGAGGTTTGTTACAAGGTGTGGGAGGTGTGGTAGATTTGTTACAAGGTGTGGGAGGTTACAAGGTGTGGGAGGTTGTTACAAGCTGTGGGAGGTTTTTTATAAGTTGTGGGAGGTTTGTTATAAGGTGTGGGAGGCTTGTTACAATGCGAAGGAGGTTTGTTACAAGGTACGGGAGGTTGTTACAAGGCGTGGGAGGTTTGTTACAAGGTTTGGGAGGCTTGTTACAATGCGAAGGAGTTTTGTTACAAGGTGTGGGAGGTTGTTACAAGGCGTTGGAGGTTTGTTACAAGGCGTGGGAGGTTTGTTACAAGGTTTGGGAGGCTTGTTACAATGCGAAGGAGGTTTGTTACAAGGTGTGGGAGGTTTGTTACAAGGTGTGGGAGGTTTGTTATGAGGTGTAGGAGGTTTGTTATAAGGTGTGGGAGGTTTATTACAAGGCGTGGGAGGTTTGTTATAAGGTGTGGGAGGTTTGTTATGAGGTGTGGGAGGTTTGTTAAGAGGTGTGGGAGGTTTGTTAGAAGGTGTGTGAGGTTTGTTTCGAGGTGTGGGAGCTTTATTAAGAGGTGTGGGAGCTTTGTTACGAGGTGTGGGAGGTTTGTTACAAGGTGTGGGAGGTGTGGTAGATTTGTTACAAGGTGTGGGAGGTTGCAAGGTGTGGGAGGTTGTTACAAGCTGTGGGAGGTTTTTTATAAGTTGTGGGAGGTTTGTTATAAGGTGTGGAAGGCTTGTTACGCAGTGTGGGAGGTTTGTAACAAGGTGTGGGATGTTTGTTACAAAGTTTGTTACAAGGTGTGGGAGGTTTGTTACAGGGTTTGTTACAAGGTGTGGGATGTTTGTTACAAGGTTTGCTGCAAGGCATGGGAGGTTTGTTACAGGGTTTGTTACAAGGTGTGGGAGTTTTGTTACAAGGTGTGGGAGGTTTGTTACAAGGCGTGGGAGGTTTGTTACAATGTGTGGGAGGTTTGTTACAAGGTTGTTGAGGTTTGTTATAAGGTGTGGGAGGTTATAAGGAGTGGGATGTTTGTTACAAGGCGTGGGAGGTTTGTTACAAGGTTTGGGAGGCTTGTTACAATGCGAATGAGTTTTGTTACAAGGTGTGGGAGGTTGTTACAAGGCGTGGGAGGTTTGTTACAAGGCGTGGGAGGTTTGTTACAGGGTTTGTTACAAGGTGTGGGAGTTTTGTTACAAGGTGTGGGAGGTTTGTTACAAGGCGTGGGAGGTTTGTTACAATGTGTGGGAGGTTTGTTACAAGGTTGTTGAGGTTTGTTATAAGGTGTGGGAGGTTTGTTATAAGGTGTGAGAGGTTATAAGGTGTGGGAGGTTTGTTACAAGGTGTGGGAGGTTTGTAACAAGGTGTGGGAGGTTTGTTATGAGGTGTGGGAGGTTTGTTATAAGGTGTGGGAGGTTTGTTACAAGGCGTGGGAGGTTTGTTATAAGGTGTGGGAGGTTTGTTATGAGGTGTGGGAGGTTTGTTAAGAGGTGTGGGAGGTTTGTTACGAGGTGTGGGAGGTGTGTTTTGAGGTGTGGGAGGTTCGTTACGATGTGTGGGAGGTTTGTTACAAGGTGTGGGAGTTACAAGGTTATAAGGTGTGGGAGGTTTGTTATAAGGTGTTGGAGGTTTGTTACGAGGTGTGGGAGGTTTGTTACAAGGGGTGGGAGGTTTGTTTCGAGGTGTGGGAGGTTCGTTAAGAGGTGTGGGAGCTTTGTTACGAGGTGTGTGAGGTTTGTTACAAGGTGTGGGAGGTTTGTTATAAGGTGTGGGAGGTTTGTTACGAGGTGTGGGAGGTTTGTTACAAGGTGTGGGAGGTTTGTTACGAGGTGTGGGAGGTTTGTTATGAGATGTGGGAGGTTTGTTATAAGGTGTGGGAGGTTATAAGGTGTGGGAGGTTTGTTACAAGGTGTGGGAGGTTTGTTATGAGGTGTGGGAGGTTTGTTATGAGGTGTGGGAGGTTTGTTATAAGGTGTGGGAGGTTTGTTACAAGGCGTGGGAGGTTCGTTATAAGGTGTGGGAGGTTTGTTATGAGGTGTGGGAGGTTTGTTAAGAGGTGTGGGAGGTTTGTTACGAGGTGTGGGAGGTGTGTTTTGAGGTGTGGGAGGTTCGTTACGAGGTGTGGGAGGTTTGTTAAGAGGTGTGGGAGGTTTGTTACAAGGTGTGGGAAGTGTGGTAGATTTGTTACAAGGTGTGGGAGGTTACAAGGTGTGGGAGGTTTGTTACAAGCTGTGGGAGGTTTTTTAGAAGTTGTGGGAGGTCTGTTAAGAGGTGTGGGAGGTTTGTTACAAGGTGTGGGAGGTATGGTAGATTTGTTACAAGGTGTGGGAGGTTACGAGGTGTGGGAGGTTGTTACAAGCTGTGGGAGGTTTTTTATAAGTTGTGGGAGGTTTGTTATAAGGTGTGGAAGGCTTGTTACAATGCGAAGGAGGTTTGTTACAAGGTACGGGAGGTTGTTACAAGGCGTGGGAGGTTTGTTACAAGGTTTGGGAGGCTTGTTACAATGCGAAGGAGTTTTGTTACAAGGTGTGGGAGGTTGTTACAAGGCGTTGGAGGTTTGTTACAAGGCGTGGGAGGTTTGTTACAAGGTTTGGGAGGCTTGTTACAATGCGAAGGAGGTTTGTTACAAGGTGTGGGAGGTTTGTTACAAGGTGTGGGAGGTTTGTTATGAGGTGTAGGAGGTTTGTTATAAGGTGTGGGAGGTTTATTACAAGGCGTGGGAGGTTTGTTATAAGGTGTGGGAGGTTTGTTATGAGGTGTGGGAGGTTTGTTAAGAGGTGTGGGAGGTTTGTTAGAAGGTGTGTGAGGTTTGTTTCGAGGTGTGGGAGCTTTATTAAGAGGTGTGGGAGCTTTGTTACGAGGTGTGGGAGGTTTGTTACAAGGTGTGGGAAGTGTGGTAGATTTGTTACAAGGTGTGGGAGGTTACAAGGTGTGGGAGGTTTGTTACAAGCTGTGGGAGGTTTTTTAGAAGTTGTGGGAGGTCTGTTAAGAGGTGTGGGAGGTTTGTTACAAGGTGTGGTAGATTTGTTACAAGGTGTGGGAGGTTACAAGGTGTGGGAGGTTGTTACAAGCTGTGGGAGGTTTTTTAGAAGTTGTGGGAGGTCTGTTAAGAGGTGTGGGAGGTTTGTTACAAGGTGTGGGAGGTGTGGTAGATTTGTTACAAGGTGTGGGAGGTTACAAGGTGTGGGAGGTTGTTACAAGCTGTGGGAGGTTTTTTACAAGGTTTGGGAGGCTTGTTACAATGCGAAGGAGGTTTGTTACAAGGTACGGGAGGTTGTTACAAGGCGTGGGAGGTTTGTTACAAGGTTTGGGAGGCTTGTTACAATGCGAAGGAGTTTTGTTACAAGGTGTGGGAGGTTGTTACAAGGCGTTGGAGGTTTGTTACAAGGCGTGGGAGGTTTGTTACAAGGTTTGGGAGGCTTGTTACAATGCGAAGGAGGTTTGTTACAAGGTGTGGGAGGTTTGTTACAAGGTGTGGGAGGTTTGTTATGAGGTGTAGGAGGTTTGTTATAAGGTGTGGGAGGTTTATTACAAGGCGTGGGAGGTTTGTTATAAGGTGTGGGAGGTTTGTTATGAGGTGTGGGAGGTTTGTTAAGAGGTGTGGGAGGTTTGTTAGAAGGTGTGTGAGGTTTGTTTCGAGGTGTGGGAGCTTTATTAAGAGGTGTGGGAGCTTTGTTACGAGGTGTGGGAGGTTTGTTACAAGGTGTGGGAAGTGTGGTAGATTTGTTACAAGGTGTGGGAGGTTACAAGGTGTGGGAGGTTTGTTACAAGCTGTGGGAGGTTTTTTAGAAGTTGTGGGAGGTCTGTTAAGAGGTGTGGGAGGTTTGTTACAAGGTGTGGGAGGTGTGGTAGATTTGTTACAAGGTGTGGGAGGTTACAAGGTGTGGGAGGTTGTTACAAGCTGTAGGAGGTTTTTTATAAGTTGTGGGAGGTTTGTTATAAGGTGTGGGAGGCTTGTTACAATGCGAAGGAGGTTTGTTACAAGGTACGGGAGGTTGTTACAAGGCGTGGGAGGTTTGTTACAAGGTTTGGGAGGCTTGTTACAATGCGAAGGAGTTTTGTTACAAGGTGTGGGAGGTTGTTACAAGGCGTTGGAGGTTTGTTACAAGGCGTGGGAGGTTTGTTACAAGGTTTGGGAGGCTTGTTACAATGCGAAGGAGGTTTGTTACAAGGTGTGGGAGGTATGTTACAAGGTGTGGGAGGTTTGTTATGAGGTGTAGGAGGTTTGTTATAAGGTGTGGGAGGTTTATTACAAGGCGTGGGAGGTTTGTTATAAGGTGTGGGAGGTTTGTTATGAGGTGTGGGAGGTTTGTTAAGAGGTGTGGGAGGTTTGTTAGAAGGTGTGTGAGGTTTGTTTCGAGGTGTGGGAGCTTTATTAAGAGGTGTGGGAGCTTTGTTACGAGGTGTGGGAGGTTTGTTACAAGGTGTGGGAGGTGTGGTAGATTTGCTACAAGGTGTGGGAGGTTGCAAGGTGTGGGAGGTTGTTACAAGCTGTGGGAGGTTTTTTATAAGTTGTGGGAGGTTTGTTATAAGGTGTGGAAGGCTTGTTAAAACGTGAAGGAGGTTTGTTACGCAGTGTGGGAGGTTTGTAACAAGGTGTGGGATGTTTGTTACAAAGTTTGTTACAAGGTGTGGGAGGTTTGTTACAGGGTTTGTTACAAGGTGTGGGATGTTTGTTACAAGGTTTGCTACAAGGCATGGGAGGTTTGTTACAGGGTTTGTTACAAGGTGTGGGAGTTTTGTTACAAGGTGTGGGAGGTTTGTTACAAGGCGTGGGAGGTTTGTTACAATGTGTGGGAGGTTTGTTACAAGGTTGTTGAGGTTTGTTATAAGGTGTGGGAGGTTATAAGGAGTGGGATGTTTGTTACAAGGCGTGGGAGGTTTGTTACAAGGTTTGGGAGGCTTGTTACAATGCGAAGGAGTTTTGTTACAAGGTGTGGGAGGTTGTTACAAGGCGTGGGAGGTTTGTTACAAGGCGTGGGAGGTTTGTTACAGGGTTTGTTACAAGGTGTGGGAGTTTTGTTACAAGGTGTGGGAGGTTTGTTACAATGTGTGGGAGGTTTGTTACAAGGTTGTTGAGGTTTGTTATAAGGTGTGGGAGGTTTGTTATAAGGTGTGGGAGGTTATAAGGTGTGGGAGGTTTGTTACAAGGTGTGGGAGGTTTGTAACAAGGTGTGGGAGGTTTGTTATGAGGTGTGGGAGGTTTGTTATAAGGTGTGGGAGGTTTGTTACAAGGCGTGGGAGGTTTGTTATAAGGTGTGGGAGGTTTGTTATGAGGTGTGGGAGGTTTGTTAAGAGGTGTGGGAGGTTTGTTACGAGGTGTGGGAGGTGTGTTTTGAGGTGTGGGAGGTTCGTTACGAGGTGTGGGAGGTTTGTTACAAGGTGTGGGAGTTACAAGGTTATAAGGTGTGGGAGGTTTGTTATAAGGTGTTGGAGGTTTGTTACGAGGTGTGGGAGGTTTGTTACAAGGTGTGGGAGGTTTGTTTCGAGGTGTGGGAGGTTCGTTAAGAGGTGTGGGAGCTTTGTTACGAGGTGTGGGAGGTTTGTTACAAGGTGTGGGAGGTTTGTTATAAGGTGTGGGAGGTTTGTTACGAGGTGTGGGAGGTTTGTTACAAGGTGTGGGATGTTTGTTACGAGGTGTGGGAGGTTTGTTATGAGATGTGGGAGGTTTGTTATAAGGTGTGGGAGGTTATAAGGTGTGGGAGGTTTGTTACAAGGTGTGGGAGGTTTGTTATGAGGTGTGGGAGGTTTGTTATGAGGTGTGGGAGGTTTGTTATAAGGTGTGGGAGGTTTGTTACAAGGCGTGGGAGGTTCGTTATAAGGTGTGGGAGGTTTGTTATGAGGTGTGGGAGGTTTGTTAAGAGGTGTGGGAGGTTTGTTACGAGGTGTGGGAGGTGTGTTTTGAGGTGTGGGAGGTTCGTTACGAGGTGTGGGAGGTTTGTTAAGAGGTGTGGGAGGTTTGTTTCGAGGTGTGGGAGGTTCGTTAAGAGGTGTGGGAGCTTTGTTACGAGGTGTGGGAGGTTTGTTATAAGGTGTGGGAGGTTTGTTACGAGGTGTGGGAGGTTTGTTACAAGGTGTGGGAGGTTTGTTATGAGATGTGGGAGGTTTGTTATAAGGTGTGGGAGGTTATAAGGTGTGGGAGGTTTGTTAGAAGGTGTGGGAGGTTTGTTATGAGGTTTGGGAGGTTTGTTATAAGGTGTGGGAGGTTTGTTACAAGGCGTGGGAGGTTTGTTATAAGGTGTGGGAGGTTTGTTATGAGGTGTGGGAGGTTTGTTAAGAGGTGTGGGAGGTTTGTTACGAGGTGTGGGAGGTGTGTTTTGAGGTGTGGGAGGTTCGTTACGAGGTGTGGGAGGTTTGTTAAGAGGTGTGGGAGGTTTGTTACAAGGTGTGGGAAGTGTGGTAGATTTGTTACAAGGTGTGGGAGGTTACAAGGTGTGGGAGGTTTGTTACAAGCTGTGGGAGGTTTTTTAGAAGTTGTGGGAGGTCTGTTAAGAGGTGTGGGAGGTTTGTTACAAGGTGTGGGAGGTGTGGTAGATTTGTTACAAGGTGTGGGAGGTTACAAGGTGTGGGAGGTTGTTACAAGCTGTGGGAGGTTTTTTATAAGTTGTGGGAGGTTTGTTATAAGGTGTGGGAGGCTTGTTACAATGCGAAGGAGGTTTGTTACAAGGTACGGGAGGTTGTTACAAGGCGTGGGAGGTTTGTTACAAGGTTTGGGAGGCTTGTTACAATGCGAAGGAGTTTTGTTACAAGGTGTGGGAGGTTGTTACAAGGCGTTGGAGGTTTGTTACAAGGCGTGGGAGGTTTGTTACAAGGTTTGGGAGGCTTGTTACAATGCGAAGGAGGTTTGTTACAAGGTGTGGGAGGTTTGTTACAAGGTGTGGGAGGTTTGTTATGAGGTGTAGGAGGTTTGTTATAAGGTGTGGGAGGTTTATTACAAGGCGTGGGAGGTTTGTTATAAGGTGTGGGAGGTTTGTTATGAGGTGTGGGAGGTTTGTTAAGAGGTGTGGGAGGTTTGTTAGAAGGTGTGTGAGGTTTGTTTCGAGGTGTGGGAGCTTTATTAAGAGGTGTGGGAGCTTTGTTACGAGGTGTGGGAGGTTTGTTACAAGGTGTGGGAGGTGTCGTAGATTTGTTACAAGGTGTGGGAGGTTGCAAGGTGTGGGAGGTTGTTACAAGCTGTGGGAGGTTTTTTATAAGTTGTGGGAGGTTTGTTATAAGGTGTGGAAGGCTTGTTACGCAGTGTGGGAGGTTTGTAACAAGGTGTGGGATGTTTGTTACAAAGTTTGTTACAAGGTGTGGGAGGTTTGTTACAGGGTTTGTTACAAGGTGTGGGATGTTTGTTACAAGGTTTGCTACAAGGCATGGGAGGTTTGTTACAGGGTTTGTTACAAGGTGTGGGAGTTTTGTTACAAGGTGTGGGAGGTTTGTTACAAGGCGTGGGAGGTTTGTTACAATGTGTGGGAGGTTTGTTACAAGGTTGTTGAGGTTTGTTATAAGGTGTGGGAGGTTATAAGGAGTGGGATGTTTGTTACAAGGCGTGGGAGGTTTGTTACAAGGTTTGGGAGGCTTTTTACAATGCGAAGGAGTTTTGTTACAAGGTGTGGGGGGTTGTTACAAGGCGTGGGAGGTTTGTTACAAGGCGTGGGAGGTTTGTTACAGGGTTTGTTACAAGGTGTGGGAGTTTTGTTACAAGGTGTGGGAGGTTTGTTACAAGGCGTGGGAGGTTTGTTACAATGTGTGGGAGGTTTGTTACAAGGTTGTTGAGGTTTGTTATAAGGTGTGGGAGGTTTGTTATAAGGTGTGGGAGGTTATAAGGTGTGGGAGGTTTGTTACAAGGTGTGGGAGGTTTGTAACAAGGTGTGGGAGGTTTGTTATGAGGTGTGGGAGGTTTGTTATAAGGTGTGGGAGGTTTGTTACAAGGCGTGGGAGGTTTGTTATAAGGTGTGGGAGGTTTGTTATGAGGTGTGGGAGGTTTGTTAAGAGGTGTGGGAGGTTTGTTACGAGGTGTGGGAGGTTCGTTACGATGTGTGGGAGGTTTGTTACAAGGTGTGGGAGTTACAAGGTTATAAGGTGTGGGAGGTTTGTTATAAGGTGTTGGAGGTTTGTTACGAGGTGTGGGAGGTTTGTTACAAGGTGTGGGAGGTTTGTTTCGAGGTGTGGGAGGTTCGTTAAGAGGTGTGGGAGCTTTGTTACGAGGTGTGTGAGGTTTGTTACAAGGTGTGGGAGGTTTGTTATAAGGTGTGGGAGGTTTGTTACGAGGTGTGGGAGGTTTGTTACAAGGTGTGGGAGGTTTGTTACGAGGTGTGGGAGGTTTGTTATGAGATGTGGGAGGTTTGTTATAAGGTGTGGGAGGTTATAAGGTGTGGGAGGTTTGTTACAAGGTGTGGGAGGTTTGTTATGAGGTGTGGGAGGTTTGTTATGAGGTGTGGGAGGTTTGTTATAAGGTGTGGGAGGTTTGTTACAAGGCGTGGGAGGTTCGTTATAAGGTGTGGGAGGTTTGTTATGAGGTGTGGGAGGTTTGTTAAGAGGTGTGGGAGGTTTGTTACGAGGTGTGGGAGGTGTGTTTTGAGGTGTGGGAGGTTCGTTACGAGGTGTGGGAGGTTTGTTAAGAGGTGTGGGAGGTTTGTTACAAGGTGTGGGAAGTGTGGTAGATTTGTTACAAGGTGTGGGAGGTTACAAGGTGTGGGAGGTTTGTTACAAGCTGTGGGAGGTTTTTTAGAAGTTGTGGGAGGTCTGTTAAGAGGTGTGGGAGGTTTGTTACAAGGTGTGGGAGGTATGGTAGATTTGTTACAAGGTGTGGGAGGTTACGAGGTGTGGGAGGTTGTTACAAGCTGTGGGAGGTTTTTTATAAGTTGTGGGAGGTTTGTTATAAGGTGTGGAAGGCTTGTTACAATGCGAAGGAGGTTTGTTACAAGGTACGGGAGGTTGTTACAAGGCGTGGGAGGTTTGTTACAAGGTTTGGGAGGCTTGTTACAATGCGAAGGAGTTTTGTTACAAGGTGTGGGAGGTTGTTACAAGGCGTTGGAGGTTTGTTACAAGCCGTGGGAGGTTTGTTACAAGGTTTGGGAGGCTTGTTACAATGCGAAGGAGGTTTGTTACAAGGTGTGGGAGGTTTGTTACAAGGTGTGGGAGGTTTGTTATGAGGTGTAGGAGGTTTGTTATAAGGTGTGGGAGGTTTATTACAAGGCGTGGGAGGTTTGTTATAAGGTGTGGGAGGTTTGTTATGAGGTGTGGGAGGTTTGTTAAGAGGTGTGGGAGGTTTGTTAGAAGGTGTGTGAGGTTTGTTTCGAGGTGTGGGATCTTTATTAAGAGGTGTGGGAGCTTTGTTACGAGGTGTGGGAGGTTTGTTACAAGGTGTGGGAAGTGTGGTAGATTTGTTACAAGGTGTGGGAGGTTACAAGGTGTGGGAGGTTTGTTACAAGCTGTGGGAGGTTTTTTAGAAGTTGTGGGAGGTCTGTTAAGAGGTGTGGGAGGTTTGTTACAAGGTGTGGGAGGTGTGGTAGATTTGTTACAAGGTGTGGGAGGTTACAAGGTGTGGGAGGTTGTTACAAGCTGTGGGAGGTTTTTTAGAAGTTGTGGGAGGTCTGTTAAGAGGTGTGGGAGGTTTGTTACAAGGTGTGGGAGGTGTGGTAGATTTGTTACAAGGTGTGGGAGGTTACAAGGTGTGGGAGGTTGTTACAAGCTGTGGGAGGTTTTTTATAAGTTGTGGGAGGTTTGTTATAAGGTGTGGAAGGCTTGTTACAATGCGAAGGAGGTTTGTTACAAGGTACGGGAGGTTGTTACAAGGCGTGGGAGGTTTGTTACAAGGTTTGGGAGGCTTGTTACAATGCGAAGGAGTTTTGTTACAAGGTGTGGGAGGTTGTTACAAGGCGTTGGAGGTTTGTTACAAGGCGTGGGAGGTTTGTTACAAGGTTTGGGAGGCTTGTTACAATGCGAAGGAGGTTTGTTACAAGGTGTGGGAGGTTTGTTACAAGGTGTGGGAGGTTTGTTATGAGGTGTAGGAGGTTTGTTATAAGGTGTGGGAGGTTTATTACAAGGCGTGGGAGGTTTGTTATAAGGTGTGGGAGGTTTGTTATGAGGTGTGGGAGGTTTGTTAAGAGGTGTGGGAGGTTTGTTAGAAGGTGTGTGAGGTTTGTTTCGAGGTGTGGGAGCTTTATTAAGAGGTGTGGGAGCTTTGTTACGAGGTGTGGGAGGTTTGTTACAAGGTGTGGGAAGTGTGGTAGATTTGTTACAAGGTGTGGGAGGTTACAAGGTGTGGGAGGTTTGTTACAAGCTGTGGGAGGTTTTTTAGAAGTTGTGGGAGGTCTGTTAAGAGGTGTGGGAGGTTTGTTACAAGGTGTGGGAGGTGTGGTAGATTTGTTACAAGGTGTGGGAGGTTACAAGGTGTGGGAGGTTGTTACAAGCTGTAGGAGGTTTTTTATAAGTTGTGGGAGGTTTGTTATAAGGTGTGGGAGGCTTGTTACAATGCGAAGGAGGTTTGTTACAAGGTACGGGAGGTTGTTACAAGGCGTGGGAGGTTTGTTACAAGGTTTGGGAGGCTTGTTACAATGCGAAGGAGTTTTGTTACAAGGTGTGGGAGGTTGTTACAAGGCGTTGGAGGTTTGTTACAAGGCGTGGGAGGTTTGTTACAAGGTTTGGGAGGCTTGTTACAATGCGAAGGAGGTTTGTTACAAGGTGTGGGAGGTTTGTTACAAGGTGTGGGAGGTTTGTTATGAGGTGTAGGAGGTTTGTTATAAGGTGTGGGAGGTTTATTACAAGGCGTGGGAGGTTTGTTATAAGGTGTGGGAGGTTTGTTATGAGGTGTGGGAGGTTTGTTAAGAGGTGTGGGAGGTTTGTTAGAAGGTGTGTGAGGTTTGTTTCGAGGTGTGGGAGCTTTATTAAGAGGTGTGGGAGCTTTGTTACGAGGTGTGGGAGGTTTGTTACAAGGTGTGGGAGGTGTGGTAGATTTGCTACAAGGTGTGGGAGGTTGCAAGGTGTGGGAGGTTGTTACAAGCTGTGGGAGGTTTTTTATAAGTTGTGGGAGGTTTGTTATAAGGTGTGGAAGGTTTGTTAAAACGTGAAGGAGGTTTGTTACGCAGTGTGGGAGGTTTGTAACAAGGTGTGGGATGTTTGTTACAAAGTTTGTTACAAGGTGTGGGAGGTTTGTTACAGGGTTTGTTACAAGGTGTGGGATGTTTGTTACAAGGTTTGCTACAAGGCATGGGAGGTTTGTTACAATGTGTGGGAGGTTTGTTACAAGGTTGTTGAGGTTTGTTATAAGGTGTGGGAGGTTATAAGGAGTGGGATGTTTGTTACAAGGCGTGGGAGGTTTGTTACAAGGTTTGGGAGGCTTGTTACAATGCGAAGGAGTTTTGTTACAAGGTGTGGGAGGTTGTTACAAGGCGTGGGAGGTTTGTTACAAGGCGTGGGAGGTTTGTTACAGGGTTTGTTACAAGGTGTGGGAGTTTTGTTACAAGGTGTGGGAGGTTTGTTACAATGTGTGGGAGGTTTGTTACAAGGTTGTTGAGGTTTGTTATAAGGTGTGGGAGGTTTGTTATAAGGTGTGGGAGGTTATAAGGTGTGGGAGGTTTGTTACAAGGTGTGGGAGGTTTGTAACAAGGTGTGGGAGGTTTGTTATGAGGTGTGGGAGGTTTGTTATAAGGTGTGGGAGGTTTGTTACAAGGCGTGGGAGGTTTGTTATAAGGTGTGGGAGGTTTGTTATGAGGTGTGGGAGGTTTGTTAAGAGGTGTGGGAGGTTTGTTACGAGGTGTGGGAGGTGTGTTTTGAGGTGTGGGAGGTTCGTTACGAGGTGTGGGAGGTTTGTTACAAGGTGTGGGAGTTACAAGGTTATAAGGTGTGGGAGGTTTGTTATAAGGTGTTGGAGGTTTGTTACGAGGTGTGGGAGGTTTGTTACAAGGTGTGGGATGTTTGTTTCGAGGTGTGGGAGGTTCGTTAAGAGGTGTGGGAGCTTTGTTACGAGGTGTGGGAGGTTTGTTACAAGGTGTGGGAGGTTTGTTATAAGGTGTGGGAGGTTTGTTACGAGGTGTGGGAGGTTTGTTACAAGGTGTGGGAGGTTTGTTACGAGGTGTGGGAGGTTTGTTATGAGATGTGGGAGGTTTGTTATAAGGTGTGGGAGGTTATAAGGTGTGGGAGGTTTGTTACAAGGTGTGGGAGGTTTGTTATGAGGTGTGGGAGGTTTGTTACAAGGCGTGGGAGGTTCGTTATAAGGTGTGGGAGGTTTGTTATGAGGTGTGGGAGGTTTGTTAAGAGGTGTGGGAGGTTTGTTACGATGTGTGGGAGGTGTGTTTTGAGGTGTGGGAGGTCCGTTACGAGGTGTGGGAGGTTTGTTAAGAGGTGTGGGAGGTTTGTTACAAGGTGTGGGAAGTGTGGTAGATTTGTTACAAGGTGTGGGAGGTTACAAGGTGTGGGAGGTTTGTTACAAGCTGTGGGAGGTTTTTTAGAAGTTGTGGGAGGTCTGTTAAGAGGTGTGGGAGGTTTGTTACAAGGTGTGGGAGGTGTGGTAGATTTGTTACAAGGTGTGGGAGGTTACAAGGTGTGGGAGGTTGTTACAAGCTATGGGAGGTTTTTTATAAGTTGTGGGAGGTTTGTTATAAGGTGTGGAAGGCTTGTTACAATGCGAAGGAGGTTTGTTACAAGGTACGGGAGGTTGTTACAAGGCGTGGGAGGTTTGTTACAAGGTTTGGGAGGCTTGTTACAATGCGAAGGAGTTTTGTTACAAGGTGTGGGAGGTTGTTACAAGGCGTGGGAGGTTTGTTACAAGGCGTGGGAGGTTTGTTACAAGGTTTGGGAGGCTTGTTACAATGCGAAGGAGGTTTGTTACAAGGTGTGGGAGGTTTGTTACAAGGTGTGGGAGGTTTGTTATGAGGTGTAGGAGGTTTGTTATAAGGTGTGGGAGGTTTATTACAAGGCGTGGGAGGTTTGTTATAAGGTGTGGGAGGTTTGTTATGAGGTGTGGGAGGTTTGTTAAGAGGTGTGGGAGGTTTGTTAGAAGGTGTGTGAGGTTTGTTTCGAGGTGTGGGAGCTTTATTAAGAGGTGTGGGAGCTTTGTTACGAGGTGTGGGAGGTTTGTTACAAGGTGTGGGAAGTGTGGTAGATTTGTTACAAGGTGTGGGAGGTTTGTTACAAGCTGTGGGAGGTTTTTTAGAAGTTGTGGGAGGTCTGTTAAGAGGTGTGGGAGGTTTGTTACAAGGTGTGGGAGGTGTGGTAGATTTGTTACAAGGTGTGGGAGGTTACAAGGTGTGGGAGGTTGTTACAAGCTGTGGGAGGTTTTTTATAAGTTGTGGGAGGTTTGTTATAAGGTGTGGGAGGCTTGTTACAATGCGAAGGAGGTTTGTTACAATGTACGGGAGGTTGTTACAAGGCGTGGGAGGTTTGTTACAAGGTTTGGGAGGCTTGTTACAATGCGAAGGAGTTTTGTTACAAGGTGTGGGAGGTTGTTACAAGGCGTTGGAGGTTTGTTACAAGGCGTGGGAGGTTTGTTACAAGGTTTGGGAGGTTTGTTACAAGGTGTGGGAGGTTTGTTACAAGGTGTGGGAGGTTTGTTATGAGGTGTAGGAGGTTTGTTATAAGGTGTGGGAGGTTTGTTATGAGGTGTAGGAGGTTTGTTATAAGGTGTGGGAGGTTTATTACAAGGCGTGGGAGGTTTGTTATAAGGTGTGGGAGGTTTGTTATGAGGTGTGGGAGGTTTGTTAAGAGGTGTGGGAGGTTTGTTAGAAGGTGTGTGAGGTTTGTTTCGAGGTGTGGGAGCTTTATTAAGAGGTGTGGGAGCTTTGTTACGAGGTGTGGGAGGTTTGTTACAAGGTGTGGGAGGTGTGGTAGATTTGCTACAAGGTGTGGGAGGTTGCAAGGTGTGGGAGGTTGTTACAAGCTGTGGGAGGTTTTTTATAAGTTGTGGGAGGTTTGTTATAAGGTGTGGAAGGCTTGTTAAAACGTGAAGGAGGTTTGTTACGCAGTGTGGGAGGTTTGTAACAAGGTGTGGGATGTTTGTTACAAGGTTTGCTACAAGGCATGGGAGGTTTGTTACAGGGTTTGTTACAAGGTGTGGGAGTTTTGTTACAAGGTGTGGGAGGTTTGTTACAAGGCGTGGGAGGTTTGTTACAATGCGAAGGATTTTTGTTACAAGGTGTGGGAGGTTATAAGGAGTGGGATGTTTGTTACAAGGCGTGGGAGGTTTGTTACAAGGTTTGGGAGGCTTGTTACAATGCGAAGGAGTTTTGTTACAAGGTGTGGGAGGTTGTTACAAGGCGTGGGAGGTTTGTTATAAGGTGTGGGAGGTTATAAGGAGTGGGATGTTTGTTACAAGGCGTGGGAGGTTTGTTACAAGGTTTGGGAGGCTTGTTACAATGCGAAGGAGTTTTGTTACAAGGTGTGGGAGGTTGTTACAAGGCGTGGGAGGTTTGTTACAAGGCGTGGGAGGTTTGTTACAGGGTTTGTTACAAGGTGTGGGAGTTTTGTTACAAGGTGTGGGAGGTTTGTTACAATGTGTGGGAGGTTTGTTACAAGGTTGTTGAGGTTTGTTATAAGGTGTGGGAGGTTTGTTATAAGGTGTGGGAGGTTATAAGGTGTGGGAGGTTTGTTACAAGGTGTGGGAGGTTTGTAACAAGGTGTGGGAGGTTTGTTATGAGGTGTGGGAGGTTTGTTATAAGGTGTGGGAGGTTTGTTACAAGGCGTGGGAGGTTTGTTATAAGGTGTGGGAGGTTTGTTATGAGGTGTGGGAGGTTTGTTAAGAGGTGTGGGAGGTTTGTTACGAGGTGTGGGAGGTGTGTTTTGAGGTGTGGGAGGTTCGTTACGAGGTGTGGGAGGTTTGTTACAAGGTGTGGGAGTTACAAGGTTATAAGGTGTGGGAGGTTTGTTATAAGGTGTTGGAGGTTTGTTACGAGGTGTGGGAGGTTTGTTACAAGGTGTGGGTGGTTTGTTTCGAGGTGTGGGAGGTTCGTTAAGAGGTGTGGGAGCTTTGTTACGAGGTGTGGGAGGTTTGTTACAAGGTGTGGGAGGTTTGTTATAAGGTGTGGGAGGTTTGTTACGAGGTGTGGGAGGTTTGTTACAAGGTGTGGGAGGTTTGTTACGAGGTGTGGGAGGTTTGTTATGAGATGTGGGAGGTTTGTTATAAGGTGTGGGAGGTTATAAGGTGTGGGAGGTTTGTTACAAGGTGTGGGAGGTTTGTTATGAGGTGTGGGAGGTTTGTTATGAGGTGTGGGAGGTTTGTTATAAGGTGTGGGAGGTTTGTTACAAGGCGTGGGAGGTTCGTTATAAGGTGTGGGAGGTTTGTTATGAGGTGTGGGAGGTTTGTTAAGAGGTGTGGGAGGTTTGTTACGATGTGTGGAAGGTGTGTTTTGAGGTGTGGGAGGTTCTTTACGAGGTGTGGGAGGTTTGTTAAGAGGTGTGGGAGGTTTGTTACAAGGTGTGGGAAGTGTGGTAGATTTGTTACAAGGTGTGGGAGGTTACAAGGTGTGGGAGGTTTGTTACAAGCTGTGGGAGGTTTTTTAGAAGTTGTGGGAGGTCTGTTAAGAGGTGTGGGAGGTTTGTTACAAGGTGTGGGAGGTGTGGTAGATTTGTTACAAGGTGTGGGAGGTTACAAGGTGTGGGAGGTTGTTACAAGCTATGGGAGGTTTTTTATAAGTTGTGGGAGGTTTGTTATAAGGTGTGGAAGGCTTGTTACAATGCGAAGGAGGTTTGTTACAAGGTACGGGAGGTTGTTACAAGGCGTGGGAGGTTTGTTACAAGGTTTGGGAGGCTTGTTACAATGCGAAGGAGTTTTGTTACAAGGTGTGGGAGGTTGTTACAAGGCGTGGGAGGTTTGTTACAAGGCGTGGGAGGTTTGTTACAAGGTTTGGGAGGCTTGTTACAATGCGAAGGAGGTTTGTTACAAGGTGTGGGAGGTTTGTTACAAGGTGTGGGAGGTTTGTTATGAGGTGTAGGAGGTTTGTTATAAGGTGTGGGAGGTTTATTACAAGGCGTGGGAGGTTTGTTATAAGGTGTGGGAGGTTTGTTATGAGGTGTGGGAGGTTTGTTAAGAGGTGTGGGAGGTTTGTTAGAAGGTGTGTAAGGTTTGTTTCGAGGTGTGGGAGCTTCATTAAGAGGTGTGGGAGCTTTGTTACGAGGTGTGGGAGGTTTGTTACAAGGTGTGGGAGGTTACAAGGTGTGGGAGGTTGTTACAAGCTGTGGGAGGTTTTTTATAAGTTGTGGGAGGTTTGTTATAAGGTGTGGAAGGCTTGTTACAACGTGAAGGAGGTTTGTTACGCAGTGTGGGAGGTTTGTAACAAGGTGTGGGATGTTTGTTACAAAGTTTTTTACAAGGTGTGGGAGGTTTGTTACAGGGTTTGTTACAAGGTGTGGGAGTTTTGTTACAAGGTTTGTTACAAGGTGTGGGATGTTTGTTACAAGGTTTGCTACAAGGCATGGGAGGTTTGTTACAGGGTTTGTTACAAGGTGTGGGAGTTTTGTTACAAGGTGTGGGAGGTTTGTTACAAGGCGTGGGAGGTTTGTTACAATGTGTGGGAGGTTTGTTACAAGGTTGTTGATGTTTGTTATAAGGTGTGGGAGGTTATAAGGAGTGGGATGTTTGTTACAAGGCGTGGGAGGTTTGTTACAAGGTTTGGGAGGCTTGTTACAATGCGAAGGAGTTTTGTTACAAGGTGTGGGAGGTTGTTACAAGGCGTGGGAGGTTTGTTACAAGGCGTGGGAGGTTTGTTACAAGGTTTGGGAGGCTTGTTACAATGCGAAGGAGGTTTGTTACAAGGTGTGGGAGGTTTGTTACAAGGTGTGGGGGGTTTGTTATGAGATGTAAGAGGTTTGTTATAAGGTGTGGGAGGTTTATTACAAGGCGTGGGAGGTTTGTTATAAGGTGTGGGAGGTTTGTTATGAGGTGTGGGAGGTTTGTTAAGAGGTGTGGGAGGTTTGTTAGAAGGTGTGTGAGGTTTGTTTCGAGGTGTGGGAGCTTTATTAAGAGGTGTGGGAGCTTTGTTACGAGGTGTGGGAGGTTTATTACAAGGTTTGTTACAAGGTGTGGGAGGTTTGTTACAAGGTTTGTTACAAGGTGTGGGATGTTTGTTACAAGGTGTGGGAGGTTTGTTACAAGGTTTGTTACAATGTGTGGGAGGTTTGTTACAAGGTGTGGGAGGTTTGTTACAGGGTTTGTTACAAGGTGTGGGAGGTTTGCTACAAGGTTTGTTACAAGGTGTGGGGGGTTTGTTACAAGGTTTGTTACAAGGCGTGGGAGGTTTGTTACAGGGTTTGTTACAAGGTGTGGGAGTTTTGTTACAAGGCGTGAGAGGTTTGTTACAAGGCGTGGGAGGTTGTTACAAGGCGTGGGAGGTTTGTTACAAGGTTTGGGAGGCTTGTTACAATGCGAAGGAGTTTTGTTACAAGGTGTGGGAGGTTGTTACAAGGCGTGGGATGTTTGTTACAAGGCGTGGGAGGTTTGTTACAAGGTTTGGGAGGCTTGTTACAATGCGAAGGAGGTTTGTTACAAGGTGTGGGAGGTTTGTTACAAGGTGTGGGAGGTTTGTTATGAGGTGTAGGAGGTTTGTTATAAGGTGTGGGAGGTTTATTACAAGGCGTGGGAGGTTTGTTATAAGGTGTGGGAGGTTTGTTATGAGGTGTGGGAGGTTTGTTAAGAGGTGTGGGAGGTTTGTTAGAAGGTGTGTGAGGTTTGTTTCGAGGTGTGGGAGCTTTATTAAGAGGTGTGGGAGCTTTGTTACGAGCTTTAGGAGGTTTGTTACAAGGTGTGGGAGGTGTGGTAGATTTGTTACAAGGTGTGGGAGGTTACAAGGTGTGGGAGGTTGTTACAAGCTGTGGGAGGTTTTTTATAAGTTGTGGGAGGTTTGTTATAAGGTGTGGAAGGCTTGTTACAACGTGAAGGAGGTTTGTTACGCAGTGTGGGAGGTTTGTAACAAGGTGTGGGATGTTTGTTACAAAGTTTGTTACAAGGTGTGGGAGGTTTGTTACAGGGTTTGTTACAAGGTGTGGGAGTTTTGTTACAAGGTTTGTTACAAGGTGTGGGAGGTTTGTTACAAGGTTTGCTACAAGGCATGGGAGGTTTGTTACAGGGTTTGTTACAAGGTGTGGGAGTTTTGTTACAAGGTGTGGGAGGTTTGTTACAAGGCGTGGGAGGTTTGTTACAATGTGTGGGAGGTTTGTTACAAGGTTGTTGAGGTTTGTTATAAGGTGTGGGAGGTTATAAGGAGTGGGATGTTTGTTACAAGGCGTGGGAGGTTTGTTACAAGGTTTGGGAGGCTTGTTACAATGCGAAGGAGTTTTGTTACAAGGTGTGGGAGGTTGTTACAAGGCGTGGGAGGTTTGTTACAAGGCGTGGGAGGTTTGTTACAGGGTTTGTTACAAGGTGTGGGAGTTTTGTTACAAGGTGTGGGAGGTTTGTTACAAGGCGTGGGAGGTTTGTTACAATGTGTGGGAGGTTTGTTACAAGGTTGTTGAGGTTTGTTATAAGGTGTGGGAGGTTTGTTATAAGGTGTGGGAGGTTATAAGGTGTGGGAGGTTTGTTACAAGGTGTGGGAGGTTTGTAACAAGGTGTGGGAGGTTTGTTATGAGGTGTGGGAGGTTTGTTATAAGGTGTGGGAGGTTTGTTACAAGGCGTGGGAGGTTTGTTATAAGGTGTGGGAGGTTTGTTATGAGGTGTGGGAGGTTTGTTAAGAGGTGTGGGAGGTTTGTTACGAGGTGTGGGAGGTGTGTTTTGAGGTGTGGGAGGTTCGTTACGAGGTGTGGGAGGTTTGTTACAAGGTGTGGGAGTTACAAGGTTATAAGGTGTGGGAGGTTTGTTATAAGGTGTTGGAGGTTTGTTACGAGGTGTGGGAGGTTTGTTACAAGGTGTGGGAGGTTTGTTTCGAGGTGTGGGAGGTTCGTTAAGAGGTGTGGGAGCTTTGTTACGAGGTGTGTGAGGTTTGTTACAAGGTGTGGGAGGTTTGTTATAAGGTGTGGGAGGTTTGTTACGAGGTGTGGGAGGTTTGTTACAAGGTGTGGGAGGTTTGTTACGAGGTGTGGGAGGTTTGTTATGAGATGTGGGAGGTTTGTTATAAGGTGTGGGAGGTTATAAGGTGTGGGAGGTTTGTTACAAGGTGTGGGAGGTTTGTTATGAGGTGAGGGAGGTTTGTTATGAGGTGTAGGAGGTTTGTTATAAGGTGTGGGAGGTTTATTACAAGGCGTGGGAGGTTTGTTATAAGGTGTGGGAGGTTTGTTATGAGGTGTGGGAGGTTTGTTAAGAGGTGTGGGAGGTTTGTTAGAAGGTGTGTGAGGTTTGTTTCGAGGTGTGGGAGCTTTATTAAGAGGTGTGGGAGCTTTGTTACGAGCTTTGGGAGGTTTGTTACAAGGTGTGGGAGGTGTGGTAGATTTGTTACAAGGTGTGGGAGGTTACAAGGTGTGGGAGGTTGTTACAAGCTGTGGGAGGTTTTTTATAAGTTGTGGGAGGTTTGTTATAAGGTGTGGAAGGCTTGTTACAACGTGAAGGAGGTTTGTTACGCAGTGTGGGAGGTTTGTAACAAGGTGTGGGATGTTTGTTACAAAGTTTGTTACAAGGTGTGGGAGGTTTGTTACAGGGTTTGTTACAAGGTGTGGGAGTTTTGTTACAAGGTTTGTTACAAGGTGTGGGAGGTTTGTTACAAGGTTTGCTACAAGGCATGGGAGGTTTGTTACAGGGTTTGTTACAAGGTGTGGGAGTTTTGTTACAAGGTGTGGGAGGTTTGTTACAAGGCGTGGGAGGTTTGTTACAATGTGTGGGAGGTTGTTACAAGCTGTGGGAGGTTTTTTATAAGTTGTGGGAGGTTTGTTATAAGGTGTGGAAGGCTTGTTAAAACGTGAAGGAGGTTTGTTACGCAGTGTGGGAGGTTTGTAACAAGGTGTGGGATGTTTGTTACAAAGTTTGTTACAAGGTGTGGGAGGTTTGTTACAGGGTTTGTTACAAGGTGTGGGATGTTTGTTACAAGGTTTGCTACAAGGCATGGGAGGTTTGTTACAGGGTTTGTTACAAGGTGTGGGAGTTTTGTTACAAGGTGTGGGAGGTTTGTTACAAGGCGTGGGAGGTTTGTTACAATGTGTGGGAGGTTTGTTACAACGTTGTTGAGGTTTGTTATAAGGTGTGGGAGGTTATAAGGAGTGGGATGTTTGTTACAAGGCGTGGGAGGTTTGTTACAAGGTTTGGGAGGCTTGTTACAATGCGAAGGAGTTTTGTTACAAGGTGTGGGAGGTTGTTACAAGGCGTGGGAGGTTTGTTACAAGGCGTGGGAGGTTTGTTACAGAGTTTGTTACAAGGTGTGGGAGTTTTGTTACAAGGTGTGGGAGGTTTGTTACAAGGCGTGGGAGGTTTGTTACAATGTGTGGGAGGTTTGTTACAAGGTTGTTGAGGTTTGTTATAAGGTGTGGGAGGTTTGTTATAAGGTGTGGGAGGTTATAAGGTGTGGGAGGTTTGTTACAAGGTGGGGGAGGTTTGTAAAAAGGTGTGGGAGGTTTGTTATGAGGTGTGGGAGGTTTGTTATAAGGTGTGGGAGGTTTGTTACAAGGCGTGGGAGGTTTGTTATAAGGTGTGGGAGGTTTGTTATGAGGTGTGGGAGGTTTGTTAAGAGGTGTGGGAGGTTTGTTACAAGGTGTGGGAGGTGTGTTTTGAGGTGTGGGAGGTTCGTTACGAGGTGTGGGAGGTTTGTTACAAGGTGTGGGAGTTACAAGGTTATAAGGTGTGGGAGGTTTGTTATAAGGTGTTGGAGGTTTGTTACGAGGTGTGGGAGGTTTGTTACAAGGTGTGGGAGGTTTGTTTCGAGGTGTGGGAGGTTCGTTAAGAGGTGTGGGAGCTTTGTTACGAGGTGTGTGAGGTTTGTTACAAGGTGTGGGAGGTTTGTTATAAGGTGTGGGAGGTTTGTTACGAGGTGTGGGAGGTTTGTTACAAGGTGTGGGAGGTTTGTTACGAGGTGTGGGAGGTTTGTTATGAGATGTGGGAGGTTTGTTATAAGGTGTGGGAGGTTATAAGGTGTGGGAGGTTTGTTACAAGGTGTGGGAGGTTTGTTATGAGGTGTGGGAGGTTTGTTATGAGGTGTGGGAGGTTTGTTATAAGGTGTGGGAGGTTTGTTACAAGGCGTGGGAGGTTTGTTATAAGGTGTGGGAGGTTTGTTATGAGGTGTGGGAGGTTTGTTAAGAGGTGTGGGAGGTTTGTTACGAGGTGTGGGAGGTGTGTTTTGAGGTGTGGGAGGTTCGTTACGAGGTGTGGGAGGTTTGTTAAGAGGTGTGGGAGGTTTGTTACAAGGTGTGGGAAGTGTGGTAGATTTGTTACAAGGTGTGGGAGGTTACAAGGTGTGGGAGGTTTGTTACAAGCTGTGGGAGGTTTTTTAGAAGTTGTGGGAGGTCTGTTAAGAGGTGTGGGAGGTTTGTTACAAGGTGTGGGAGGTGTGGTAGATTTGTTACAAGGTGTGGGAGGTTACAAGGTGTGGGAGGTTGTTACAAGCTGTGGGAGGTTTTTTATAAGTTGTGGGAGGTTTGTTATAAGGTGTGGGAGGCTTGTTACAATGCGAAGGAGGTTTGTTACAAGGTACGGGAGGTTGTTACAAGGCGTGGGAGGTTTGTTACAAGGTTTGGGAGGCTTGTTACAATGCGAAGGAGTTTTGTTACAAGGTGTGGGAGGTTGTTACAAGGCGTGGGAGGTTTGTTACAAGGCGTGGGAGGTTTGTTACAAGGTTTGGGAGGCTTGTTACAATGCGAAGGAGGTTTGTTACAAGGTGTGGGAGGTTTGTTACAAGGTGTGGGAGGTTTGTTATGAGGTGTAGGAGGTTTGTTATAAGGTGTGGGAGGTTTATTACAAGGCGTGGGAGGTTTGTTATAAGGTGTGGGAGGTTTGTTATGAGGTGTGGGAGGTTTGTTAAGAGGTGTGGGAGGTTTGTTAGAAGGTGTGTGAGGTTTGTTTCGAGGTGTGGGAGCTTTATTAAGAGGTGTGGGAGCTTTGTTACGGGGTGTGGGAGGTTTGTTACAAGGTGTGGGAGTTGTGGTAGATTTGTTACAAGGTGTGGGAGGTTACAAGGTGTGGGAGGTTGTTACAAGCTGTGGGAGGTTTTTTATAAGTTGTGGGAGGTTTGTTATAAGGTGTGGAAGGCTTGTTACAACGTGAAAGAGGTTTGTTACGCAGTGTGGGAGGTTTGTAACAAGGTGTGGGATGTTTGTTACAAAGTTTTTTACAAGGTGTGGGAGGTTTGTTACAGGGTTTGTTACAAGGTGTGGGAGTTTTGTTACAAGGTTTGTTACAAGGTGTGGGATGTTTGTTACAAGGTTTGCTACAAGGCATGGGAGGTTTGTTACAGGGTTTGTTACAAGGTGTGGGAGTTTTGTTACAAGGTGTGGGAGGTTTGTTACAAGGCGTGGGAGGTTTGTTACAATGTGTGGGAGGTTTGTTACAAGGTTGTTGATGTTTGTTATAAGGTGTGGGAGGTTATAAGGAGTGGGATGTTTGTTACAAGGCGTGGGAGGTTTGTTACAAGGTTTGGGAGGCTTGTTACAATGCGAAGGAGTTTTGTTACAAGGTGTGGGAGGTTGTTACAAGGCGTGGGAGGTTTGTTACAAGGCGTGGGAGGTTTGTTACAAGGTTTGGGAGGCTTGTTACAATGCGAAGGAGGTTTGTTACAAGGTGTGGGAGGTTTGTTACAAGGTGTGGGGGGTTTGTTATGAGATGTAAGAGGTTTGTTATAAGGTGTGGGAGGTTTATTACAAGGCGTGGGAGGTTTGTTATAAGGTGTGGGAGGTTTGTTATGAGGTGCGGGAGGTTTGTTAAGAGGTGTGGGAGGTTTGTTAGAAGGTGTGTGAGGTTTGTTTCGAGGTGTGGGAGCTTTATTAAGAGGTGTGGGAGCTTTGTTACGAGGTGTGGGAGGTTTATTACAAGGTTTGTTACAAGGTGTGGGAGGTTTGTTACAAGGTTTGTTACAAGGTGTGGGATGTTTGTTACAAGGTGTGGGAGGTTTGTTACAAGGTGTGGGAGGTTTGTTACAAGGTTTGTTACAAGGTGTGGGAGTTTTGTTACAAGGCGTGAGAGGTGTGTTACAAGGCGTGGGAGGTTGTTACAAGGCGTGGGAGGTTTGTTACAAGGTTTGGGAGGCTTGTTACAATGCGAAGGAGTTTTGTTACAAGGTGTGGGAGGTTGTTACAAGGCGTGGGATGTTTGTTACAAGGTTTGTTACAAGGTGTGGGAGGTTTGTTACAAGGTGTGGGAGGTTTGTTACAAGGTTTGTTACAAGGTGTGGGAGTTTTGTTACAAGGCGTGAGAGGTTTGTTACAAGGCGTGGGAGGTTGTTACAAGGCGTGGGAGGTTTGTTACAAGGTTTGGGAGGCTTGTTACAATGCGAAGGAGTTTTGTTACAAGGTGTGGGAGGTTGTTACAAGGCGTGGGATGTTTGTTACAAGGCGTGGGAGGTTTGTTACAAGGTTTGGGAGGCTTGTTACAATGCGAAGGAGGTTTGTTACAAGGTGTGGGAGGTTTGTTACAAGGTGTGGGAGGTTTGTTATGAGGTGTAGGAGGTTTGTTATAAGGTGTGGGAGGTTTATTACAAGGCGTGGGAGGTTTGTTATAAGGTGTGGGAGGTTTGTTATGAGGTGTGGGAGGTTTGTTAAGAGGTGTGGGAGGTTTGTTAGAAGGTGTGTGAGGTTTGTTTCGAGGTGTGGGAGCTTTATTAAGAGGTGTGGGAGCTTTGTTACGAGCTTTGGGAGGTTTGTTACAAGGTGTGGGAGGTGTGGTAGATTTGTTACAAGGTGTGGGAGGTTACAAGGTGTGGGAGGTTGTTACAAGCTGTGGGAGGTTTTTTATAAGTTGTGGGAGGTTTGTTATAAGGTGTGGAAGGCTTGTTACAACGTGAAGGAGGTTTGTTACGCAGTGTGGGAGGTTTGTAACAAGGTGTGGGATGTTTGTTACAAAGTTTGTTACAAGGTGTGGGAGGTTTGTTACAGGGCTTGTTACAAGGTGTGGGTGTTTTGTTACAAGGTTTGTTACAAGGTGTGGGAGGTTTGTTACAAGGTTTGCTACAAGGCATGGGAGGTTTGTTACAGGGTTTGTTACAAGGTGTGGGAGTTTTGTTACAAGGTGTGGGAGGTTTGTTACAAGGCGTGGGAGGTTTGTTACAATGTGTGGGAGGTTTGTTACAAGGTTGTTGAGGTTTGTTATAAGGTGTGGGAGGTTATAAGGAGTGGGATGTTTGTTACAAGGCGTGGGAGGTTTGTTACAAGGTTTGGGAGGCTTGTTACAATGCGAAGGAGTTTTGTTACAAGGTGTGGGAGGTTGTTACAAGGCGTTGGAGGTTTGTTACAAGGCGTGGGAGGTTTGTTACAAGGTTTGGGAGGCTTGTTACAATGCGAAGGAGGTTTGTTACAAGGTGTGGGAGGTTTGTTACAAGGTGTGGGAGGTTTGTTATGAGGTGTAGGAGGTTTGTTATAAGGTGTGGGAGGTTTATTACAAGGCGTGGGAGGTTTGTTATAAGGTGTGGGAGGTTTGTTATGAGGTGTGGGAGGTTTGTTAAGAGGTGTGGGAGGTTTGTTATAAGGTGTGGAAGGCTTGTTACAACGTAAGGAGGTTTGTTACGCAGTGTGGGAGGTTTGTTACAAGGCGTGGGAGGTTTGTTACAATGTGTGGGAGGTTTGTTACAGGGTTTGTTACAAGGTGTGGGAGTTTTGTTACAAGGTGTGGGAGGTTTGTTACAAGGCGTGGGAGGTTTGTTACAATGTGTGGGAGGTTTGTTACAAGGTTGTTGAGGTTTGTTATAAGGTGTGGGAGGTTTGTTATAAGGTGTGGGAGGTTATAAGGTGTGGGAGGTTTGTTACAAGGTGTGGGAGGTTTGTAACAAGGTGTGGGAGGTTTGTTATGAGGTGTGGGAGGTTTGTTATAAGGTGTGGGAGGTTTGTTACAAGGCGTGGGAGGTTTGTTATAAGGTGTGGGAGGTTTGTTATGAGGTGTGGGAGGTTTGTTAAGAGGTGTGGGAGGTTTGTTACGAGGTGTGGGAGGTGTGTTTTGAGGTGTGGGAGGTTCGTTACGAGGTGTGGGAGGTTTGTTACAAGGTGTGGGAGTTACAAGGTTATAAGGTGTGGGAGGTTTGTTATAAGGTGTTGGAGGTTTGTTACGAGGTGTGGGAGGTTTGTTACAAGGTGTGGGAGGTTTGTTTCGAGGTGTGGGAGGTTCGTTAAGAGGTGTGGGAGCTTTGTTACGAGGTGTGTGAGGTTTGTTACAAGGTGTGGGAGGTTTGTTATAAGGTGTGGGAGGTTTGTTACGAGGTGTGGGAGGTTTGTTACAAGGTGTGGGAGGTTTGTTACGAGGTGTGGGAGGTTTGTTATGAGATGTGGGAGGTTTGTTATAAGGTGTGGGAGGTTATAAGGTGTGGGAGGTTTGTTACAAGGTGTGGGAGGTTTGTTATGAGGTGAGGGAGGTTTGTTATGAGGTGTAGGAGGTTTGTTATAAGGTGTGGGAGGTTTATTACAAGGCGTGGGAGGTTTGTTATAAGGTGTGGGAGGTTTGTTATGAGGTGTGGGAGGTTTGTTAAGAGGTGTGGGAGGTTTGTTAGAAGGTGTGTGAGGTTTGTTTCGAGGTGTGGGAGCTTTATTAAGAGGTGTGGGAGCTTTGTTACGAGCTTTGGGAGGTTTGTTACAAGGTGTGGGAGGTGTGGTAGATTTGTTACAAGGTGTGGGAGGTTACAAGGTGTGGGAGGTTGTTACAAGCTGTGGGAGGTTTTTTATAAGTTGTGGGAGGTTTGTTATAAGGTGTGGAAGGCTTGTTACAACGTGAAGGAGGTTTGTTACGCAGTGTGGGAGGTTTGTAACAAGGTGTGGGATGTTTGTTACAAAGTTTGTTACAAGGTGTGGGAGGTTTGTTACAGGGTTTGTTACAAGGTGTGGGAGTTTTGTTACAAGGTTTGTTACAAGGTGTGGGAGGTTTGTTACAAGGTTTGCTACAAGGCATGGGAGGTTTGTTACAGGGTTTGTTACAAGGTGTGGGAGTTTTGTTACAAGGTGTGGGAGGTTTGTTACAAGGCGTGGGAGGTTTGTTACAATGTGTGGGAGGTTGTTACAAGCTGTGGGAGGTTTTTTATAAGTTGTGGGAGGTTTGTTATAAGGTGTGGAAGGCTTGTTAAAACGTGAAGGAGGTTTGTTACGCAGTGTGGGAGGTTTGTAACAAGGTGTGGGATGTTTGTTACAAAGTTTGTTACAAGGTGTGGGAGGTTTGTTACAGGGTTTGTTACAAGGTGTGGGATGTTTGTTACAAGGTTTGCTACAAGGCATGGGAGGTTTGTTACAGGGTTTGTTACAAGGTGTGGGAGTTTTGTTACAAGGTGTGGGAGGTTTGTTACAAGGCGTGGGAGGTTTGTTACAATGTGTGGGAGGTTTGTTACAACGTTGTTGAGGTTTGTTATAAGGTGTGGGAGGTTATAAGGAGTGGGATGTTTGTTACAAGGCGTGGGAGGTTTGTTACAAGGTTTGGGAGGCTTGTTACAATGCGAAGGAGTTTTGTTACAAGGTGTGGGAGGTTGTTACAAGGCGTGGGAGGTTTGTTACAAGGCGTGGGAGGTTTGTTACAGAGTTTGTTACAAGGTGTGGGAGTTTTGTTACAAGGTGTGGGAGGTTTGTTACAAGGCGTGGGAGGTTTGTTACAATGTGTCGGAGGTTTGTTACAAGGTTGTTGAGGTTTGTTATAAGGTGTGGGAGGTTTGTTATAAGGTGTGGGAGGTTATAAGGTGTGGGAGGTTTGTTACAAGGTGGGGGAGGTTTGTAAAAAGGTGTGGGAGGTTTGTTATGAGGTGTGGGAGGTTTGTTATAAGGTGTGGGAGGTTTGTTACAAGGCGTGGGAGGTTTGTTATAAGGTGTGGGAGGTTTGTTATGAGGTGTGGGAGGTTTGTTAAGAGGTGTGGGAGGTTTGTTACAAGGTGTGGGAGGTGTGTTTTGAGGTGTGGGAGGTTCGTTACGAGGTGTGGGAGGTTTGTTACAAGGTGTGGGAGTTACAAGGTTATAAGGTGTGGGAGGTTTGTTATAAGGTGTTGGAGGTTTGTTACGAGGTGTGGGAGGTTTGTTACAAGGTGTGGGAGGTTTGTTTCGAGGTGTGGGAGGTTCGTTAAGAGGTGTGGGAGCTTTGTTACGAGGTGTGTGAGGTTTGTTACAAGGTGTGGGAGGTTTGTTATAAGGTGTGGGAGGTTTGTTACGAGGTGTGGGAGGTTTGTTACAAGGTGTGGGAGGTTTGTTACGAGGTGTGGGAGGTTTGTTATGAGATGTGGGAGGTTTGTTATAAGGTGTGGGAGGTTATAAGGTGTGGGAGGTTTGTTACAAGGTGTGGGAGGTTTGTTATGAGGTGTGGGAGGTTTGTTATGAGGTGTGGGAGGTTTGTTATAAGGTGTGGGAGGTTTGTTACAAGGCGTGGGAGGTTTGTTATAAGGTGTGGGAGGTTTGTTATGAGGTGTGGGAGGTTTGTTAAGAGGTGTGGGAGGTTTGTTACGAGGTGTGGGAGGTGTGTTTTGAGGTGTGGGAGGTTCGTTACGAGGTGTGGGAGGTTTGTTAAGAGGTGTGGGAGGTTTGTTACAAGGTGTGGGAAGTGTGGTAGATTTGTTACAAGGTGTGGGAGGTTACAAGGTGTGGGAGGTTTGTTACAAGCTGTGGGAGGTTTTTTAGAAGTTGTGGGAGGTCTGTTAAGAGGTGTGGGAGGTTTGTTACAAGGTGTGGGAGGTGTGGTAGATTTGTTACAAGGTGTGGGAGGTTACAAGGTGTGGGAGGTTGTTACAAGCTGTGGGAGGTTTTTTATAAGTTGTGGGAGGTTTGTTATAAGGTGTGGGAGGCTTGTTACAATGCGAAGGAGGTTTGTTACAAGGTACGGGAGGTTGTTACAAGGCGTGGGAGGTTTGTTACAAGGTTTGGGAGGCTTGTTACAATGCGAAGGAGTTTTGTTACAAGGTGTGGGAGGTTGTTACAAGGCGTGGGAGGTTTGTTACAAGGCGTGGGAGGTTTGTTACAAGGTTTGGGAGGCTTGTTACAATGCGAAGGAGGTTTGTTACAAGGTGTGGGAGGTTTGTTACAAGGTGTGGGAGGTTTGTTATGAGGTGTAGGAGGTTTGTTATAAGGTGTGGGAGGTTTATTACAAGGCGTGGGAGGTTTGTTATAAGGTGTGGGAGGTTTGTTATGAGGTGTGGGAGGTTTGTTAAGAGGTGTGGGAGGTTTGTTAGAAGGTGTGTGAGGTTTGTTTCGAGGTGTGGGAGCTTTATTAAGAGGTGTGGGAGCTTTGTTACGGGGTGTGGGAGGTTTGTTACAAGGTGTGGGAGTTGTGGTAGATTTGTTACAAGGTGTGGGAGGTTACAAGGTGTGGGAGGTTGTTACAAGCTGTGGGAGGTTTTTTATAAGTTGTGGGAGGTTTGTTATAAGGTGTGGAAGGCTTGTTACAACGTGAAAGAGGTTTGTTACGCAGTGTGGGAGGTTTGTAACAAGGTGTGGGATGTTTGTTACAAAGTTTTTTACAAGGTGTGGGAGGTTTGTTACAGGGTTTGTTACAAGGTGTGGGAGTTTTGTTACAAGGTTTGTTACAAGGTGTGGGATGTTTGTTACAAGGTTTGCTACAAGGCATGGGAGGTTTGTTACAGGGTTTGTTACAAGGTGTGGGAGTTTTGTTACAAGGTGTGGGAGGTTTGTTACAAGGCGTGGGAGGTTTGTTACAATGTGTGGGAGGTTTGTTACAAGGTTGTTGATGTTTGTTATAAGGTGTGGGAGGTTATAAGGAGTGGGATGTTTGTTACAAGGCGTGGGAGGTTTGTTACAAGGTTTGGGAGGCTTGTTACAATGCGAAGGAGTTTTGTTACAAGGTGTGGGAGGTTGTTACAAGGCGTGGGAGGTTTGTTACAAGGCGTGGGAGGTTTGTTACAAGGTTTGGGAGGCTTGTTACAATGCGAAGGAGGTTTGTTACAAGGTGTGGGAGGTTTGTTACAAGGTGTGGGGGGTTTGTTATGAGATGTAAGAGGTTTGTTATAAGGTGTGGGAGGTTTATTACAAGGCGTGGGAGGTTTGTTATAAGGTGTGGGAGGTTTGTTATGAGGTGCGGGAGGTTTGTTAAGAGGTGTGGGAGGTTTGTTAGAAGGTGTGTGAGGTTTGTTTCGAGGTGTGGGAGCTTTATTAAGAGGTGTGGGAGCTTTGTTACGAGGTGTGGGAGGTTTATTACAAGGTTTGTTACAAGGTGTGGGAGGTTTGTTACAAGGTTTGTTACAAGGTGTGGGATGTTTGTTACAAGGTGTGGGAGGTTTGTTACAAGGTGTGGGAGGTTTGTTACAAGGTTTGTTACAAGGTGTGGGAGTTTTGTTACAAGGCGTGAGAGGTGTGTTACAAGGCGTGGGAGGTTGTTACAAGGCGTGGGAGGTTTGTTACAAGGTTTGGGAGGCTTGTTACAATGCGAAGGAGTTTTGTTACAAGGTGTGGGAGGTTGTTACAAGGCGTGGGATGTTTGTTACAAGGTTTGTTACAAGGTGTGGGAGGTTTGTTACAAGGTGTGGGAGGTTTGTTACAAGGTTTGTTACAAGGTGTGGGAGTTTTGTTACAAGGCGTGAGAGGTTTGTTACAAGGCGTGGGAGGTTGTTACAAGGCGTGGGAGGTTTGTTACAAGGTTTGGGAGGCTTGTTACAATGCGAAGGAGTTTTGTTACAAGGTGTGGGAGGTTGTTACAAGGCGTGGGATGTTTGTTACAAGGCGTGGGAGGTTTGTTACAAGGTTTGGGAGGCTTGTTACAATGCGAAGGAGGTTTGTTACAAGGTGTGGGAGGTTTGTTACAAGGTGTGGGAGGTTTGTTATGAGGTGTAGGAGGTTTGTTATAAGGTGTGGGAGGTTTATTACAAGGCGTGGGAGGTTTGTTATAAGGTGTGGGAGGTTTGTTATGAGGTGTGGGAGGTTTGTTAAGAGGTGTGGGAGGTTTGTTAGAAGGTGTGTGAGGTTTGTTTCGAGGTGTGGGAGCTTTATTAAGAGGTGTGGGAGCTTTGTTACGAGCTTTGGGAGGTTTGTTACAAGGTGTGGGAGGTGTGGTAGATTTGTTACAAGGTGTGGGAGGTTACAAGGTGTGGGAGGTTGTTACAAGCTGTGGGAGGTTTTTTATAAGTTGTGGGAGGTTTGTTATAAGGTGTGGAAGGCTTGTTACAACGTGAAGGAGGTTTGTTACGCAGTGTGGGAGGTTTGTAACAAGGTGTGGGATGTTTGTTACAAAGTTTGTTACAAGGTGTGGGAGGTTTGTTACAGGGCTTGTTACAAGGTGTGGGTGTTTTGTTACAAGGTTTGTTACAAGGTGTGGGAGGTTTGTTACAAGGTTTGCTACAAGGCATGGGAGGTTTGTTACAGGGTTTGTTACAAGGTGTGGGAGTTTTGTTACAAGGTGTGGGAGGTTTGTTACAAGGCGTGGGAGGTTTGTTACAATGTGTGGGAGGTTTGTTACAAGGTTGTTGAGGTTTGTTATAAGGTGTGGGAGGTTATAAGGAGTGGGATGTTTGTTACAAGGCGTGGGAGGTTTGTTACAAGGTTTGGGAGGCTTGTTACAATGCGAAGGAGTTTTGTTACAAGGTGTGGGAGGTTGTTACAAGGCGTTGGAGGTTTGTTACAAGGCGTGGGAGGTTTGTTACAAGGTTTGGGAGGCTTGTTACAATGCGAAGGAGGTTTGTTACAAGGTGTGGGAGGTTTGTTACAAGGTGTGGGAGGTTTGTTATGAGGTGTAGGAGGTTTGTTATAAGGTGTGGGAGGTTTATTACAAGGCGTGGGAGGTTTGTTATAAGGTGTGGGAGGTTTGTTATGAGGTGTGGGAGGTTTGTTAAGAGGTGTGGGAGGTTTGTTATAAGGTGTGGAAGGCTTGTTACAACGTAAGGAGGTTTGTTACGCAGTGTGGGAGGTTTGTAACAAGGTGTGGGATGTTTGTTACAAAGTTTTTTACAAGGTGTGGGAGGTTTGTTACAGGGTTTGTTACAAGGTGTGGGAGTTTTGTTACAAGGTTTGTTACAAGGTGTGGGATGTTTGTTACAAGGTTTGCTACAAGGCATGGGAGGTTTGTTACAGGGTTTGTTACAAGGTGTGGGAGTTTTGTTACAAGGTGTGGGAGGTTTGTTACAAGGCGTGGGAGGTTTGTTACAATGTGTGGGAGGTTTGTTACAAGGTTGTTGAGGTTTGTTATAAGGTGTGGGAGGTTATAAGGAGTGGGATGTTTGTTGCAAGGCGTGGGAGGTTTGTTACAAGGTTTGGGAGGCTTGTTACAATGCTAAGGAGTTTTGTTACAAGGTGTGGGAGGTTGTTACAAGGCGTGGGAGGTTTGTTACAAGGCGTGGGAGGTTTGTTACAAGGTTTGGGAGGCTTGTTACAATGCGAAGGGGGTTTGTTACAAGGTGTGGGAGGTTTGTTACAAGGTTTGTTACAAGGTGTGGGAGTTTTGTTACAAGGCGTGAGAGGTGTGTTACAAGGCGTGGGAGGTTGTTACAAGGCGTGGGAGGTTTGTTACAAGGTTTGGGAGGCTTGTTACAATGCGAAGGAGTTTTGTTACAAGGTGTGGGAGGTTGTTACAAGGCGTGGGATGTTTGTTACAAGGTTTGTTACAAGGTGTGGGATGTTTGTTACAAGGTGTGGGAGGTTTGTTACAAGGTTTGTTACAAGGTGTGGGAGTTTTGTTACAAGGCGTGAGAGGTTTGTTACAAGGCGTGGGAGGTTGTTACAAGGCGTGGGAGGTTTGTTACAAGGTTTGGGAGGCTTGTTACAATGCGAAGGAGTTTTGTTACAAGGTGTGGGAGGTTGTTACAAGGCGTGGGATGTTTGTTACAAGGCGTGGGAGGTTTGTTACAAGGTTTGGGAGGCTTGTTACAATGCGAAGGAGGTTTGTTACAAGGTGTGGGAGGTTTGTTACAAGGTGTGGGAGGTTTGTTATGAGGTGTAGGAGGTTTGTTATAAGGTGTGGGAGGTTTATTACAAGGCGTGGGAGGTTTGTTATAAGGTGTGGGAGGTTTGTTATGAGGTGTGGGAGGTTTGTTAAGAGGTGTGGGAGGTTTGTTAGAAGGTGTGTGAGGTTTGTTTCGAGGTGTGGGAGCTTTATTAAGAGGTGTGGGAGCTTTGTTACGAGCTTTGGGAGGTTTGTTACAAGGTGTGGGAGGTGTGGTAGATTTGTTACAAGGTGTGGGAGGTTACAAGGTGTGGGAGGTTGTTACAAGCTGTGGGAGGTTTTTTTATAAGTTGTGGGAGGTTTGTTATAAGGTGTGGAAGGCTTGTTACAACGTGAAGGAGGTTTGTTACGCAGTGTGGGAGGTTTGTAACAAGGTGTGGGATGTTTGTTACAAAGTTTGTTACAAGGTGTGGGAGGTTTGTTACAGGGCTTGTTACAAGGTGTGGGTGTTTTGTTACAAGGTTTGTTACAAGGTGTGGGAGGTTTGTTACAAGGTTTGCTACAAGGCATGGGAGGTTTGTTACAGGGTTTGTTACAAGGTGTGGGAGTTTTGTTACAAGGTGTGGGAGGTTTGTTACAAGGCGTGGGAGGTTTGTTACAATGTGTGGGAGGTTTGTTACAAGGTTGTTGAGGTTTGTTATAAGGTGTGGGAGGTTATAAGGAGTGGGATGTTTGTTACAAGGCGTGGGAGGTTTGTTACAAGGTTTGGGAGGCTTGTTACAATGCGAAGGAGTTTTGTTACAAGGTGTGGGAGGTTGTTACAAGGCGTTGGAGGTTTGTTACAAGGCGTGGGAGGTTTGTTACAAGGTTTGGGAGGCTTGTTACAATGCGAAGGAGGTTTGTTACAAGGTGTGGGAGGTTTGTTACAAGGTGTGGGAGGTTTGTTATGAGGTGTAGGAGGTTTGTTATAAGGTGTGGGAGGTTTATTACAAGGCGTGGGAGGTTTGTTATAAGGTGTGGGAGGTTTGTTATGAGGTGTGGGAGGTTTGTTAAGAGGTGTGGGAGGTTTGTTATAAGGTGTGGAAGGCTTGTTACAACGTAAGGAGGTTTGTTACGCAGTGTGGGAGGTTTGTAACAAGGTGTGGGATGTTTGTTACAAAGTTTTTTACAAGGTGTGGGAGGTTTGTTACAGGGTTTGTTACAAGGTGTGGGAGTTTTGTTACAAGGTTTGTTACAAGGTGTGGGATGTTTGTTACAAGGTTTGCTACAAGGCATGGGAGGTTTGTTACAGGGTTTGTTACAAGGTGTGGGAGTTTTGTTACAAGGTGTGGGAGGTTTGTTACAAGGCGTGGGAGGTTTGTTACAATGTGTGGGAGGTTTGTTACAAGGTTGTTGAGGTTTGTTATAAGGTGTGGGAGGTTATAAGGAGTGGGATGTTTGTTGCAAGGCGTGGGAGGTTTGTTACAAGGTTTGGGAGGCTTGTTACAATGCTAAGGAGTTTTGTTACAAGGTGTGGGAGGTTGTTACAAGGCGTGGGAGGTTTGTTACAAGGCGTGGGAGGTTTGTTACAAGGTTTGGGAGGCTTGTTACAATGCGAAGGGGGTTTGTTACAAGGTGTGGGAGGTTTGTTACAAGGTGTTGGAGGTTTGTTATGAGGTGTAGGAGGTTTGTTATAAGGTGTGGGAGGTTTATTACAAGGCGTGGGAGGTTTGTTATAAGGTGTGGGAGGTTTGTTATGAGGTGTGGGAGGTTTGTTAAGAGGTGTGGGAGGTTTGTTAGAAGGTGTGTGAGGTTTGTTTCGGGGTGTGGGAGCTTTATTAAGAGGTGTGGGAGCTTTGTTACGAGGTGTGGGATGTTTATTGCAAGGTTTGTTACAAGGTGTGGGAGGTTTGTTACAAGGTTTGTTACAAGGTGTGGGATGTTTGTTACAAGGTGTGGGAGGTTTGTTACAAGGTTTGTTACAATGTGTGGGAGGTTTGTTACAAGGTGTGGGAGGTTTGTTACAGGGTTTGTTACAAGGTGTGGGAGGTTTGCTACAAGGTTTGTTACAAGGTGTGGGGGGTTTGTTACAAGGTTTATTACAAGGCGTGGGAGGTTTGTTACAGGGTTTGTTACAAGGTGTGGGAGTTTTGTTACAAGGCGTGAGAGGTTTGTTACAAGGCGTGGGAGGTTGTTACAAGGCGTGGGAGGTTTGTTACAAGGTTTGGGAGGCTTGTTACAATGCGAAGGAGTTTTGTTACAAGGTCTGGGAGGTTGTTACAAGGCGTGGGATGTTTGTTACAAGGCGTGGGAGGTTTGTTACAAGGTTTGGGAGGCTTGTTACAATGCGAAGGAGGTTTGTTACAAGGTGTGGGAGGTTTGTTACAAGGTGTGGGAGGTTTGTTATGAGGTGTAGGAGGTTTGTTATAAGGTGTGGGAGGTTTATTACAAGGCGTGGGAGGTTTGTTATAAGGTGTGGGAGGTTTGTTATGAGGTGTGGGAGGTTTGTTAAGAGGTGTGGGAGGTTTGTTAGAAGGTGTGTGAGGTTTGTTTCGAGGTGTGGGAGCTTTATTAAGAGGTGTGGGAGCTTTGTTACGAGCTTTGGGAGGTTTGTTACAAGGTGTGGGAGGTGTGGTAGATTTGTTACAAGGTGTGGGAGGTTACAAGGTGTGGGAGGTTGTTACAAGCTGTGGGAGGTTTTTTATAAGTTGTGGGAGGTTTGTTATAAGGTGAATAAGGCTTGTTACAACGTGAAGGAGGTTTGTTACGCAGTGTGGGAGGTTTGTAACAAGGTGTGGGATGTTTGTTACAAAGTTTGTTACAAGGTGTGGGAGGTTTGTTACAGGGTTTGTTACAAGGTGTGGGAGTTTTGTTACAATGTTTGTTACAAGGTGTGGGAGGTTTGTTACAAGGTTTACTACAAGGCATGGGAGGTTTGTTACAGGGTTTGTTACAAGGTGTGGGAGTTTTGTTACAAGGTGTGGGAGGTTTGTTACAAGGCGTGGGAGGTTTGTTACAATGTGTGGGAGGTTTGTTACAAGGTTGTTGAGGTTTGTTATAAGGTGTGGGAGGTTATAAGGAGTGGGATGTTTGTTACAAGGCGTGGGAGGTTTGTTACAAGGTTTGGGAGGCTTGTTACAATGCGAAGGAGGTTTGTTACAAGGTGTGGGAGGTTTGTTACAAGGTGTGGGAGGTTTGTTATGAGGTGTAGGAGGTTTGTTATAAGGTGTGGGAGGTTTATTACAAGGCGTGGGAGGTTTGTTATAAGGTGTGGGAGGTTTGTTATGAGGTGTGGGAGGCTTATTAAGAGGTGTGGGAGGTTTGTTAGAAGGTGTGTGAGGTTCGTTTCGAGGTGTGGGAGCTTTATTAAGAGGTGTGGGAGCTTTGTTACGAGGTGTGGGAGGTTTATTACAAGGTTTGTTACAAGGTGTGGGAGGTTTGTTACAAGGTTTGTTACAAGGTGTGGGATGTTTGTTACAAGGTTTGTTATAATGTGTGGGAGGTTTGTTACAAGGTGTGGGAGGTTTGTTACAGGGTTTGTTACAAGGTGTGGGAGGTTTGCTACAAGGTTTGTTACAAGGTGTGGGGGGTTTGTTACAAGGTTTGTTACAAGGCGTGGGAGGTTTGTTACAGGGTTTGTTACAAGGTGTGGGAGTTTTGTTACAAGGCGTGAGAGGTTTGTTACAAGGCGTGGGAGGTTTGTTACAAGGCGTGAGAGGTTCGTTACAAGGTTTTTGAGGTTTTTTATAAGGTGTGGGAGGTTTTAAGGAGTGGGAGGTTTGTTACAAGGCGTGGGAGGTTTGTTACAAGGTTTGCGAGGCTTGTTACAACGTGAAGGAGGTTTGTTACAAGGCGTGGGAGGTTTTTACAAGGCGTGGGAGGTTTGTTACGCAGTGTGGGAGGTTTGTTATAAGCTGCAGGAGGTTTGTTACAAGATGAGGTAGGTTTGTTATAAGGTGTTGGAGGTTATAAGGTGTGGGAGATGTGGGAGGTTTGTTACAAGGTGTGGGAGTTACAAGGTTATAAGGTGTGGGAGGTTTGTTATACGGTGTTGGAGGTTTGTTACGAGGTGTGGGAGGTTTGTTACAAGGTGTGGGAGGTTTGTTTCGAGGTGTGGGAGGTTCGTTAAGAGGTGTGGGAGCTTTGTTACGAGGTGTGTGAGGTTTGTTATAAGGTGTGGGAGGTTTGTTATAAGGTGTGGGAGGTTTGTTACGAGGTGTGGGAGGTTTGTTACAAGGTGTGGGAGGTTTGTTACGAGGTGTGGGAGGTTTGTTATGAGATGTGGGAGGTTTGTTATAAGGTGTGGGAGGTTATAAGATGTGGGAGGTTTGTTACAAGGTGTGGGAGGTTTGTAACAAGGTGTGGGAGGTTTGTTATGAGGTGTGGGAGGTTTGTTATAAGGTGTGGGAGGTTTGTTACAAGGCGTGGGAGGTTTGTCATAAGGTGTGGGAGGTTTGTTAAGAGGTGTGGGAGGTTTGTTACGAGGTGTGGGAGGTGTGTTTTGAGGTGTGGGAGGTTCGTTACGAGGTGTGGGAGGTTTGTTAAGAGGTGTGGGAGGTTTGTTACAAGGTGTGGGAGGTGTGGTAGATTTGTTACAAGGTGTGGGAGGTTACAAGGTGTGGGAGGTTTGTTACAAGCTGTGGGAGGTATTTTATAAGATGTGGGAGGTCTGTTAAGAGGTGTGGGAGGTTTGTTACAAGGTGTGGTAGGTGTGGTAGATTTGTTACAAGGTGTGGTAGGTTACAAGGTGTGGGAGGTTGTTACAAGCTGTGGGAGGTTTTTTATAAGTTGTGGGAGGTTTGTTATAAGGTGTGGAAGGCTTGTTACAACGTGAAGGAGGTTTGTTACGCAGTGTGGGAGGTTTGTCACAAGGTGTGGGATGTTTGTTACAAAGTTTTTTACAAGGTGTGGGAGGTTTGTTACAGGGTTTGTTACAAGGTGTGGGTGTTTTGTTACAAGGTTTGTTACAAGGTGTGGGAGGTTTGTTACAAGGTTTGCTACAAGGCATGGGAGGTTTGTTACAGGGTTTGTTACAAGGTGTGGGAGTTTTGTTACAAGGTGTGGGAGGTTTGTTACAAGGTGTGGGAGGTTTGTTACAATGTGTGGGATGTTTGTTACAAGGTTGTTGAGGTTTGTTATAAGGTGTGGGAGGTTATAAGGAGTGGAAGGTTTGTTACAATGCGTGGGAGGTTTGTTACAAGGTTTGGGAGGCTTGTTACAATGCGAAGGAGTTTTGTTACAATGTTTGGGAGGTTGTTACAAGGCGTGGGAGGTTTGTTACGCAGTGTGGGAGGTTTGTTATAAGCTGCAGGAGGTTTGTTACAAAATGCGGGAGGTTTGTTATAATGTGTGGGAGGTTATAAGGTGTGGGAGATGTGGGAGGTTTGTTACAAGGTGTGGGAGTTACAAAGTTATAAAGTGTGGGAGGTTTGTTATAAGGTGTGGGAGGCTTGTTACGAGGTGTGGGAGGTTTGTTACAAGGTGTGGGACGTTTGTTACGAGGTGTGGGAGGTTTGTTAAGAGGTGTGGGAGGTTTGTTACGAGGTGTTGGAGGTTTGTTACAAGGTGTGGGAGGTTTGTTACAAGGTGAGGGGGGTTTGTTACGAGGTGTGGGAGGTTTGTTACAAGGTGTGGGAGGTTTGTTACAAGGGGTGGTAGGTTTGTTACAAGGCATAGGAGATTTGTTACAAGGTGTGGGAGGTTTGTTAAAAGGTTTGGGCGGTTTGTTATGAGGTGTGGGAGGTTTGTTATAAGGTGTGGGAGGTCATAAGGTGTGGGGGATTTTTTATAAGGTGTGGGAGGTTTGTTACGAGGTGTGGGAGGTTTGTTACGAGGTGAGGGGGGTTTGTTACGAGGTGAGGGAGGTTTGTTACAAGGTGTGGGAGGTTTGTTACAAGGTGTGGGAGGTTTGTCAAAAGGTTTGTTATAAGGTGAGGGAGGTTTGTTACAAGGCATATGATATTTGTTACAAGGTGTGGGAGGTTTGTTACAAGGTTTGGGAGGTTTGTTATGAGGTGTGGGAGGTTTGTTATAAGGTGTGGGAGGTCATAAGGTGTGGGAGATTTTTTATAAGGTGTGGGAGGTTTGTTACAAGGTGTGGGAGGTTTGTTATGAGGTGTAGGAGGTTTGTTATAAGGTGTGGGAGGTTTGTTACAAGGCGTGGGAGGTTTGTTATAAGGTACGGGAGGTTTGTTATGAGGTGTGGGAGGTTTGTTAAGAGGTGTGGGAGGTTTGTTACAAGGTGTGGGAGGTTTGTTACGAGGTGTGGGAGGTTTGTTACAAGGTGTGGGAGGTTTGTTACGAGGTGTGGGAGGTTTGTCACAAGGTGTGGGAGGTTTGTTACAAGGTGTGGGATGTTTGTTACAAGGTGAGGGAGGTTTGTTACAAGGTGTGGGAGGTTTGTTACAAGGTGTGGGATGTTTGTTACAATGTGTGGGAGGTTTGTTACAAGGTGTGGGAGGTTTGCTACAAGGTTTGTTACAAGGTGTGGGGGGTTTGTTACAAGGTTTGTTACAAGGCGTGGGAGGTTTGTTACAGGGTTTGTTACAAGGTGTGGGAGTTTTGTTACAAGGCGTGAGAGGTTTGTTACAAGGCGTGGGAGGTTGTTACAAGGCGTGGGAGGTTTGTTACAAGGTTTGGGAGGCTTGTTACAATGCGAAGGAGTTTTGTTACAAGGTGTGGGAGGTTGTTACAAGGCGTGGGATGTTTGTTACAAGGCGTGGGAGGTTTGTTACAAGGTTTGGGAGGCTTGTTACAATGCGAAGGAGGTTTGTTACAAGGTGTGGGAGGTTTGTTACAAGGTGTGGGAGGTTTGTTATGAGGTGTAGGAGGTTTGTTATAAGGTGTGGGAGGTTTATTACAAGGCGTGGGAGGTTTGTTATAAGGTGTGGGAGGTTTGTTATGAGGTGTGGGAGGTTTGTTAAGAGGTGTGGGAGGTTTGTTAGAAGGTGTTTGAGGTTTGTTTCGAGGTGTGGGAGCTTTATTAAGAGGTGTGGGAGCTTTGTTACGAGCTTTGGGAGGTTTGTTACAAGGTGTGGGAGGTGTGGTAGATTTGTTACAAGGTGTGGGAGGTTACAAGGTGTGGGAGGTTGTTACAAGCTGTGGGAGGTTTTTTATAAGTTGTGGGAGGTTTGTTATAAGGTGTGGAAGGCTTGTTACAACGTGAAGGAGGTTTGTTACGCAGTGTGGGAGGTTTGTAACAAGGTGTGGGATGTTTGTTACAAAGTTTGTTACAAGGTGTGGGAGGTTTGTTACAGGGTTTGTTACAAGGTGTGGGTGTTTTGTTACAAGGTTTGTTACAAGGTGTGGGAGGTTTGTTACAAGGTTTGCTACAAGGCATGGGAGGTTTGTTACAGGGTTTGTTACAAGGTGTGGGAGTTTTGTTACAAGGTGTGGGAGGTTTGTTACAAGGCGTGGGAGGTTTGTTACAATGTGTGGGAGGTTTGTTACAAGGTTGTTGAGGTTTGTTATAAGGTGTGGGAGGTTATAAGGAGTGGGATGTTTGTTACAAGGCGTGGGAGGTTTGTTACAAGGTTTGGGAGGCTTGTTACAATGCGAAGGAGTTTTCTTACAAGGTGTGGGAGGTTGTTACAAGGCGTTGGAGGTTTGTTACAAGGCGTGGGAGGTTTGTTACAAGGTTTGGGAGGCTTGTTACAATGCGAAGGAGGTTTGTTACAAGGTGTGGGAGGTTTGTTACAAGGTGTGGGAGGTTTGTTATGAGGTGTAGGAGGTTTGTTATAAGGTGTGGGAGGTTTATTACAAGGCGTGGGAGGTTTGTTATAAGGTGTGGGAGGTTTGTTATGAGGTGTGGGAGGTTTGTTAAGAGGTGTGGGAGGTTTGTTATAAGGTGTGGAAGGCTTGTTACAACGTAAGGAGGTTTGTTACGCAGTGTGGGAGGTTTGTAACAAGGTGTGGGATGTTTGTTACAAAGTTTTTTACAAGGTGTGGGAGGTTTGTTACAGGGTTTGTTACAAGGTGTGGGAGTTTTGTTACAAGGTTTGTTACAAGGTGTGGGATGTTTGTTACAAGGTTTGCTACAAGGCATGGGAGGTTTGTTACAGGGTTTGTTACAAGGTGTGGGAGTTTTGTTACAAGGTGTGGGAGGTTTGTTACAAGGCGTGGGAGGTTTGTTACAATGTGTGGGAGGTTTGTTACAAGGTTGTTGAGGTTTGTTATAAGGTGTGGGAGGTTATAAGGAGTGGGATGTTTGTTGCAAGGCGTGGGAGGTTTGTTACAAGGTTTGGGAGGCTTGTTACAATGCTAAGGAGTTTTGTTACAAGGTGTGGGAGGTTGTTACAAGGCGTGGGAGGTTTGTTACAAGGCGTGGGAGGTTTGTTACAAGGTTTGGGAGGCTTGTTACAATGCGAAGGGGGTTTGTTACAAGGTGTGGGAGGTTTGTTACAAGGTGTGGGAGGTTTGTTATGAGGTGTAGGAGGTTTGTTATAAGGTGTGGGAGGTTTATTACAAGGCGTGGGAGGTTTGTTATAAGGTGTGGGGGGTTTGTTATGAGGTGTGGGAGGTTTGTTAAGAGGTGTGGGAGGTTTGTTAGAAGGTGTGTGAGGTTTGTTTCGGGGTGTGGGAGCTTTATTAAGAGGTGTGGGAGCTTTGTTACGAGGTGTGGGATGTTTATTGCAAGGTTTGTTAAAAGGTGTGGGAGGTTTGTTACAAGGTTTGTTACAAGGTGTGGGATGTTTGTTACAAGGTGTGGGAGGTTTGTTACAAGGTTTGTTACAATGTGTGGGAGGTTTGTTACAAGGTGTGGGAGGTTTGTTACAGGGTTTGTTACAAGGTGTGGGAGGTTTGCTACAAGGTTTGTTACAAGGTGTGGGGGTTTGTTACAAGGTTTGTTACAAGGCGTGGGAGGTTTGTTACAGGGTTTGTTACAAGGTGTGGGAGTTTTGTTACAAGTTGTGAGAGGTTTGTTACAAGGCGTGGGAGGTTGTTACAAGGCGTGGGAGGTTTGTTACAAGGTTTGGGAGGCTTGTTACAATGCGAAGGAGTTTTGTTACAAGGTGTGGGAGGTTGTTACAAGGCGTGGGATGTTTGTTACAAGGCGTGGGAGGTTTGTTACAAGGTTTGGGAGGCTTGTTACAATGCGAAGGAGGTTTGTTACAAGGTGTGGGAGGTTTGTTACAAGGTGTGGGAGGTTTGTTATGAGGTGTAGGAGGTTTGTTATAAGGTGTGGGAGGTTTATTACAAGGCGTGGGAGGTTTGTTATAAGGTGTGGGAGGTTTGTTATGAGGTGTGGGAGGTTTGTTAATAGGTGTGGGAGGTTTGTTAGAAGGTGTGTGAGGTTTGTTTCGAGGTGTGGGAGCTTTATTAAGAGGTGTGGGAGCTTTGTTACGAGCTTTGGGAGGTTTGTTACAAGGTGTGGGAGGATTGGTAGATTTGTTACAAGGTGTGGGAGGTTACAAGGTGTGGGAGGTTGTTACAAGCTGTGGGAGGTTTTTTATAAGTTGTGGGAGGTTTGTTATAAGGTGTGGAAGGCTTGTTACAACGTGAAGGAGGTTTGTTACGCAGTGTGGGAGGTTTGTAACAAGGTGTGGGATGTTTGTTACAAAGTTTGTTACAAGGTGTGGGAGGTTTGTTACAGGGTTTGTTACAAGGTGTGGGAGTTTTGTTACAATGTTTGTTACAAGGTGTGGGAGGTTTGTTACAAGGTTTACTACAAGGCATGGGAGGTTTGTTACAGGGTTTGTTACAAGGTGTGGGAGTTTTGTTACAAGGTGTGGGAGGTTTGTTACAAGGCGTGGGAGGTTTGTTACAATGTGTGGGAGGTTTGTTACAAGGTTGTTGAGGTTTGTTATAAGCTGTGGGAGGTTATAAGGAGTGGGATGTTTGTTACAAGGCGTGGGAGGTTTGTTACAAGGTTTGGGAGGCTTGTTACAATGCGAAGGAGGTTTGTTACAAGGTGTGGGAGGTTTGTTACAAGGTGTGGGAGGTTTGCTATGAGGTGTAGGAGGTTTGTTATAAGGTGTGGGAGGTTTATTACAAGGCGTGGGAGGTTTGTTATAAGGTGTGGGAGGTTTGTTATGAGGTGTGGGAGGTTTGTTAAGAGGTGTGGGAGGTTTGTTAGAAGGTGTGTGAGGTTTGTTTCGAGGTGTGGGAGCTTTATTAAGAGGTGTGGGAGCTTTGTTACGAGGTGTGGGAGGTTTATTACAAGGTTTGTTACAAGGTGTGGGAGGTTTGTTACAAGGTTTGTTACAAGGTGTGGGATGTTTGTTACAAGGTGTGGGAGGTTTGTTACAAGGTTTGTTATAATGTGTGGGAGGTTTGTTACAAGGTGTAGGAGGTTTGTTACAGGGTTTGTTACAAGGTGTGGGAGGTTTGCTACAAGGTTTGTTACAAGGTGTGGGGGGTTTGTTACAAGGTTTGTTACAAGGCGTGGGAGGTTTGTTACAGGGTTTGTTACAAGGTGTGGGAGTTTTGTTACAAGGCGGGAGAGGTTTGTTACAAGGCGTGGGAGGTTTGTTACAAGGCGTGAGAGGTTCGTTACAAGGTTTTTGAGGTTTTTTTATAAGGTGTGGGAGGTTTTAAGGAGTGGGAGGTTTGTTACAAGGCGTGGGAGGTTTGTTACAAGGTTTGCGAGGCTTGTTACAACGTGAAGGAGGTTTGTTACAAGGCGTGGGAGGTTACAAGGTGTGGGAGATTTGTTACAAGCTGTGGGAGGTTTTTTAGAAGTTGTGGGAGGTCTGTTAAGAGGTGTGGGAGGTTTGTTACAAGGTGTGGGAGGTTTGTTACAAGGTTTACTACAAGGCATGGGAGGTTTGTTACAGGGCTTGTTACAAGGTGTGGGAGTTTTGTTACAAGGTGTGGGAGGTTTGTTACAAGGCGTGGGAGGTTTGTTACAATGTGTGGGAGGTTTGTTACAAGGTTGTTGAGGTTTGTTATAAGGTGTGGGAGGTTTGTTATGAGGTGTGGGAGGTTTGTTAAGAGGTGTGGGAGGTTTGTTACGAGGTGTGGGAGGTGTGTTTTGAGGTGTGGGAGGTTCGTTACGAGGTGTGGGAGGTTTGTTACAAGATGAGGTAGGTTTGTTATAAGGTGTTGGAGGTTATAAGGTGTGGGAGATGTGGGAGGTTTGTTACAAGGTGTGGGAGTTATGAGGTTATAAGGTGTGGGAGGTTTGTTATAAGGTGTTGGAGGTTTGTTACGAGGTTTGGGAGGTTTGTTACAAGGTGTGGGAGGTTTGTTTCGAGGTGTGGGAGGTTCGTTAAGAGGTGTGGGAGCTTTGTTACGAGGTGTGGGAGGTTTGTTACAAGGTGTGGGAGGTTTGTTATAAGGTGTGGGAGGTTTGTTACGAGGTGTGGGAGGTTTGTTACAAGGTGTGGGAGGTTTGTTACGAGGTGTGGGAGGTTTGTTATGAGATGTGGGAGGTTTGTTATAAGGTGTGGGAGGTTATAAGGTGTGGGAGGTTTGTTACAAGGTGTGGGAGGTTTGTTATGAGGTGTGGGAGGTTTGTTATGAGGTGTGGGAGGTTTGTTATAAGGTGTGGGAGGTTTGTTACAAGGCGTGGGAGGTTTGTTATAAGGTGTGGGAGGTTTGTTATGAGGTGTGGGAGGTTTGTTAAGAGGTGTGGGAGGTTTGTTACGAGGTGTGGGAGGTGTGTTTTGAGGTGTGGGAGGTTCGTTACGAGGTGTGGGAGGTTTGTTAAGAGGAGTGGGAGGTTTGTTACAAGGTGTGGGAAGTGTGGTAGATTTGTTACAAGGTGTGGGAGGTTACAAGGTGTGGGAGATTTGTTACAAGCTGTGGGAGGTTTTTTAGAAGTTGTGGGAGGTCTGTTAAGAGGTGTGGGAGGTTTGTTACAAGGTGTGGGAGGTTTGTTACAAGGTTTACTACAAGGCATGGGAGGTTTGTTACAGGGCTTGTTACAAGGTGTGGGAGTTTTGTTACAAGGTGTGGGAGGTTTGTTACAAGGCGTGGGAGGTTTGTTACAATGTGTGGGAGGTTTGTTACAAGGTTGTTGAGGTTTGTTATAAGGTGTGGGAGGTTTGTTATGAGGTGTGGGAGGTTTGTTAAGAGGTGTGGGAGGTTTGTTACGAGGTGTGGGAGGTGTGTTTTGAGGTGTGGGAGGTTCGTTACGAGGTGTGGGAGGTTTGTTACAAGATGAGGTAGGTTTGTTATAAGGTGTTGGAGGTTATAAGGTGTGGGAGATGTGGGAGGTTTGTTACAAGGTGTGGGAGTTACAAGGTTATAAGGTGTGGGAGGTTTGTTATAAGGTGTTGGAGGTTTGTTACGAGGTTTGGGAGGTTTGTTACAAGGTGTGGGAGGTTTGTTTCGAGGTGTGGGAGGTTCGTTAAGAGGTGTGGGAGCTTTGTTACGAGGTGTGGGAGGTTTGTTACAAGGTGTGGGAGGTTTGTTATAAGGTGTGGGAGGTTTGTTACGAGGTGTGGGAGGTTTGTAACAAGGTGTGGGAGGTTTGTTAGGAGGTGTGGGAGGTTTGTTATGAGATGTGGGAGGTTTGTTATAAGGTGTGGGAGGTTATAAGGTGTGGGAGGTTTGTTACAAGGCGTGGGAGGTTTGTTATAAGGTGTGGGAGGTTTGTTATGAGGTGTGGGAGGTTTGTTAAGAGGTGTGGGAGGTTTGTTACGAGGTGTGGGAGGTGTGTTTTGAGGTGTGGGAGGTTCGTTACGAGGTGTGGGAGGTTTGTTAAGAGGTGTGGGAGGTTTGTTACAAGGTGTGGGAAGTGTGGTAGATTTGTTACAAGGTGTGGGAGGTTACAAGGTGTGGGAGGTTTGTTACAAGGTGTGGGAGGTTTGTTACAAGGTTTACTACAAGGCATGGGAGGTTTGTTACAGGGCTTGTTACAAGGTGTGGGAGTTTTGTTACAAGGTGTGGGAGGTTTGTTACAAGGCGTGGGAGGTTTGTTACAATGTGTGGGAGGTTTGTTACAAGGTTGTTGAGGTTTGTTATAAGGTGTGGGAGGTTTGTTATAAGGTGTGGGAGGTTATAAGGTGTGGGAGGTTTGTAACAAGGTGTGGGAGGTTTGTTATGAGGTGTGGGAGGTTTGTTATAAGGTGTGGGAGGTTTGTTACGAGGTTTGGGAGGTTTGTTACAAGGTGTGGGAGGTTTGTTTCGAGGTGTGGGAGGTTCGTTAAGAGGTGTGGGAGCTTTGTTACGAGGTGTGGGAGGTTTGTTATAAGGTGTGGGAGGTTTGTTACGAGGTGTGGGAGGTTTGTTACAAGGTGTGGGAGGTTTGTTATGAGATGTGGGAGGTTTGTTATAAGGTGTGGGAGGTTATAAGGTGTGGGAGGTTTGTTAGAAGGTGTGGGAGGTTTGTTATGAGGTGTGGGAGGTTTGTTATAAGGTGTGGGAGGTTTGTTACAAGGCGTGGGAGGTTTGTTATAAGGTGTGGGAGGTTTGTTATGAGGTGTGGGAGGTTTGTTAAGAGGTGTGGGAGGTTTGTTACGAGGTGTGGGAGGTGTGTTTTGAGGTGTGGGAGGTTCGTTACGAGGTGTGGGAGGTTTGTTAAGAGGTGTGGGAGGTTTGTTACAAGGTGTGGGAAGTGTGGTAGATTTGTTACAAGGTGTGGGAGGTTACAAGGTGTGGGAGGTTTGTTACAAGCTGTGGGAGGTTTTTTAGAAGTTGTGGGAGGTCTGTTAAGAGGTGTGGGAGGTTTGTTACAAGGTGTGGGAGGTGTGGTAGATTTGTTACAAGGTGTGGGAGGTTACAAGGTGTGGGAGGTTGTTACAAGCTGTGGGAGGTTTTTTATAAGTTGTGGGAGGTTTGTTATAAGGTGTGGGAGGCTTGTTACAATGCGAAGGAGGTTTGTTACAAGGTACGGGAGGTTGTTACAAGGCGTGGGAGGTTTGTTACAAGGTTTGGGAGGCTTGTTACAATGCCAAGGAGTTTTGTTACAAGGTGTGGGAGGTTGTTACAAGGCGTTGGAGGTTTGTTACAAGGCGTGGGAGGTTTGTTACAAGGTTTGGGAGGCTTGTTACAATGCGAAGGAGGTTTGTTACAAGGTGTGGGAGGTTTGTTACAAGGTGTGGGAGGTTTGTTATGAGGTGTAGGAGGTTTGTTATAAGGTGTGGGAGGTTTATTACAAGGCGTGGGAGGTTTGTTATAAGGTGTGGGAGGTTTGTTATGAGGTGTGGGAGGTTTGTTAAGAGGTGTGGGAGGTTTGTTAGAAGGTGTGTGAGGTTTGTTTCGAGGTGTGGGAGCTTTATTAAGAGGTGTGGGAGCTTTGTTACGAGGTGTGGGAGGTTTGTTACAAGGTGTGGGAGGTGTGGTAGATTTGTTACAAGGTGTGGGAGGTTGCAAGGTGTGGGAGGTTGTTACAAGCTGTGGGAGGTTTTTTATAAGTTGTGGGAGGTTTGTTATAAGGTGTGGAAGGCTTGTTACGCAGTGTGGGAGGTTTGTAACAAGGTGTGGGATGTTTGTTACAAAGTTTGTTACAAGGTGTGGGAGGTTTGTTACAGGGTTTGTTACAAGGTGTGGGATGTTTGTTACAAGGTTTGCTACAAGGCATGGGAGGTTTGTTACAGGGTTTGTTACAAGGTGTGGGAGTTTTGTTACAAGGTGTGGGAGGTTTGTTACAAGGCGTGGGAGGTTTGTTACAATGTGTGGGAGGTTTGTTAAAAGGTTGTTGAAGTTTGTTATAAGGTGTGGGAGGTTATAAGGAGTGGGATGTTTGTTACAAGGCGTGGGAGGTTTGTTACAAGGTTTGGGAGGCTTGTTACAATGCGAATGAGTTTTGTTACAAGGTGTGGGAGGTTGTTACAAGGCGTGGGAGGTTTGTTACAAGGCGTGGGAGGTTTGTTACAGGGTTTGTTACAAGGTGTGGGAGTTTTGTTACAAGGTGTGGGAGGTTTGTTACAAGGCGTGGGAGGTTTGTTACAATGTGTGGGAGGTTTGTTACAAGGTTGTTGAGGTTTGTTATAAGGTGTGGGAGGTTTGTTATAAGGTGTGGGAGGTTATAAGGTGTGGGAGGTTTGTTACAAGGTGTGGGAGGTTTGTAACAAGGTGTGGGAGGTTTGTTATGAGGTGTGGGAGGTTTGTTATAAGGTGTGGGAGGTTTGTTACAAGGCGTGGGAGGTTTGTTATAAGGTGTGGGAGGTTTGTTATGAGGTGTGGGAGGTTTGTTAAGAGGTGTGGGAGGTTTGTTACGAGGTGTGGGAGGTGTGTTTTGAGGTGTGGGAGGTTCGTTACGATGTGTGGGAGGTTTGTTACAAGGTGTGGGAGTTACAAGGTTATAAGGTGTGGGAGGTTTGTTATAAGGTGTTGGAGGTTTGTTACGAGGTGTGGGAGGTTTGTTACAAGGTGTGGGAGGTTTGTTTCGAGGTGTGGGAGGTTCGTTAAGAGGTGTGGGAGCTTTGTTACGAGGTGTGGGAGGTTTGTTACAAGGTGTGGGAGGTTTGTTATAAGGTGTGGGAGGTTTGTTACGAGGTGTGGGAGGTTTGTTACAAGGTGTGGGAGGTTTGTTACGAGGTGTGGGAGGTTTGTTATGAGATGTGGGAGGTTTGTTATAAGGTGTGGGAGGTTATAAGGTGTGGGAGGTTTGTTACAAGGTGTGGGAGGTTTGTTATGAGGTGTGGGAGGTTTGTTATGAGGTGTGGGAGGTTTGTTATAAGGTGTGGGAGGTTTGTTACAAAGCGTGGGAGGTTCGTTATAAGGTGTGGGAGGTTTGTTATGAGGTGTGGGAGGTTTGTTAAGAGGTGTGGGAGGTTTGTTACGAGGTGTGGGAGGTGTGTTTTGAGGTGTGGGAGGTTCGTTACGAGGTGTGGGAGGTTTGTTAAGAGGTGTGGGAGGTTTGTTACAAGGTGTGGGAAGTGTGGTAGATTTGTTACAAGGTGTGGGAGGTTACAAGGTGTGGGAGGTTTGTTACAAGCTGTGGGAGGTTTTTTAGAAGTTGTGGGAGGTCTGTTAAGAGGTGTGGGAGGTTTGTTACAAGGTGTGGGAGGTATGGTAGATTTGTTACAAGGTGTGGGAGGTTACGAGGTGTGGGAGGTTGTTACAAGCTGTGGGAGGTTTTTTATAAGTTGTGGGAGGTTTGTTATAAGGTGTGGAAGGCTTGTTACAATGCGAAGGAGGTTTGTTACAAGGTACGGGAGGTTGTTACAAGGCGTGGGAGGTTTGTTACAAGGTTTGGGAGGCTTGTTACAATGCGAAGGAGTTTTGTTACAAGGTGTGGGAGGTTGTTACAAGGCGTTGGAGGTTTGTTACAAGGCGTGGGAGGTTTGTTACAAGGTTTGGGAGGCTTGTTACAATGCGAAGGAGGTTTGTTACAAGGTGTGGGAGGTTTGTTACAAGGTGTGGGAGGTTTGTTATGAGGTGTAGGAGGTTTGTTATAAGGTGTGGGAGGTTTATTACAAGGCGTGGGAGGTTTGTTATAAGGTGTGGGAGGTTTGTTATGAGGTGTGGGAGGTTTGTTAAGAGGTGTGGGAGGTTTGTTAGAAGGTGTGTGAGGTTTTTTTCGAGGTGTGGGAGCTTTATTAAGAGGTGTGGGAGCTTTGTTACGAGGTGTGGGAGGTTTGTTACAAGGTGTGGGAAGTGTGGTAGATTTGTTACAAGGTGTGGGAGGTTACAAGGTGTGGGAGGTTTGTTACAAGCTGTGGGAGGTTTTTTAGAAGTTGTGGGAGGTCTGTTAAGAGGTGTGGGAGGTTTGTTACAAGGTGTGGGAGGTGTGGTAGATTTGTTACAAGGTGTGGGAGGTTACAAGGTGTGGGAGGTTGTTACAAGCTGTGGGAGGTTTTTTATAAGTTGTGGGAGGTTTGTTATAAGGTGTGGAAGGCTTGTTACAATGCGAAGGAGGTTTGTTACAAGGTACGGGAGGTTGTTACAAGGCGTGGGAGGTTTGTTACAAGGTTTGGGAGGCTTGTTACAATGCGAAGGAGTTTTGTTACAAGGTGTGGGAGGTTGTTACAAGGCGTTGGAGGTTTGTTACAAGGCGTGGGAGGTTTGTTACAAGGTTTGGGAGGCTTGTTACAATGCGAAGGAGGTTTGTTACAAGGTGTGGGAGGTTTGTTACAAGGTGTGGGAGGTTTGTTATGAGGTGTAGGAGGTTTGTTATAAGGTGTGGGAGGTTTATTACAAGGCGTGGGAGGTTTGTTATAAGGTGTGGGAGGTTTGTTATGAGGTGTGGGAGGTTTGTTAAGAGGTGTGGGAGGTTTGTTAGAAGGTGTGTGAGGTTTGTTTCGAGGTGTGGGAGCTTTATTAAGAGGTGTGGGAGCTTTGTTACGAGGTGTGGGAGGTTTGTTACAAGGTGTGGGAAGTGTGGTAGATTTGTTACAAGGTGTGGGAGGTTACAAGGTGTGGGAGGTTTGTTACAAGCTGTGGGAGGTTTTTTAGAAGTTGTGGGAGGTCTGTTAAGAGGTGTGGGAGGTTTGTTACAAGGTGTGGGAGGTGTGGTAGATTTGTTACAAGGTGTGGGAGGTTACAAGGTGTGGGAGGTTGTTACAAGCTGTAGGAGGTTTTTTATAAGTTGTGGGAGGTTTGTTATAAGGTGTGGGAGGCTTGTTACAATGCGAAGGAGGTTTGTTACAAGGTACGGGAGGTTGTTACAAGGCGTGGGAGGTTTGTTACAAGGTTTGGGAGGCTTGTTACAATGCGAAGGAGTTTTGTTACAAGGTGTGGGAGGTTGTTACAAGGCGTTGGAGGTTTGTTACAAGGCGTGGGAGGTTTGTTACAAGGTTTGGGAGGCTTGTTACAATGCGAAGGAGGTTTGTTACAAGGTGTGGGAGGTTTGTTACAAGGTGTGGGAGGTTTGTTATGAGGTGTAGGAGGTTTGTTATAAGGTGTGGGAGGTTTATTACAAGGCGTGGGAGGTTTGTTATAAGGTGTGGGAGGTTTGTTATGAGGTGTGGGAGGTTTGTTAAGAGGTGTGGGAGGTTTGTTAGAAGGTGTGTGAGGTTTGTTTCGAGGTGTGGGAGCTTTATTAAGAGGTGTGGGAGCTTTGTTACGAGGTGTGGGAGGTTTGTTACAAGGTGTGGGAGGTGTGGTAGATTTGCTACAAGGTGTGGGAGGTTGCAAGGTGTGGGAGGTTGTTACAAGCTGTGGGAGGTTTTTTATAAGTTGTGGGAGGTTTGTTATAAGGTGTGGAAGGCTTGTTAAAACGTGAAGGAGGTTTGTTACGCAGTGTGGGAGGTTTGTAACAAGGTGTGGGATGTTTGTTACAAAGTTTGTTACAAGGTGTGGGAGGTTTGTTACAGGGTTTGTTACAAGGTGTGGGATGTTTGTTACAAGGTTTGCTACAAGGCATGGGAGGTTTGTTACAGGGTTTGTTACAAGGTGTGGGAGTTTTGTTACAAGGTGTGGGAGGTTTGTTACAAGGCGTGGGAGGTTTGTTACAATGTGTGGGAGGTTTGTTACAAGGTTGTTGAGGTTTGTTATAAGGTGTGGGAGGTTATAAGGAGTGGGATGTTTGTTACAAGGCGTGGGAGGTTTGTTACAAGGTTTGGGAGGCTTGTTACAATGCGAAGGAGTTTTGTTACAAGGTGTGGGAGGTTGTTACAAAGCGTGGGAGGTTTGTTACAAGGCGTGGGAGGTTTGTTACAGGGTTTGTTACAAGGTGTGGGAGTTTTGTTACAAGGTGTGGGAGGTTTGTTACAATGTGTGGGAGGTTTGTTACAAGGTTGTTGAGGTTTGTTATAAGGTGTGGGAGGTTTGTTATAAGGTGTGGGAGGTTATAAGGTGTGGGAGGTTTGTTACAAGGTGTGGGAGGTTTGTAACAAGGTGTGGGAGGTTTGTTATGAGGTGTGGGAGGTTTGTTATAAGGTGTGGGAGGTTTGTTACAAGGCGTGGGAGGTTTGTTATAAGGTGTGGGAGGTTTGTTATGAGGTGTGGGAGGTTTGTTAAGAGGTGTGGGAGGTTTGTTACGAGGTGTGGGAGGTGTGTTTTGAGGTGTGGGAGGTTCGTTACGAGGTGTGGGAGGTTTGTTACAAGGTGTGGGAGTTACAAGGTTATAAGGTGTGGGAGGTTTGTTATAAGGTGTTGGAGGTTTGTTACGAGGTGTGGGAGGTTCGTTAAGAGGTGTGGGAGCTTTGTTACGAGGTGTGGGAGGTTTGTTACAAGGTGTGGGAGGTTTGTTATAAGGTGTGGGAGGTTTGTTACGAGGTGTGGGAGGTTTGTTACAAGGTGTGGGAGGTTTGTTACGAGGTGTGGGAGGTTTGTTATGAGATGTGGGAGGTTTGTTATAAGGTGTGGGAGGTTATAAGGTGTGGGAGGTTTGTTACAAGGTGTGGGAGGTTTGTTATGAGGTGTGGGAGGTTTGTTATGAGGTGTGGGAGGTTTGTTATAAGGTGTGGGAGGTTTGTTACAAGGCGTGGGAGGTTCGTTATAAGGTGTGGGAGGTTTGTTATGAGGTGTGGGAGGTTTGTTAAGAGGTGTGGGAGGTTGGTTACGAGGTGTGGGAGGTGTGTTTTGAGGTGTGGGAGGTTCGTTACGAGGTGTGGGAGGTTTGTTAAGAGGTGTGGGAGGTTTGTTTCGAGGTGTGGGAGGTTCGTTAAGAGGTGTGGGAGCTTTGTTACGAGGTGTGGGAGGTTTGTTATAAGGTGTGGGAGGTTTGTTACGAGGTGTGGGAGGTTTGTTACAAGGTGTGGGAGGTTTGTTATGTGATGTGGGAGGTTTGTTATAAGGTGTGGGAGGTTATAAGGTGTGGGAGGTTTGTTAGAAGGTGTGGGAGGTTTGTTATGAGGTGTGGGAGGTTTGTTATAAGGTGTGGGAGGTTTGTTACAAGGCGTGGGAGGTTTGTTATAAGGTGTGGGAGGTTTGTTATGAGGTGTGGGAGGTTTGTTAAGAGGTGTGGGAGGTTTGTTACGAGGTGTGGGAGGTGTGTTTTGAGGTGTGGGAGGTTCGTTACGAGGTGTGGGAGGTTTGTTAAGAGGTGTGGGAGGTTTGTTACAAGGTGTGGGAAGTGTGGTAGATTTGTTACAAGGTGTGGGAGGTTACAAGGTGTGGGAGGTTTGTTACAAGCTGTGGGAGGTTTTTTAGAAGTTGTGGGAGGTCTGTTAAGAGGTGTGGGAGGTTTGTTACAAGGTGTGGGAGGTGTGGTAGATTTGTTACAAGGTGTGGGAGGTTACAAGGTGTGGGAGGTTGTTACAAGCTGTGGGAGGTTTTTTATAAGTTGTGGGAGGTTTGTTATAAGGTGTGGGAGGCTTGTTACAATGCGAAGGAGGTTTGTTACAAGGTACGGGAGGTTGTTACAAGGCGTGGGAGGTTTGTTACAAGGTTTGGGAGGCTTGTTACAATGCCAAGGAGTTTTGTTACAAGGTGTGGGAGGTTGTTACAAGGCGTTGGAGGTTTGTTACAAGGCGTGGGAGGTTTGTTACAAGGTTTGGGAGGCTTGTTACAATGCGAAGGAGGTTTGTTACAAGGTGTGGGAGGTTTGTTACAAGGTGTGGGAGGTTTGTTATGAGGTGTAGGAGGTTTGTTATAAGGTGTGGGAGGTTTATTACAAGGCGTGGGAGGTTTGTTATAAGGTGTGGGAGGTTTGTTATGAGGTGTGGGAGGTTTGTTAAGAGGTGTGGGAGGTTTGTTAGAAGGTGTGTGAGGTTTGTTTCGAGGTGTGGGAGCTTTATTAAGAGGTGTGGGAGCTTTGTTACGAGGTGTGGGAGGTTTGTTACAAGGTGTGGGAGGTGTGGTAGATTTGTTACAAGGTGTGGGAGGTTGCAAGGTGTGGGAGGTTGTTACAAGCTGTGGGAGGTTTTTTATAAGTTGTGGGAGGTTTGTTATAAGGTGTGGAAGGCTTGTTACGCAGTGTGGGAGGTTTGTAACAAGGTGTGGGATGTTTGTTACAAAGTTTGTTACAAGGTGTGGGAGGTTTGTTACAGGGTTTGTTACAAGGTGTGGGATGTTTGTTACAAGGTTTGCTACAAGGCATGGGAGGTTTGTTACAGGGTTTGTTACAAGGTGTGGGAGTTTTGTTACAAGGTGTGGGAGGTTTGTTACAAGGCGTGGGAGGTTTGTTACAATGTGTGGGAGGTTTGTTACAAGGTTGTTGAGGTTTGTTATAAAGTGTGGGAGGTTATAAGGAGTGGGATGTTTGTTACAAGGCGTGGGAGGTTTGTTACAAGGTTTGGGAGGCTTGTTACAATGCGAAGGAGTTTTGTTACAAGGTGTGGGAGGTTGTTACAAGGCGTGGGAGGTTTGTTACAAGGCGTGGGAGGTTTGTTACAGGGTTTGTTACAAGGTGTGGGAGTTTTGTTACAAGGTGTGGGAGGTTTGTTACAAGGCGTGGGAGGTTTGTTACAATGTGTGGGAGGTTTGTTACAAGGTTGTTGAGGTTTGTTATAAGGTGTGGGAGGTTTGTTATAAGGTGTGGGAGGTTATAAGGTGTGGGAGGTTTGTTACAAGGTGTGGGAGGTTTGTAACAAGGTGTGGGAGGTTTGTTATGAGGTGTGGGAGGTTTGTTATAAGGTGTGGGAGGTTTGTTACAAGGCGTGGGAGGTTTGTTATAAGGTGTGGGAGGTTTGTTATGAGGTGTGGGAGGTTTGTTAAGAGGTGTGGGAGGTTTGTTACGAGGTGTGGGAGGTGTGTTTTGAGGTGTGGGAGGTTCGTTACGATGTGTGGGAGGTTTGTTACAAGGTGTGGGAGTTACAAGGTTATAAGGTGTGGGAGGTTTGTTATAAGGTGTTGGAGGTTTGTTACGAGGTGTGGGAGGTTTGTTACAAGGCGTGGGAGGTTTGTTTCGAGGTGTGGGAGGTTCGTTAAGAGGTGTGGGAGCTTTGTTACGAGGTGTGTGAGGTTTGTTACAAGGTGTGGGAGGTTTGTTATAAGGTGTGGGAGGTTTGTTACGAGGTGTGGGAGGTTTGTTACAAGGTGTGGGAGGTTTGTTACGAGGTGTGGGAGGTTTGTTATGAGATGTGGGAGGTTTGTTATAAGGTGTGGGAGGTTATAAGGTGTGGGAGGTTTGTTACAAGGTGTGGGAGGTTTGTTATGAGGTGTGGGAGGTTTGTTATGAGGTGTGGGAGGTTTGTTATAAGGTGTGGGAGGTTTGTTACAAGGCGTGGGAGGTTCGTTATAAGGTGTGGGAGGTTTGTTATGAGGTGTGGGAGGTTTGTTAAGAGGTGTGGGAGGTTTGTTACGAGGTGTGGGAGGTGTGTTTTGAGGTGTGGGAGGTTCGTTACGAGGTGTGGGAGGTTTGTTAAGAGGTGTGGGAGGTTTGTTACAAGGTGTGGGAAGTGTGGTAGATTTGTTACAAGGTGTGGGAGGTTACAAGGTGTGGGAGGTTTGTTACAAGCTGTGGGAGGTTTTTTAGAAGTTGTGGGAGGTCTGTTAAGAGGTGTGGGAGGTTTGTTACAAGGTGTGGGAGGTATGGTAGATTTGTTACAAGGTGTGGGAGGTTACGAGGTGTGGGAGGTTGTTACAAGCTGTGGGAGGTTTTTTATAAGTTGTGGGAGGTTTGTTATAAGGTGTGGAAGGCTTGTTACAATGCGAAGGAGGTTTGTTACAAGGTACGGGAGGTTGTTACAAGGCGTGGGAGGTTTGTTACAAGGTTTGGGAGGCTTGTTACAATGCGAAGGAGTTTTGTTACAAGGTGTGGGAGGTTGTTACAAGGCGTTGGAGGTTTGTTACAAGGCGTGGGAGGTTTGTTACAAGGTTTGGGAGGCTTGTTACAATGCGAAGGAGGTTTGTTACAAGGTGTGGGAGGTTTGTTACAAGGTGTGGGAGGTTTGTTATGAGGTGTAGGAGGTTTGTTATAAGGTGTGGGAGGTTTATTACAAGGCGTGGGAGGTTTGTTATAAGGTGTGGGAGGTTTGTTATGAGGTGTGGGAGGTTTGTTAAGAGGTGTGGGAGGTTTGTTAGAAGGTGTGTGAGGTTTGTTTCGAGGTGTGGGATCTTTATTAAGAGGTGTGGGAGCTTTGTTACGAGGTGTGGGAGGTTTGTTACAAGGTGTGGGAAGTGTGGTAGATTTGTTACAAGGTGTGGGAGGTTACAAGGTGTGGGAGGTTTGTTACAAGCTGTGGGAGGTTTTTTAGAAGTTGTGGGAGGTCTGTTAAGAGGTGTGGGAGGTTTGTTACAAGGTGTGGGAGGTGTGGTAGATTTGTTACAAGGTGTGGGAGGTTACAAGGTGTGGGAGGTTGTTACAAGCTGTGGGAGGTTTTTTAGAAGTTGTGGGAGGTCTGTTAAGAGGTGTGGGAGGTTTGTTACAAGGTGTGGGAGGTGTGGTAGATTTGTTACAAGGTGTGGGAGGTTACAAGGTGTGGGAGGTTGTTACAAGCTGTGGGAGGTTTTTTATAAGTTGTGGGAGGTTTGTTATAAGGTGTGGAAGGCTTGTTACAATGCGAAGGAGGTTTGTTACAAGGTACGGGAGGTTGTTACAAGGCGTGGGAGGTTTGTTACAAGGTTTGGGAGGCTTGTTACAATGCGAAGGAGTTTTGTTACAAGGTGTGGGAGGTTGTTACAAGGCGTTGGAGGTTTGTTACAAGGCGTGGGAGGTTTGTTACAAGGTTTGGGAGGCTTGTTACAATGCGAAGGAGGTTTGTTACAAGGTGTGGGAGGTTTGTTACAAGGTGTGGGAGGTTTGTTATGAGGTGTAGGAGGTTTGTTATAAGGTGTGGGAGGTTTATTACAAGGCGTGGGAGGTTTGTTATAAGGTGTGGGAGGTTTGTTATGAGGTGTGGGAGGTTTGTTAAGAGGTGTGGGAGGTTTGTTAGAAGGTGTGTGAGGTTTGTTTCGAGGTGTGGGAGCTTTATTAAGAGGTGTGGGAGCTTTGTTACGAGGTGTGGGAGGTTTGTTACAAGGTGTGGGAAGTGTGGTAGATTTGTTACAAGGTGTGGGAGGTTACAAGGTGTGGGAGGTTTGTTACAAGCTGTGGGAGGTTTTTTAGAAGTTGTGGGAGGTCTGTTAAGAGGTGTGGGAGGTTTGTTACAAGGTGTGGGAGGTGTGGTAGATTTGTTACAAGGTGTGGGAGGTTACAAGGTGTGGGAGGTTGTTACAAGCTGTAGGAGGTTTTTTATAAGTTGTGGGAGGTTTGTTATAAGGTGTGGGAGGCTTGTTACAATGCGAAGGAGGTTTGTTACAAGGTACGGGAGGTTGTTACAAGGCGTGGGAGGTTTGTTACAAGGTTTGGGAGGCTTGTTACAATGCGAAGGAGTTTTGTTACAAGGTGTGGGAGGTTGTTACAAGGCGTTGGAGGTTTGTTACAAGGCGTGGGAGGTTTGTTACAATGTTTGGGAGGCTTGTTACAATGCGAAGGAGGTTTGTTACAAGGTGTGGGAGGTTTGTTACAAGGTGTGGGAGGTTTGTTATGAGGTGTAGGAGGTTTGTTATAAGGTGTGGGAGGTTTATTACAAGGCGTGGGAGGTTTGTTATAAGGTGTGGGAGGTTTGTTATGAGGTGTGGGAGGTTTGTTAAGAGGTGTGGGAGGTTTGTTAGAAGGTGTGTGAGGTTTGTTTCGAGGTGTGGGAGCTTTATTAAGAGGTGTGGGAGCTTTGTTACGAGGTGTGGGAGGTTTGTTACAAGGTGTGGGAGGTGTGGTAGATTTGCTACAAGGTGTGGGAGGTTGCAAGGTGTGGGAGGTTGTTACAAGCTGCGGGAGGTTTTTTATAAGTTGTGGGAGGTTTGTTATAAGGTGTGGAAGGCTTGTTAAAACGTGAAGGAGGTTTGTTACGCAGTGTGGGAGGTTTGTAACAAGGTGTGGGATGTTTGTTACAAAGTTTGTTACAAGGTGTGGGAGGTTTGTTACAGGGTTTGTTACAAGGTGTGGGATGTTTGTTACAAGGTTTGCTACAAGGCATGGGAGGTTTGTTACAGGGTTTGTTACAAGGTGTGGGAGTTTTGTTACAAGGTGTGGGAGGTTTGTTACAAGGCGTGGGAGGTTTGTTACAATGTGTGGGAGGTTTGTTACAAGGTTGTTGAGGTTTGTTATAAGGTGTGGGAGGTTATAAGGAGTGGGATGTTTGTTACAAGGCGTGGGAGGTTTGTTACAAGGTTTGGGAGGCTTGTTACAATGCGAAGGAGTTTTGTTACAAGGTGTGGGAGGTTGTTACAAGGCGTGGGAGGTTTGTTACAAGGCGTGGGAGGTTTGTTACAGGGTTTGTTACAAGGTGTGGGAGTTTTGTTACAAGGTGTGGGAGGTTTGTTACAATGTGTGGGAGGTTTGTTACAAGGTTGTTGAGGTTTGTTATAAGGTGTGGGAGGTTTGTTATAAGGTGTGGGAGGTTATAAGGTGTGGGAGGTTTGTTACAAGGTGTGGGAGGTTTGTAACAAGGTGTGGGAGGTTTGTTATGAGGTGTGGGAGGTTTGTTATAAGGTGTGGGAGGTTTGTTACAAGGCGTGGGAGGTTTGTTATAAGGTGTGGGAGGTTTGTTATGAGGTGTGGGAGGTTTGTTAAGAGGTGTGGGAGGTTTGTTACGAGGTGTGGGAGGTGTGTTTTGAGGTGTGGGAGGTTCGTTACGAGGTGTGGGAGGTTTGTTACAAGGTGTGGGAGTTACAAGGTTATAAGGTGTGGGAGGTTTGTTATAAGGTGTTGGAGGTTTGTTACGAGGTGTGGGAGGTTTGTTACAAGGTGTGGGAGGTTTGTTTCGAGATGTGGGAGGTTCGTTAAGAGGTGTGGGAGCTTTGTTACGAGGTGTGGGAGGTTTGTTACAAGGTGTGGGAGGTTTGTTATAAGGTGTGGGAGGTTTGTTACGAGGTGTGGGAGGTTTGTTACAAGGTGTGGGAGGTTTGTTACGAGGTGTGGGAGGTTTGTTATGAGATGTGGGAGGTTTGTTATAAGGTGTTGGAGGTTATAAGGTGTGGGAGGTTTGTTACAAGGTGTGGGAGGTTTGTTATGAGGTGTGGGAGGTTTGTTATGAGGTGTGGGAGGTTTGTTATAAGGTGTGGGAGGTTTGTTACAAGGCGTGGGAGGTTCGTTATAAGGTGTGGGAGGTTTGTTATGAGGTGTGGGAGGTTTGTTAAGAGGTGTGGGAGGTTTGTTACGATGTGTGGGAGGTGTGTTTTGAGGTGTGGGAGGTCCGTTACGAGGTGTGGGAGGTTTGTTAAGAGGTGTGGGAGGTTTGTTACAAGGTGTGGGAAGTGTGGTAGATTTGTTACAAGGTGTGGGAGGTTACAAGGTGTGGGAGGTTTGTTACAAGCTGTGGGAGGTTTTTTAGAAGTTGTGGGAGGTCTGTTAAGAGGTGTGGGAGGTTTGTTACAAGGTGTGGGAGGTGTGGTAGATTTGTTACAAGGTGTGGGAGGTTACAAGGTGCGGGAGGTTGTTACAAGCTATGGGAGGTTTTTTATAAGTTGTGGGAGGTTTGTTATAAGGTGTGGAAGGCTTGTTACAATGCGAAGGAGGTTTGTTACAAGGTACGGGAGGTTGTTACAAGGCGTGGGAGGTTTGTTACAAGGTTTGGGAGGCTTGTTACAATGCGAAGGAGTTTTGTTACAAGGTGTGGGAGGTTGTTACAAGGCGTGGGAGGTTTGTTACAAGGCGTGGGAGGTTTGTTACAAGGTTTGGGAGGCTTGTTACAATGCGAAGGAGGTTTGTTACAAGGTGTGGGAGGTTTGTTACAAGGTGTGGGAGGTTTGTTATGAGGTGTAGGAGGTTTGTTATAAGGTGTGGGAGGTTTATTACAAGGCGTGGGAGGTTTGTTATAAGGTGTGGGAGGTTTGTTATGAGGTGTGGGAGGTTTGTTAAGAGGTGTGGGAGGTTTGTTAGAAGGTGTGTGAGGTTTGTTTCGAGGTGTGGGAGCTTTATTAAGAGGTGTGGGAGCTTTGTTACGAGGTGTGGGAGGTTTGTTACAAGGTGTGGGAGGTGTGGTAGATTTGCTACAAGGTGTGGGAGGTTGCAAGGTGTGGGAGGTTGTTACAAGCTGTGGGAGGTTTTTTATAAGTTGTGGGAGGTTTGTTATAAGGTGTGGAAGGCTTGTTAAAACGTGAAGGAGGTTTGTTACGCAGTGTGGGAGGTTTGTAACAAGGTGTGGGATGTTTGTTACAAAGTTTGTTACAAGGTGTGGGAGGTTTGTTACAGGGTTTGTTACAAGGTGTGGGATGTTTGTTACAAGGTTTGCTACAAGGCATGGGAGGTTTGTTACAGGGTTTGTTACAAGGTGTGGGAGTTTTGTTACAAGGTGTGGGAGGTTTGTTACAAGGCGTGAGAGGTTTGTTACAATGCGAAGGAGTTTTGTTACAAGGTGTGGGAGGTTATAAGGAGTGGGATGTTTGTTACAAGGCGTGGGAGGTTTGTTACAAGGTTTGGGAGGCTTGTTACAATGCGAAGGAGTTTTGATACAAGGTGTGGGAGGTTGTTACAAGGCGTGGGAGGTTTGTTATAAGGTGTGGGAGGTTATAAGGAGTGGGATGTTTGTTACAAGGCGTGGGAGGTTTGTTACAAGGTTTGGGAGGCTTGTTACAATGCGAAGGAGTTTTGTTACAAGGTGTGGGAGGTTGTTACAAGGCGTGGGAGGTTTGTTACAAGGCGTGGGAGGTTTGTTACAGGGTTTGTTACAAGGTGTGGGAGTTTTGTTACAAGGTGTGGGAGGTTTGTTACAATGTGTGGGAGGTTTGTTACAAGGTTGTTGAGGTTTGTTATAAGGTGTGGGAGGTTTGTTATAAGGTGTGGGAGGTTATAAGGTGTGGGAGGTTTGTTACAAGGTGTGGGAGGTTTGTAACAAGGTGTGGGAGGTTTGTTATGAGGTGTGGGAGGTTTGTTATAAGGTGTGGGAGGTTTGTTACAAGGCGTGGGAGGTTTGTTATAAGGTGTGGGAGGTTTGTTATGAGGTGTGGGAGGTTTGTTAAGAGGTGTGGGAGGTTTGTTACGAGGTGTGGGAGGTGTGTTTTGAGGTGTGGGAGGTTCGTTACGAGGTGTGGGAGGTTTGTTACAAGGTGTGGGAGTTACAAGGTTATAAGGTGTGGGAGGTTTGTTATAAGGTGTTGGAGGTTTGTTACGAGGTGTGGGAGGTTTGTTACAAGGTGTGGGAGGTTTGTTTCGAGGTGTGGGAGGTTCGTTAAGAGGTGTGGGAGCTTTGTTACGAGGTGTGGGAGGTTTGTTACAAGGTGTGGGAGGTTTGTTATAAGGTGTGGGAGGTTTGTTACGAGGTGTGGGAGGTTTGTTACAAGGTGTGGGAGGTTTGTTACGAGGTGTGGGAGGTTTGTTATGAGATGTGGGAGGTTTGTTATAAGGTGTGGGAGGTTATAAGGTGTGGGAGGTTTGTTACAAGGTGTGGGAGGTTTGTTATGAGGTGTGGGAGGTTTGTTATGAGGTGTGGGAGGTTTGTTATAAGGTGTGGGAGGTTTGTTACAAGGCGTGGGAGGTTCGTTATAAGGTGTGGGAGGTTTGTTATGAGGTGTGGGAGGTTTGTTAAGAGGTGTGGGAGGTTTGTTACGATGTGTGGGAGGTGTGTTTTGAGGTGTGGGAGGTTCGTTACGAGGTGTGGGAGGTTTGTTAAGAGGTGTGGGAGGTTTGTTACAAGGTGTGGGAAGTGTGGTAGATTTGTTACAAGGTGTGGGAGGTTACAAGGTGTGGGAGGTTTGTTACAAGCTGTGGGAGGTTTTTTAGAAGTTGTGGGAGGTCTGTTAAGAGGTGTGGGAGGTTTGTTACAAGGTGTGGGAGGTGTGGTAGATTTGTTACAAGGTGTGGGAGGTTACAAGGTGTGGGAGGTTGTTACAAGCTATGGGAGGTTTTTTATAAGTTGTGGGAGGTTTGTTATAAGGTGTGGAAGGCTTGTTACAATGCGAAGGAGGTTTGTTACAAGGTACGGGAGGTTGTTACAAGGCGTGGGAGGTTTGTTACAAGGTTTGGGAGGCTTGTTACAATGCGAAGGAGTTTTGTTACAAGGTGTGGGAGGTTGTTACAAGGCGTGGGAGGTTTGTTACAAGGCGTGGGAGGTTTGTTACAAGGTTTGGGAGGCTTGTTACAATGCGAAGGAGGTTTGTTACAAGGTGTGGGAGGTTTGTTATGAGGTGTAGGAGGTTTGTTATAAGGTGTGGGAGGTTTATTACAAGGCGTGGGAGGTTTGTTATAAGGTGTGGGAGGTTTGTTATGAGGTGTGGGAGGTTTGTTAAGAGGTGTGGGAGGTTTGTTAGAAGGTGTGTAAGGTTTGTTTCGAGGTGTGGGAGCTTCATTAAGAGGTGTGGGAGCTTTGTTACGAGGTGTGGGAGGTTTGTTACAAGGTGTGGGAGGTTACAAGGTGTGGGAGGTTGTTACAAGCTGTGGGAGGTTTTTTATAAGTTGTGGGAGGTTTGTTATAAGGTGTGGAAGGCTTGTTACAACGTGAAGGAGGTTTGTTACGCAGTGTGGGAGGTTTGTAACAAGGTGTGGGATGTTTGTTACAAAGTTTTTTACAAGGTGTGGGAGGTTTGTTACAGGGTTTGTTACAAGGTGTGGGAGTTTTGTTACAAGGTTTGTTACAAGGTGTGGGATGTTTGTTACAAGGTTTGCTACAAGGCATGGGAGGTTTGTTACAGGGTTTGTTACAAGGTGTGGGAGTTTTGTTACAAGGTGTGGGAGGTTTGTTACAAGGCGTGGGAGGTTTGTTACAATGTGTGGGAGGTTTGTTACAAGGTTGTTGATGTTTGTTATAAGGTGTGGGAGGTTATAAGGAGTGGGATGTTTGTTACAAGGCGTGGGAGGTTTGTTACAAGGTTTGGGAGGCTTGTTACAATGCGAAGGAGTTTTGTTACAAGGTGTGGGAGGTTGTTACAAGGCGTGGGAGGTTTGTTACAAGGCGTGGGAGGTTTGTTACAAGGTTTGGGAGGCTTGTTACAATGCGAAGGAGGTTTGTTACAAGGTGTGGGAGGTTTGTTACAAGGTGTGGGGGGTTTGTTATGAGATGTAAGAGGTTTGTTATAAGGTGTGGGAGGTTTATTACAAGGCGTGGGAGGTTTGTTATAAGGTGTGGGAGGTTTGTTATGAGGTGTGGGAGGTTTGTTAAGAGGTGTGGGAGGTTTGTTAGAAGGTGTGTGAGGTTTGTTTCGAGGTGTGGGAGCTTTATTAAGAGGTGTGGGAGCTTTGTTACGAGGTGTGGGAGGTTTATTACAAGGTTTGTTACAAGGTGTGGGAGGTTTGTTACAAGGTTTGTTACAAGGTGTGGGATGTTTGTTACAAGGTGTGGGAGGTTTGTTACAAGGTTTGTTACAATGTGTGGGAGGTTTGTTACAAGGTGTGGGAGGTTTGTTACAGGGTTTGTTACAAGGTGTGGGAGGTTTGCTACAAGGTTTGTTACAAGGTGTGGGGGGTTTGTTACAAGGTTTGTTACAAGGCGTGGGAGGTTTGTTACAGGGTTTGTTACAAGGTGTGGGAGTTTTGTTACAAGGCGTGAGAGGTTTGTTACAAGGCGTGGGAGGTTGTTACAAGGCGTGGGAGGTTTGTTACAAGGTTTGGGAGGCTTGTTACAATGCGAAGGAGTTTTGTTACAAGGTGTGGGAGGTTGTTACAAGGCGTGGGATGTTTGTTACAAGGCGTGGGAGGTTTGTTACAAGGTTTGGGAGGCTTGTTACAATGCGAAGGAGGTTTGTTACAAGGTGTGGGAGGTTTGTTACAAGGTGTGGGAGGTTTGTTATGAGGTGTAGGAGGTTTGTTATAAGGTGTGGGAGGTTTATTACAAGGCGTGGGAGGTTTGTTATAAGGTGTGGGAGGTTTGTTATGAGGTGTGGGAGGTTTGTTAAGAGGTGTGGGAGGTTTGTTAGAAGGTGTGTGAGGTTTGTTTCGAGGTGTGGGAGCTTTATTAAGAGGTGTGGGAGCTTTGTTACGAGCTTTGGGAGGTTTGTTACAAGGTGTGGGAGGTGTGGTAGATTTGTTACAAGGTGTGGGAGGTTACAAGGTGTGGGAGGTTGTTACAAGCTGTGGGAGGTTTTTTATAAGTTGTGGGAGGTTTGTTATAAGGTGTGGAAGGCTTGTTACAACGTGAAGGAGGTTTGTTACGCAGTGTGGGAGGTTTGTAACAAGGTGTGGGATGTTTGTTACAAAGTTTGTTACAAGGTGTGGGAGGTTTGTTACAGGGTTTGTTACAAGGTGTGGGAGTTTTGTTACAAGGTTTGTTACAAGGTGTGGGAGGTTTGTTACAAGGTTTGCTACAAGGCATGGGAGGTTTGTTACAGGGTTTGTTACAAGGTGTGGGAGTTTTGTTACAAGGTGTGGGAGGTTTGTTACAAGGCGTGGGAGGTTTGTTACAATGTGTGGGAGGTTTGTTACAAGGTTGTTGAGGTTTGTTATAAGGTGTGGGAGGTTATAAGGAGTGGGATGTTTGTTACAAGGCGTGGGAGGTTTGTTACAAGGTTTGGGAGGCTTGTTACAATGCGAAGGAGTTTTGTTACAAGGTGTGGGAGGTTGTTACAAGGCGTGGGAGGTTTGTTACAAGGCGTGGGAGGTTTGTTACAGGGTTTGTTACAAGGTGTGGGAGTTTTGTTACAAGGTGTGGGAGGTTTGTTACAAGGCGTGGGAGGTTTGTTACAATGTGTGGGAGGTTTGTTACAAGGTTGTTGAGGTTTGTTATAAGGTGTGGGAGGTTTGTTATAAGGTGTGGGAGGTTATAAGGTGTGGGAGGTTTGTTACAAGGTGTGGGAGGTTTGTAAAAAGGTGTGGGAGGTTTGTTATGAGGTGTGGGAGGTTTGTTATAAGGTGTGGGAGGTTTGTTACAAGGCGTGGGAGGTTTGTTATAAGGTGTGGGAGGTTTGTTATGAGGTGTGGGAGGTTTGTTAAGAGGTGTGGGAGGTTTGTTACGAGGTGTGGGAGGTGTGTTTTGAGGTGTGGGAGGTTCGTTACGAGGTGTGGGAGGTTTGTTACAAGGTGTGGGAGTTACAAGGTTATAAGGTGTGGGAGGTTTGTTATAAGGTGTTGGAGGTTTGTTACGAGGTGTGGGAGGTTTGTTACAAGGTGTGGGAGGTTTGTTTCGAGGTGTGGGAGGTTCGTTAAGAGGTGTGGGAGCTTTGTTACGAGGTGTGTGAGGTTTGTTACAAGGTGTGGGAGGTTTGTTATAAGGTGTGGGAGGTTTGTTACGAGGTGTGGGAGGTTTGTTACAAGGTGTGGGAGGTTGTTACAAGGCGTTGGAGGTTTGTTACAAGGCGTGGGAGGTTTGTTACAAGGTTTGGGAGGCTTGTTACAATGCGAAGGAGGTTTGTTACAAGGTGTGGGAGGTTTGTTACAAGGTGTGGGAGGTTTATTACAAGGCGTGGGAGGTTTGTTATAAGGTGTGGGAGGTTTGTTATGAGGTGTGGGAGGTTTGTTAAGAGGTGTGGGAGGTTTGTTAGAAGGTGTGTGAGGTTTGTTTCGAGGTGTGGGAGCTTTATTAAGAGGTGTGGGAGCTTTGTTACGAGGTGTGGGAGGTTTGTTACAAGGTGTGGGAGGTGTGGTAGATTTGCTACAAGGTGTGGGAGGTTGCAAGGTGTGGGAGGTTGTTACAAGCTGTGGGAGGTTTTTTATAAGTTGTGGGAGGTTTGTTATAAGGTGTGGAAGGCTTGTTAAAACGTGAAGGAGGTTTGTTACGCAGTGTGGGAGGTTTGTAACAAGGTGTGGGATGTTTGTTACAAAGTTTGTTACAAGGTGTGGGAGGTTTGTTACAGGGTTTGTTACAAGGTGTGGGATGTTTGTTACAAGGTTTGCTACAAGGCATGGGAGGTTTGTTACAGGGTTTGTTACAAGGTGTGGGAGTTTTGTTACAAGGTGTGGGAGGTTTGTTACAAGGCGTGGGAGGTTTGTTACAATGTGTGGGAGGTTTGTTACAAGGTTGTTGAGGTTTGTTATAAGGTGTGGGAGGTTATAAGGAGTGGGATGTTTGTTACAAGGCGTGGGAGGTTTGTTACAAGGTTTGGGAGGCTTGTTACAATGCGAAGGAGTTTTGTTACAAGGTGTGGGAGGTTGTTACAAGGCGTGGGAGGTTTGTTACAAGGCGTGGGAGGTTTGTTACAGGGTTTGTTACAAGGTGTGGGAGTTTTGTTACAAGGTGTGGGAGGTTTGTTACAATGTGTGGGAGGTTTGTTACAAGGTTGTTGAGGTTTGTTATAAGGTGTGGGAGGTTTGTTATAAGGTGTGGGAGGTTATAAGGTGTGGGAGGTTTGTTACAAGGTGTGGGAGGTTTGTAACAAGGTGTGGGAGGTTTGTTATGAGGTGTGGGAGGTTTGTTATAAGGTGTGGGAGGTTTGTTACAAGGCGTGGGAGGTTTGTTATAAGGTGTGGGAGGTTTGTTATGAGGTGTGGGAGGTTTGTTAAGAGGTGTGGGAGGTTTGTTACGAGGTGTGGGAGGTGTGTTTTGAGGTGTGGGAGGTTCGTTACGAGGTGTGGGAGGTTTATTACAAGGTGTGGGAGTTACAAGGTTATAAGGTGTGGGAGGTTTGTTATAAGGTGTTGGAGGTTTGTTACGAGGTGTGGGAGGTTTGTTACAAGGTGTGGGAGGTTTGTTTCGAGATGTGGGAGGTTCGTTAAGAGGTGTGGGAGCTTTGTTACGAGGTGTGGGAGGTTTGTTACAAGGTGTGGGAGGTTTGTTATAAGGTGTGGGAGGTTTGTTACGAGGTGTGGGAGGTTTGTTACAAGGTGTGGGAGGTTTGTTACGAGGTGTGGGAGGTTTGTTATGAGATGTGGGAGGTTTGTTATAAGGTGTGGGAGGTTATAAGGTGTGGGAGGTTTGTTACAAGGTGTGGGAGGTTTGTTATGAGGTGTGGGAGGTTTGTTATGAGGTGTGGGAGGTTTGTTATAAGGTGTGGGAGGTTTGTTACAAGGCGTGGGAGGTTCGTTATAAGGTGTGGGAGGTTTGTTATGAGGTGTGGGAGGTTTGTTAAGAGGTGTGGGAGGTTTGTTACGATGTGTGGGAGGTGTGTTTTGAGGTGTGGGAGGTCCGTTACGAGGTGTGGGAGGTTTGTTAAGAGGTGTGGGAGGTTTGTTACAAGGTGTGGGAAGTGTGGTAGATTTGTTACAAGGTGTGGGAGGTTACAAGGTGTGGGAGGTTTGTTACAAGCTGTGGGAGGTTTTTTAGAAGTTGTGGGAGGTCTGTTAAGAGGTGTGGGAGGTTTGTTACAAGGTGTGGGAGGTGTGGTAGATTTGTTACAAGGTGTGGGAGGTTACAAGGTGTGGGAGGTTGTTACAAGCTATGGGAGGTTTTTTATAAGTTGTGGGAGGTTTGTTATAAGGTGTGGAAGGCTTGTTACAATGCGAAGGAGGTTTGTTACAAGGTACGGGAGGTTGTTACAAGGCGTGGGAGGTTTGTTACAAGGTTTGGGAGGCTTGTTACAATGCGAAGGAGTTTTGTTACAAGGTGTGGGAGGTTGTTACAAGGCGTGGGAGGTTTGTTACAAGGCGTGGGAGGTTTGTTACAAGGTTTGGGAGGCTTGTTACAATGCGAAGGAGGTTTGTTACAAGGTGTGGGAGGTTTGTTACAAGGTGTGGGAGGTTTGTTATGAGGTGTAGGAGGTTTGTTATAAGGTGTGGGAGGTTTATTACAAGGCGTGGGAGGTTTGTTATAAGGTGTGGGAGGTTTGTTATGAGGTGTGGGATGTTTGTTAAGAGGTGTGGGAGGTTTGTTAGAAGGTGTGTGAGGTTTGTTTCGAGGTGTGGGAGCTTTATTAAGAGGTGTGGGAGCTTTGTTACGAGGTGTGGGAGGTTTGTTACAAGGTGTGGGAAGTGTGGTAGATTTGTTACAAGGTGTGGGAGGTTTGTTACAAGCTGTGGGAGGTTTTTTAGAAGTTGTGGGAGGTCTGTTAAGAGGTGTGGGAGGTTTGTTACAAGGTGTGGGAGGTGTGGTAGATTTGTTACAAGGTGTGGGAGGTTACAAGGTGTGGGAGGTTGTTACAAGCTGTGGGAGGTTTTTTATAAGTTGTGGGAGGTTTGTTATAAGGTGTGGGAGGCTTGTTACAATGCGAAGGAGGTTTGTTACAATGTACGGGAGGTTGTTACAAGGCGTGGGAGGTTTGTTACAAGGTTTGGGAGGCTTGTTACAATGCGAAGGAGTTTTGTTACAAGGTGTGGGAGGTTGTTACAAGGCGTTGGAGGTTTGTTACAAGGCGTGGGAGGTTTGTTACAAGGTTTGGGAGGCTTGTTACAATGCGAAGGAGGTTTGTTACAAGGTGTGGGAGGTTTGTTACAAGGTGTGGGAGGTTTGTTATGAGGTGTAGGAGGTTTGTTATAAGGTGTGGGAGGTTTATTACAAGGCGTGGGAGGTTTGTTATAAGGTGTGGGAGGTTTGTTATGAGGTGTGGGAGGTTTGTTAAGAGGTGTGGGAGGTTTGTTAGAAGGTGTGTGAGGTTTGTTTCGAGGTGTGGGAGCTTTATTAAGAGGTGTGGGAGCTTTGTTACGAGGTGTGGGAGGTTTGTTACAAGGTGTGGGAGGTGTGGTAGATTTGCTACAAGGTGTGGGAGGTTGCAAGGTGTGGGAGGTTGTTACAAGCTGTGGGAGGTTTTTTATAAGTTGTGGGAGGTTTGTTATAAGGTGTGGAAGGCTTGTTAAAACGTGAAGGAGGTTTGTTACGCAGTGTGGGAGGTTTGTAACAAGGTGTGGGATGTTTGTTACAAAGTTTGTTACAAGGTGTGGGAGGTTTGTTACAGGGTTTGTTACAAGGTGTGGGATGTTTGTTACAAGGTTTGCTACAAGGCATGGGAGGTTTGTTACAGGGTTTGTTACAAGGTGTGGGAGTTTTGTTACAAGGTGTGGGAGGTTTGTTACAAGGCGTGGGAGGTTTGTTACAATGCGAAGGAGTTTTGTTACAAGGTGTGGGAGGTTATAAGGAGTGGGATGTTTGTTACAAGGCGTGGGAGGTTTGTTACAAGGTTTGGGAGGCTTGTTACAATGCGAAGGAGTTTTGTTACAAGGTGTGGGAGGTTGTTACAAGGCGTGGGAGGTTTGTTATAAGGTGTGGGAGGTTATAAGGAGTGGGATGTTTGTTACAAGGCGTGGGAGGTTTGTTACAAGGTTTGGGAGGCTTGTTACAATGCGAAGGAGTTTTGTTACAAGGTGTGGGAGGTTGTTACAAGGCGTGGGAGGTTTGTTACAAGGCGTGGGAGGTTTGTTACAGGGTTTGTTACAAGGTGTGGGAGTTTTGTTACAAGGTGTGGGAGGTTTGTTACAATGTGTGGGAGGTTTGTTACAAGGTTGTTGAGGTTTGTTATAAGGTGTGGGAGGTTTGTTATAAGGTGTGGGAGGTTATAAGGTGTGGGAGGTTTGTTACAAGGTGTGGGAGGTTTGTTATGAGGTGTGGGAGGTTTGTTAAGAGGTGTGGGAGGTTTGTTAGAAGGTGTGTAAGGTTTGTTTCGAGGTGTGGGAGCTTCATTAAGAGGTGTGGGAGCTTTGTTACGAGGTGTGGGAGGTTTGTTACAAGGTGTGGGAGGTTACAAGGTGTGGGAGGTTGTTACAAGCTGTGGGAGGTTTTTTATAAGTTGTGGGAGGTTTGTTATAAGGTGTGGAAGGCTTGTTACAACGTGAAGGAGGTTTGTTACGCAGTGTGGGAGGTTTGGAACAAGGTGTGGGATGTTTGTTACAAAGTTTTTTACAAGGTGTGGGAGGTTTGTTACAGGGTTTGTTACAAGGTGTGGGAGTTTTGTTACAAGGTTTGTTACAAGGTGTGGGATGTTTGTTACAAGGTTTGCTACAAGGCATGGGAGGTTTGTTACAGGGTTTGTTACAAGGTGTGGGAGTTTTGTTACAAGGTGTGGGAGGTTTGTTACAAGGCGTGGGAGGTTTGTTACAATGTGTGGGAGGTTTGTTACAAGGTTGTTGATGTTTGTTATAAGGTGTGGGAGGTTATAAGGAGTGGGATGTTTGTTACAAGGCGTGGGAGGTTTGTTACAAGGTTTGGGAGGCTTGTTACAATGCGAAGGAGTTTTGTTACAAGGTGTGGGAGGTTGTTACAAGGCGTGGGAGGTTTGTTACAAGGCGTGGGAGGTTTGTTACAAGGTTTGGGAGGCTTGTTACAATGCGAAGGAGGTTTGTTACAAGGTGTGGGAGGTTTGTTACAAGGTGTGGGGGGTTTGTTATGAGATGTAAGAGGTTTGTTATAAGGTGTGGGAGGTTTATTACAAGGCGTGGGAGGTTTGTTATAAGGTGTGGGAGGTTTGTTATGAGGTGTGGGAGGTTTGTTAAGAGGTGTGGGAGGTTTGTTAGAAGGTGTGTGAGGTTTGTTTCGAGGTGTGGGAGCTTTATTAAGAGGTGTGGGAGCTTTGTTACGAGGTGTGGGAGGTTTATTACAAGGTTTGTTACAAGGTGTGGGAGGTTTGTTACAAGGTTTGTTACAAGGTGTGGGATGTTTGTTACAAGGTGTGGGAGGTTTGTTACAAGGTTTGTTACAATGTGTGGGAGGTTTGTTACAAGGTGTGGGAGGTTTGTTACAGGGTTTGTTACAAGGTGTGGGAGGTTTGCTACAAGGTTTGTTACAAGGTGTGGGGGGTTTGTTACAAGGTTTGTTACAAGGCGTGGGAGGTTTGTTACAGGGTTTGTTACAAGGTGTGGGAGTTTTGTTACAAGGCGTGAGAGGTTTGTTACAAGGCGTGGGAGGTTGTTACAAGGCGTGGGAGGTTTGTTACAAGGTTTGGGAGGCTTGTTACAATGCGAAGGAGTTTTGTTACAAGGTGTGGGAGGTTGTTACAAGGCGTGGGATGTTTGTTACAAGGCGTGGGAGGTTTGTTACAAGGTTTGGGAGGCTTGTTACAATGCGAAGGAGGTTTGTTACAAGGTGTGGGAGGTTTGTTACAAGGTGTGGGAGGTTTGTTATGAGGTGTAGGAGGTTTGTTATAAGGTGTGGGAGGTTTATTACAAGGCGTGGGAGGTTTGTTATAAGGTGTGGGAGGTTTGTTATGAGGTGTGGGAGGTTTGTTAAGAGGTGTGGGAGGTTTGTTAGAAGGTGTGTGAGGTTTGTTTCGAGGTGTGGGAGCTTTATTAAGAGGTGTGGGAGCTTTGTTACGAGCTTTGGGAGGTTTGTTACAAGGTGTGGGAGGTGTGGTAGATTTGTTACAAGGTGTGGGAGGTTACAAGGTGTGGGAGGTTGTTACAAGCTGTGGGAGGTTTTTTATAAGTTGTGGGAGGTTTGTTATAAGGTGTGGAAGGCTTGTTACAACGTGAAGGAGGTTTGTTACGCAGTGTGGGAGGTTTGTAACAAGGTGTGGGATGTTTGTTACAAAGTTTGTTACAAGGTGTGGGAGGTTTGTTACAGGGTTTGTTACAAGGTGTGGGAGTTTTGTTACAAGGTTTGTTACAAGGTGTGGGAGGTTTGTTACAAGGTTTGCTACAAGGCATGGGAGGTTTGTTACAGGGTTTGTTACAAGGTGTGGGAGTTTTGTTACAAGGTGTGGGAGGTTTGTTACAAGGCGTGGGAGGTTTGTTACAATGTGTGGGAGGTTTGTTACAAGGTTGTTGAGGTTTGTTATAAGGTGTGGGAGGTTATAAGGAGTGGGATGTTTGTTACAAGGCGTGGGAGGTTTGTTACAAGGTTTGGGAGGCTTGTTACAATGCGAAGGAGTTTTGTTACAAGGCGTGGGAGGTTGTTACAAGGCGTGGGAGGTTTGTTACAAGGCGTGGGAGGTTTGTTACAGGGTTTGTTACAAGGTGTGGGAGTTTTGTTACAAGGTGTGGGAGGTTTGTTACAAGGCGTGGGAGGTTTGTTACAATGTGTAGGAGGTTTGTTACAAGGTTGTTATGGTTGTTATAAGGTGTGGGAGGTTTGTTATAAGGTGTGGGAGGTTATAAGGTGTGGGAGGTTTGTTACAAGGTGTGGGAGGTTTGTAAAAAGGTGTGGGAGGTTTGTTATGAGGTGTGGGAGGTTTGTTATAAGGTGTGGGAGGTTTGTTACAAGGCGTGGGAGGTTTGTTATAAGGTGTGGGAGGTTTGTTATGAGGTGTGGGAGGTTTGTTAAGAGGTGTGGGAGGTTTGTTACGAGGTGTGGGAGGTGTGTTTTGAGGTGTGGGAGGTTCGTTACGAGGTGTGGGAGGTTTGTTACAAGGTGTGGGAGTTACAAGGTTATAAGGTGTGGGAGGTTTGTTATAAGGTGTTGGAGGTTTGTTACGAGGTGTGGGAGGTTTGTTACAAGGTGTGGGAGGTTTGTTTCGAGGTGTGGGAGGTTCGTTAAGAGGTGTGGGAGCTTTGTTACGAGGTGTGTGAGGTTTGTTACAAGGTGTGGGAGGTTTGTTATAAGGTGTGGGAGGTTTGTTACGAGGTGTGGGAGGTTTGTTACAAGGTGTGGGAGGTTTGTTACGAGGTGTGGGAGGTTTGTTATGAGATGTGGGAGGTTTGTTATAAGGTGTGGGAGGTTATAAGGTGTGGGAGGTTTGTTACAAGGTGTGGGAGGTTTGTTATGAGGTGAGGGAGGTTTGTTATGAGGTGTGGGAGGTTTGTTATAAGGTGTGGGAGGTTTGTTACAAGGCGTGGGAGGTTTGTTATAAGGTGTGGGAGGTTTGTTATGAGGTGTGGGAGGTTTGTTAAGAGGTGTGGGAGGTTTGTTACGAGGTGTGGGAGGTGTGTTTTGAGGTGTGGGAGGTTCGTTACGAGGTGTGGGAGGTTTGTTAAGAGGTGTGGGAGGTTTGTTACAAGGTGTGGGAAGTGTGGTAGATTTGTTACAAGGTGTGGGAGGTTACAAGGTGTGGGAGGTTTGTTACAAGCTGTGGGAGGTTTTTTAGAAGTTGTGGGAGGTCTGTTAAGAGGTGTGGGAGGTTTGTTACAAGGTGTGGGAGGTGTGGTAGATTTGTTACAAGGTGTGGGAGGTTACAAGGTGTGGGAGGATGTTACAAGCTGTGGGAGGTTTTTTATAAGTTTTGGGAGGTTTGTTATAAGGTGTGGAAGGCTTGTTACAATGCGAAGGAGGTTTGTTACAAGGTACGGGAGGTTGTTACAAGGCGTGGGAGGTTTGTTACAAGGTTTGGGAGGCTTGTTACAATGCGAAGGAGTTTTGTTACAAGGTGTGGGAGGTTGTTACAAGGCGTGGGAGGTTTGTTACAAGGCGTGCGAGGTTTGTTACAAGGTTTGGGAGGCTTGTTACAATGCGAAGGAGGTTTGTTACAAGGTGTGGGAGGTTTGTTACAAGGTGTGGGAGGTTTGTTATGAGGTGTAGGAGGTTTGTTATAAGGTGTGGGAGGTTTATTACAAGGCGTGGGAGGTTTGTTATAAGGTGTGGGAGGTTTGTTATGAGGTGTGGGAGGTTTGTTAAGAGGTGTGGGAGGTTTGTTAGAAGGTGTGTGATGTTTGTTTCGAGGTGTGGGAGCTTTATTAAGAGGTGTGGGAGCTTTGTTACGAGGTGTGGGAGGTTTGTTACAAGGTGTGGGAGGTTACAAGGTGTGGGAGGTTGTTACAAGCTGTGGGAGGTTTTTTATAAGTTGTGGGAGGTTTGTTATAAGGTGTGGAAGGCTTGTTACAACGTGAAGGAGGTTTGTTACGCAGTGTGGGAGGTTTGTAACAAGGTGTGGGATGTTTGTTACAAAGTTTTTTACAAGGTGTGGGAGGTTTGTTACAGGGTTTGTTACAAGGTGTGGGAGTTTTGTTACAAGGTTTGTTACAAGGTGTGGGATGTTTGTTACAAGGTTTGCTACAAGGCATGGGAGGTTTGTTACAGGGTTTGTTACAAGGTGTGGGAGTTTTGTTACAAGGTGTGGGAGGTTTGTTACAAGGCGTGGGAGGTTTGTTACAATGTGTGGGAGGTTTGTTACAAGGTTGTTGATGTTTGTTATAAGGTGTGGGAGGTTATAAGGAGTGGGATGTTTGTTACAAGGCGTGGGAGGTTTGTTACAAGGTTTGGGAGGCTTGTTACAATGCGAAGGAGTTTTGTTACAAGGTGTGGGAGGTTGTTACAAGGCGTGGGAGGTTTGTTACAAGGCGTGGGAGGTTTGTTACAAGGTTTGGGAGGCTTGTTACAATGCGAAGGAGGTTTGTTACAAGGTGTGGGAGGTTTGTTACAAGGTGTGGGGGGTTTGTTATGAGATGTAAGAGGTTTGTTATAAGGTGTGGGAGGTTTATTACAAGGCGTGGGAGGTTTGTTATAAGGTGTGGGAGGTTTGTTATGAGGTGCGGGAGGTTTGTTAAGAGGTGTGGGAGGTTTGTTAGAAGGTGTGTGAGGTTTGTTTCGAGGTGTGGGAGCTTTATTAAGAGGTGTGGGAGCTTTGTTACGAGGTGTGGGAGGTTTATTACAAGGTTTGTTACAAGGTGTGGGAGGTTTGTTACAAGGTTTGTTACAAGGTGTGGGATGTTTGTTACAAGGTGTGGGAGGTTTGTTACAAGGTTTGTTACAATGTGTGGGAGGTTTGTTACAAGGTGTGGGAGGTTTGTTACAGGGTTTGTTACAAGGTGTGGGAGGTTTGCTACAAGGTTTGTTACAAGGTGTGGGGGGTTTGTTACAAGGTTTGTTACAAGGCGTGGGAGGTTTGTTACAGGGTTTGTTACAAGGTGTGGGAGTTTTGTTACAAGGCGTGAGAGGTTTGTTACAAGGCGTGGGAGGTTGTTACAAGGCGTGGGAGGTTTGTTACAAGGTTTGGGAGGCTTGTTACAATGCGAAGGAGTTTTGTTACAAGGTGTGGGAGGTTGTTACAAGGCGTGGGATGTTTGTTACAAGGCGTGGGAGGTTTGTTACAAGGTTTGGGAGGCTTGTTACAATGCGAAGGAGGTTTGTTACAAGGTGTGGGAGGTTTGTTACAAGGTGTGGGAGGTTTGTTATGAGGTGTAGGAGGTTTGTTATAAGGTGTGGGAGGTTTATTACAAGGCGTGGGAGGTTTGTTATAAGGTGTGGGAGGTTTGTTATGAGGTGTGGGAGGTTTGTTAAGAGGTGTGGGAGGTTTGTTAGAAGGTGTGTGAGGTTTGTTTCGAGGTGTGGGAGCTTTATTAAGAGGTGTGGGAGCTTTGTTACGAGCTTTGGGAGGTTTGTTACAAGGTGTGGGAGGTGTGGTAGATTTGTTACAAGGTGTGGGAGGTTACAAGGTGTGGGAGGTTGTTACAAGCTGTGGGAGGTTTTTTATAAGTTGTGGGAGGTTTGTTATAAGGTGTGGAAGGCTTGTTACAACGTGAAGGAGGTTTGTTACGCAGTGTGGGAGGTTTGTAACAAGGTGTGGGATGTTTGTTACAAAGTTTGTTACAAGGTGTGGGAGGTTTGTTACAGGGTTTGTTACAAGGTGTGGGAGTTTTGTTACAAGGTTTGTTACAAGGTGTGGGAGGTTTGTTACAAGGTTTGCTACAAGGCATGGGAGGTTTGTTACAGGGTTTGTTACAAGGTGTGGGAGTTTTGTTACAAGGTGTGGGAGGTTTGTTACAAGGCGTGGGAGGTTTGTTACAATGTGTGGGAGGTTGTTACAAGCTGTGGGAGGTTTTTTATAAGTTGTGGGAGGTTTGTTATAAGGTGTGGAAGGCTTGTTAAAACGTGAAGGAGGTTTGTTACGCAGTGTGGGAGGTTTGTAACAAGGTGTGGGATGTTTGTTACAAAGTTTGTTACAAGGTGTGGGAGGTTTGTTACAGGGTTTGTTACAAGGTGTGGGATGTTTGTTACAAGGTTTGCTACAAGGCATGGGAGGTTTGTTACAGGGTTTGTTACAAGGTGTGGGAGTTTTGTTACAAGGTGTGGGAGGTTTGTTACAAGGCGTGGGAGGTTTGTTACAATGTGTGGGAGGTTTGTTACAAGGTTGTTGAGGTTTGTTATAAGGTGTGGGAGGTTATAAGGAGTGGGATGTTTGTTACAAGGCGTGGGAGGTTTGTTACAAGGTTTGGGAGGCTTGTTACAATGCGAAGGAGTTTTGTTACAAGGTGTGGGAGGTTGTTACAAGGCGTGGGAGGTTTGTTACAAGGCGTGGGAGGTTTGTTACAGAGTTTGTTACAAGGTGTGGGAGTTTTGTTACAAGGTGTGGGAGGTTTGTTACAAGGCGTGGGAGGTTTGTTACAATGTGTGGGAGGTTTGTTACAAGGTTGTTGAGGTTTGTTATAAGGTGTGGGAGGTTTGTTATAAGGTGTGGGAGGTTATAAGGTGTGGGAGGTTTGTTACAAGGTGTGGGAGGTTTGTAAAAAGGTGTGGGAGGTTTGTTATGAGGTGTGGGAGGTTTGTTATAAGGTGTGGGAGGTTTGTTACAAGGCGTGGGAGGTTTGTTATAAGGTGTGGGAGGTTTGTTATGAGGTGTGGGAGGTTTGTTAAGAGGTGTGGGAGGTTTGTTACAAGGTGTGGGAGGTGTGTTTTGAGGTGTGGGAGGTTCGTTACGAGGTGTGGGAGGTTTGTTACAAGGTGTGGGAGTTACAAGGTTATAAGGTGTGGGAGGTTTGTTATAAGGTGTTGGAGGTTTGTTACGAGGTGTGGGAGGTTTGTTACAAGGTGTGGGAGGTTTGTTTCGAGGTGTGGGAGGTTCGTTAAGAGGTGTGGGAGCTTTGTTACGAGGTGTGTGAGGTTTGTTACAAGGTGTGGGAGGTTTGTTATAAGGTGTGGGAGGTTTGTTACGAGGTGTGGGAGGTTTGTTACAAGGTGTGGGAGGTTTGTTACGAGGTGTGGGAGGTTTGTTATGAGATGTGGGAGGTTTGTTATAAGGTGTGGGAGGTTATAAGGTGTGGGAGGTTTGTTACAAGGTGTGGGAGGTTTGTTATGAGGTGTGGGAGGTTTGTTATGAGGTGTGGGAGGTTTGTTATAAGGTGTGGGAGGTTTGTTACAAGGCGTGGGAGGTTTGTTATAAGGTGTGGGAGGTTTGTTATGAGGTGTGGGAGGTTTGTTAAGAGGTGTGGGAGGTTTGTTACGAGGTGTGGGAGGTGTGTTTTGAGGTGTGGGAGGTTCGTTACGAGGTGTGGGAGGTTTGTTAAGAGGTGTGGGAGGTTTGTTACAAGGTGTGGGAAGTGTGGTAGATTTGTTACAAGGTGTGGGAGGTTACAAGGTGTGGGAGGTTTGTTACAAGCTGTGGGAGGTTTTTTAGAAGTTGTGGGAGGTCTGTTAAGAGGTGTGGGAGGTTTGTTACAAGGTGTGGGAGGTGTGGTAGATTTGTTACAAGGTGTGGGAGGTTACAAGGTGTGGGAGGTTGTTACAAGCTGTGGGAGGTTTTTTATAAGTTGTGGGAGGTTTGTTATAAGGTGTGGAAGGCTTGTTACAATGCGAAGGAGGTTTGTTACAAGGTACGGGAGGTTGTTACAAGGCGTGGGAGGTTTGTTACAAGGTTTGGGAGGCTTGTTACAATGCGAAGGAGTTTTGTTACAAGGTGTGGGAGGTTGTTACAAGGCGTGGGAGGTTTGTTACAAGGCGTGGGAGGTTTGTTACAAGGTTTGGGAGGCTTGTTACAATGCGAAGGAGGTTTGTTACAAGGTGTGGGAGGTTTGTTACAAGGTGTGGGAGGTTTGTTATGAGGTGTAGGAGGTTTGTTACAAGGTTTGGGAGGCTTGTTACAATGCGAAGGAGTTTTGTTACAAGGTGTGGGAGGTTGTTACAAGGCGTGGGAGGTTTGTTACAAGGCGTGGGAGGTTTGTTACAAGGTTTGGGAGGCTTGTTACAATGCGAAGGAGGTTTGTTACAAGGTGTGGGAGGTTTGTTACAAGGTGTGGGGGGTTTGTTATGAGATGTAAGAGGTTTGTTATAAGGTGTGGGAGGTTTATTACAAGGCGTGGGAGGTTTGTTATAAGGTGTGGGAGGTTTGTTATGAGGTGCGGGAGGTTTGTTAAGAGGTGTGGGAGGTTTGTTAGAAGGTGTGTGAGGTTTGTTTCGAGGTGTGGGAGCTTTATTAAGAGGTGTGGGAGCTTTGTTACGAGGTGTGGGAGGTTTATTACAAGGTTTGTTACAAGGTGTGGGAGGTTTGTTACAAGGTTTGTTACAAGGTGTGGACTGTTTGTTACAAGGTGTGGGAGGTTTGTTACAAGGTGTGGGAGGTTTGTTACAAGGTTTGTTACAAGGTGTGGGAGTTTTGTTACAAGGCGTGAGAGGTTTGTTACAAGGCGTGGGAGGTTGTTACAAGGCGTGGGAGGTTTGTTACAAGGTTTGGGAGGCTTGTTACAATGCGAATGAGTTTTGTTACAAGGTGTGGGAGGTTGTTACAAGGCGTGGGATGTTTGTTACAAGGTTTGTTACAAGGTGTGGGATGTTTGTTACAAGGTGTGGGAGGTTTGTTACAAGGTTTGTTACAAGGTGTGGGAGTTTTGTTACAAGGCGTGAGAGGTTTGTTACAAGGCGTGGGAGGTTGTTACAAGGCGTGGGAGGTTTGTTACAAGGTTTGGGAGGCTTGTTACAATGCGAAGGAGTTTTGTTACAAGGTGTGGGAGGTTGTTACAAGGCGTGGGATGTTTGTTACAAGGCGTGGGAGGTTTGTTACAAGGTTTGGGAGGCTTGTTACAATGCGAAGGAGGTTTGTTACAAGGTGTGGGAGGTTTGTTACAAGGTGTGGGAGGTTTGTTATGAGGTGTAGGAGGTTTGTTATAAGGTGTGGGAGGTTTATTACAAGGCGTGGGAGGTTTGTTATAAGGTGTGGGAGGTTTGTTATGAGGTGTGGGAGGTTTGTTAAGAGGTGTGGGAGGTTTGTTAGAAGGTGTGTGAGGTTTGTTTCGAGGTGTGGGAGCTTTATTAAGAGGTGTGGGAGCTTTGTTACGAGCTTTGGGAGGTTTGTTACAAGGTGTGGGAGGTGTGGTAGATTTGTTACAAGGTGTGGGAGGTTACAAGGTGTGGGAGGTTGTTACAAGCTGTGGGAGGTTTTTTATAAGTTGTGGGAGGTTTGTTATAAGGTGTGGAAGGCTTGTTACAACGTGAAGGAGGTTTGTTACGCAGTGTGGGAGGTTTGTAACAAGGTGTGGGATGTTTGTTACAAAGTTTGTTACAAGGTGTGGGAGGTTTGTTACAGGGCTTGTTACAAGGTGTGGGTGTTTTGTTACAAGGTTTGTTACAAGGTGTGGGAGGTTTGTTACAAGGTTTGCTACAAGGCATGGGAGGTTTGTTACAGGGTTTGTTACAAGGTGTGGGAGTTTTGTTACAAGGTGTGGGAGGTTTGTTACAAGGCGTGGGAGGTATGTTACAATGTGTGGGAGGTTTGTTACAAGGTTGTTGAGGTTTGTTATAAGGTGTGGGAGGTTATAAGGAGTGGGATGTTTGTTACAAGGCGTGGGAAGTTTGTTACAAGGTTTGGGAGGCTTGTTACAATGCGAAGGAGTTTTGTTACAAGGTGTGGGAGGTTGTTACAAGGCGTTGGAGGTTTGTTACAAGGCGTGGGAGGTTTGTTACAAGGTTTGGGAGGCTTGTTACAATGCGAAGGAGGTTTGGTACAAGGTGTGGGAGGTTTGTTACAAGGTGTGGGAGGTTTGTTATGAGGTGTAGGAGGTTTGTTATAAGGTGTGGGAGGTTTATTACAAGGCGTGGGAGGTTTGTTATAAGGTGTGGGAGGTTTGTTATGAGGTGTGGGAGGTTTGTTAAGAGGTGTGGGAGGTTTGTTATAAGGTGTGGAAGGCTTGTTACAACGTAAGGAGGTTTGTTACGCAGTGTGGGAGGTTTGTAACAAGGTGTGGGATGTTTGTTACAAAGTTTTTTACAAGGTGTGGGAGGTTTGTTACAGGGTTTGTTACAAGGTGTGGGAGTTTTGTTACAAGGTTTGTTACAAGGTGTGGGATGTTTGTTACAAGGTTTGCTACAAGGCATGGGAGGTTTGTTACAGGGTTTGTTACAAGGTGTGGGAGTTTTGTTACAAGGTGTGGGAGGTTTGTTACAAGGCGTGGGAGGTTTGTTACAATGTGTGGGAGGTTTGTTACAAGGTTGTTGAGGTTTGTTATAAGGTGTGGGAGGTTATAAGGAGTGGGATGTTTGTTGCAAGGCGTGGGAGGTTTGTTACAAGGTTTGGGAGGCTTGTTACAATGCTAAGGAGTTTTGTTACAAGGTGTGGGAGGTTGTTACAAGGCGTGGGAGGTTTGTTACAAGGCGTGGGAGGTTTGTTACAAGGTTTGGGAGGCTTGTTACAATGCGAAGGGGGTTTGTTACAAGGTGTGGGAGGTTTGTTACAAGGTGTGGGAGGTTTGTTATGAGGTGTAGGAGGTTTGTTATAAGGTGTGGGAGGTTTATTACAAGGCGTGGGAGGTTTGTTATAAGGTGTGGGAGGTTTGTTATGAGGTGTGGGAGGTTTGTTAAGAGGTGTGGGAGGTTTGTTAGAAGGTGTGTGAGGTTTGTTTCGGGGTGTGGGAGCTTTATTAAGAGGTGTGGGAGCTTTGTTACGAGGTGTGGGATGTTTATTGCAAGGTTTGTTACAAGGTGTGGGAGGTTTGTTACAAGGTTTGTTACAAGGTGTGGGATGTTTGTTACAAGGTGTGGGAGGTTTGTTACAAGGTTTGTTACAATGTGTGGGAGGTTTGTTACAAGGTGTGGGAGGTTTGTTACAGGGTTTGTTACAAGGTGTGGGAGGTTTGCTACAAGGTTTGTTACAAGGTGTGGGGGGTTTGTTACAAGGTTTGTTACAAGGCGTGGGAGGTTTGTTACAGGGTTTGTTACAAGGTGTGGGAGTTTTGTTACAAGGCGTGAGAGGTTTGTTACAAGGCGTGGGAGGTTGTTACAAGGCGTGGGAGGTTTGTTACAAGGTTTGGGAGGCTTGTTACAATGCGAAGGAGTTTTGTTACAAGGTCTGGGAGGTTGTTACAAGGCGTGGGATGTTTGTTACAAGGCGTGGGAGGTTTGTTACAAGGTTTGGGAGGCTTGTTACAATGCGAAGGAGGTTTGTTACAAGGTGTGGGAGGTTTGTTACAAGGTGTGGGAGGTTTGTTATGAGGTGTAGGAGGTTTGTTATAAGGTGTGGGAGGTTTATTACAAGGCGTGGGAGGTTTGTTATAAGGTGTGGGAGGTTTGTTATGAGGTGTGGGAGGTTTGTTAAGAGGTGTGGGAGGTTTGTTAGAAGGTGTGTGAGGTTTGTTTCGAGGTGTGGGAGCTTTATTAAGAGGTGTGGGAGCTTTGTTACGAGCTTTGGGAGGTTTGTTACAAGGTGTGGGAGGTGTGGTAGATTTGTTACAAGGTGTGGGAGGTTACAAGGTGTGGGAGGTTGTTACAAGCTGTGGGAGGTTTTTTATAAGTTGTGGGAGGTTTGTTATAAGGTGAAGAAGGCTTGTTACAACGTGAAGGAGGTTTGTTACGCAGTGTGGGAGGTTTGTAACAAGGTGTGGGATGTTTGTTACAAAGTTTGTTACAAGGTGTGGGAGGTTTGTTACAGGGTTTGTTACAAGGTGTGGGAGTTTTGTTACAATGTTTGTTACAAGGTGTGGGAGGTTTGTTACAAGGTTTACTACAAGGCATGGGAGGTTTGTTACAGGGTTTGTTACAAGGTGTGGGAGTTTTGTTACAAGGTGTGGGAGGTTTGTTACAAGGCGTGGGAGGTTTGTTACAATGTGTGGGAGGTTTGTTACAAGGTTGTTGAGGTTTGTTATAAGGTGTGGGAGGTTATAAGGAGTGGGATGTTTGTTACAAGGCGTGGGAGGTTTGTTACAAGGTTTGGGAGGCTTGTTACAATGCGAAGGAGGTTTGTTACAAGGTGTGGGAGGTTTGTTACAAGGTGTGGGAGGTTTGTTATGAGGTGTAGGAGGTTTGTTATAAGGTGTGGGAGGTTTATTACAAGGCGTGGGAGGTTTGTTATAAGGTGTGGGAGGTTTGTTATGAGGTGTGGGAGGTTTATTAAGAGGTGTGGGAGGTTTGTTAGAAGGTGTGTGAGGTTCGTTTCGAGGTGTGGGAGCTTTATTAAGAGGTGTGGGAGCTTTGTTACGAGGTGTGGGAGGTTTATTACAAGGTTTGTTACAAGGTGTGGGAGGTTTGTTACAAGGTTTGTTACAAGGTGTGGGATGTTTGTTACAAGGTTTGTTATAATGTGTGGGAGGTTTGTTACAAGGTGTGGGAGGTTTGTTACAGGGTTTGTTACAAGGTGTGGGAGGTTTGCTACAAGGTTTGTTACAAGGTGTGGGGGGTTTGTTACAAGGTTTGTTACAAGGCGTGGGAGGTTTGTTACAGGGTTTGTTACAAGGTGTGGGAGTTTTGTTACAAGGCGTGAGAGGTTTGTTACAAGGCGTGGGAGGTTTGTTACAAGGCGTGAGAGGTTCGTTACAAGGTTTTTGAGGTTTTTTATAAGGTGTGGGAGGTTTTAAGGAGTGGGAGGTTTGTTACAAGGCGTGGGAGGTTTGTTACGAGGTTTGCGAGGCTTGTTACAACGTGAAGGAGGTTTGTTACAAGGCGTGGGAGGTTTTTACAAGGCGTGGGAGGTTTGTTACGCAGTGTGGGAGGTTTTTATAAGCTGCAGGAGGTTTGTTACAAGATGAGGTAGGTTTGTTATAAGGTGTTGGAGGTTATAAGGTGTGGGAGATGTGGGAGGTTTGTTACAAGGTGTGGGAGTTACAAGGTTATAAGGTGTGGGAGGTTTGTTATACGGTGTTGGAGGTTTGTTACGAGGTGTGGGAGGTTTGTTACAAGGTGTGGGAGGTTTGTTTCGAGGTGTGGGAGGTTCGTTAAGAGGTGTGGGAGCTTTGTTACGAGGTGTGTGAGGTTTGTTACAAGGTGTGGGAGGTTTGTTATAAGGTGTGGGAGGTTTGTTACGAGGTGTGGGAGGTTTGTTACAAGGTGTGGGAGGTTTGTTACGAGGTGTGGGAGGTTTGTAACAAGGTGTGGGAGGTTTGTTATAAGGTGTGGGAGGTTATAAGATGTGGGAGGTTTGTTACAAGGTGTGGGAGGTTTGTAACAAGGTGTGGGAGGTTTGTTATGAGGTGTGGGATGTTTGTTATAAGGTGTGGGAGGTTTGTTACAAGGCGTGGGAGGTTTGTCATAAGGTGTGGGAGGTTTGTTAAGAGGTGTGGGAGGTTTGTTACGAGGTGTGGGAGGTGTGTTTTGAGGTGTGGGAGGTTCGTTACGAGGTGTGGGAGGTTTGTTAAGAGGTGTGGGAGGTTTGTTACAAGGTGTGGGAGGTGTGGTAGATTTGTTACAAGGTGTGGGAGGTTACAAGGTGTGGGAGGTTTGTTACAAGCTGTGGGAGGTATTTTATAAGATGTGGGAGGTCTGTTAAGAGGTGTGGGAGGTTTGTTACAAGGTGTGGTAGGTGTGGTAGATTTGTTACAAGGTGTGGTAGGTTACAAGGTGTGGGAGGTTGTTACAAGCTGTGGGAGGTTTTTTATAAGTTGTGGGAGGTTTGTTATAAGGTGTGGAAGGCTTGTTACAACGTGAAGGAGGTTTGTTACGCAGTGTGGGAGGTTTGTCACAAGGTGTGGGATGTTTGTTACAAAGTTTTTTACAAGGTGTGGGAGGTTTGTTACAGGGTTTGTTACAAGGTGTGGGTGTTTTGTTACAAGGTTTGTTACAAGGTGTGGGAGGTTTGTTACAAGGTTTGCTACAAGGCATGGGAGGTTTGTTACAGGGTTTGTTACAAGGTGTGGGAGTTTTGTTACAAGGTGTGGGAGGTTTGTTACAAGGTGTGGGAGGTTTGTTACAATGTGTGGGATGTTTGTTACAAGGTTGTTGAGGTTTGTTATAAGGTGTGGGAGGTTATAAGGAGTGGAAGGTTTGTTACAAGGCGTGGGAGGTTTGTTACAAGGTTTGGGAGGCTTGTTACAATGCGAAGGAGTTTTGTTACAATGTTTGGGAGGTTGTTACAAGGCGTGGGAGGTTTGTTACGCAGTGTGGGAGGTTTGTTATAAGCTGCAGGAGGTTTGTTACAAAATGCGGGAGGTTTGTTATAATGTGTGGGAGGTTATAAGGTGTGGGAGATGTGGGAGGTTTGTTACAAGGTGTGGGAGTTACAAAGTTATAAAGTGTGGGAGGTTTGTTATAAGGTGTGGGAGGCTTGTTACGAGGTGTGGGAGGTTTGTTACAAGGTGTGGGACGTTTGTTACGAGGTGTGGGAGGTTTGTTAAGAGGTGTGGGAGGTTTGTTACGAGGTGTTGGAGGTTTGTTACAAGGTGTGGGAGGTTTGTTATAAGGTGTGGGAGGTTTGTTACGAGGTGTGGGAGGTTTGTTACAAGGTGAGGGGGGTTTGTTACGAGGTGTGGGAGGTTTGTTACAAGGTGTGGGAGGTTTGTTACAAGGGGTGGTAGGTTTGTTACAAGGCATAGGAGATTTGTTACAAGGTGTGGGAGGTTTGTTACAAGGTTTGGGCGGTTTGTTATGAGGTGTGGGAGGTTTGTTATAAGGTGTGGGAGGTCATAAGGTGTGGGGGATTTTTTATAAGGTGTGGGAGGTTTGTTACGAGGTGTGGGAGGTTTGTTACGAGGTGAGGGGGGTTTGTTACGAGGTGAGGGAGGTTTGTTACAAGGTGTGGGAGGTTTGTTACAAGGTGTGGGAGGTTTGTCAAAAGGTTTGTTATAAGGTGAGGGAGGTTTGTTACAAGGCATATGATATTTGTTACAAGGTGTGGGAGGTTTGTTACAAGGTTTGGGAGGTTTGTTATGAGGTGTGGGAGGTTTGTTATAAGGTGTGGGAGGTCATAAGGTGTGGGAGATTTTTTATAAGGTGTGGGAGGTTTGTTACAAGGTGTGGGAGGTTTGTTATGAGGTGTAGGAGGTTTGTTATAAGGTGTGGGAGGTTTGTTACAAGGCGTGGGAGGTTTGTTATAAGGTACGGGAGGTTTGTTATGAGGTGTGGGAGGTTTGTTAAGAGGTGTGGGAGGTTTGTTACAAGGTGTGGGAGGTTTGTTACGAGGTGTGGGAGGTTTGTTACAAGGTGTGGGAGGTTTGTTACGAGGTGTGGGAGGTTTGTCACAAGGTGTGGGAGGTTTGTTACAAGGTGTGGGATGTTTGTTACAAGGTGAGGGAGGTTTGTTACAAGGTGTGGGAGGTTTGTTACAAGGTGTGGGATGTTTGTTACAATGTGTGGGAGGTTTGTTACAAGGTGTGGGAGGTTTGCTACAAGGTTTGTTACAAGGTGTGGGGGGTTTGTTACAAGGTTTGTTACAAGGCGTGGGAGGTTTGTTACAGGGTTTGTTACAAGGTGTGGGAGTTTTGTTACAAGGCGTGAGAGGTTTGTTACAAGGCGTGGGAGGTTGTTACAAGGCGTGGGAGGTTTGTTACAAGGTTTGGGAGGCTTGTTACAATGCGAAGGAGTTTTGTTACAAGGTGTGGGAGGTTGTTACAAGGCGTGGGATGTTTGTTACAAGGCGTGGGAGGTTTGTTACAAGGTTTGGGAGGCTTGTTACAATGCGAAGGAGGTTTGTTACAAGGTGTGGGAGGTTTGTTACAAGGTGTGGGAGGTTTGTTATGAGGTGTAGGAGGTTTGTTATAAGGTGTGGGAGGTTTATTACAAGGCGTGGGAGGTTTGTTATAAGGTGTGGGAGGTTTGTTATGAGGTGTGGGAGGTTTGTTAAGAGGTGTGGGAGGTTTATTAAGAGGTGTGGGAGCTTTGTTACGAGCTTTGGGAGGTTTGTTACAAGGTGTGGGAGGTGTGGTAGATTTGTTACAAGGTGTGGGAGGTTACAAGGTGTGGGAGGTTGTTACAAGCTGTGGGAGGTTTTTTATAAGTTGTGGGAGGTTTGTTATAAGGTGTGGAAGGCTTGTTACAACGTGAAGGAGGTTTGTTACGCAGTGTGGGAGGTTTGTAACAAGGTGTGGGATGTTTGTTACAAAGTTTGTTACAAAATGCAGGAGGTTTGTTATAATGTGTGGGAGGTTATAAGGTGTGGGAGATGTGGGAGGTTTGTTACAAGGTGTGGGAGTTACAAAGTTATAAAGTGTGGGAGGTTTGTTATAAGGTGTGGGAGGCTTGTTACGAGGTGTGGGAGGTTTGTTACAAGGTGTGGGACGTTTGTTACGAGGTGTGGGAGGTTTGTTAAGAGGTGTGGGAGGTTTGTTACGAGGTGTTGGAGGTTTGTTACAAGGTGTGGGAGGTTTGTTATAAGGTGTGGGAGGTTTGTTACGAGGTGTGGGAGGTTTGTTACAAGGTGAGGGGGGTTTGTTACGAGGTGTGGGAGGTTTGTTACAAGGTGTGGGAGGTTTGTTACAAGGGGTGGTAGGTTTGTTACAAGGCATAGGAGATTTGTTACAAGGTGTGGGAGGTTTGTTACAAGGTTTGGGCGGTTTGTTATGAGGTGTGGGAGGTTTGTTATAAGGTGTGGGAGGTCATAAGGTGTGGGGGATTTTTTATAAGGTGTGGGAGGTTTGTTACGAGGTGTGGGAGGTTTGTTACGAGGTGAGGGGGGTTTGTTACGAGGTGAGGGAGGTTTGTTACAAGGTGTGGGAGGTTTGTTACAAGGTGTGGGAGGTTTGTCAAAAGGTTTGTTATAAGGTGAGGGAGGTTTGTTACAAGGCATATGATATTTGTTACAAGGTGTGGGAGGTTTGTTACAAGGTTTGGGAGGTTTGTTATGAGGTGTGGGAGGTTTGTTATAAGGTGTGGGAGGTCATAAGGTGTGGGAGATTTTTTATAAGGTGTGGGAGGTTTGTTACAAGGTGTGGGAGGTTTGTTATGAGGTGTAGGAGGTTTGTTATAAGGTGTGGGAGGTTTGTTACAAGGCGTGGGAGGTTTGTTATAAGGTACGGGAGGTTTGTTATGAGGTGTGGGAGGTTTGTTAAGAGGTGTGGGAGGTTTGTTACAAGGTGTGGGAGGTTTGTTACGAGGTGTGGGAGGTTTGTTACAAGGTGTGGGAGGTTTGTTACGAGGTGTGGGAGGTTTGTCACAAGGTGTGGGAGGTTTGTTACAAGGTGTGGGATGTTTGTTACAAGGTGAGGGAGGTTTGTTACAAGGTGTGGGAGGTTTGTTACAAGGTGTGGGATGTTTGTTACAATGTGTGGGAGGTTTGTTACAAGGTGTGGGAGGTTTGCTACAAGGTTTGTTACAAGGTGTGGGGGGTTTGTTACAAGGTTTGTTACAAGGCGTGGGAGGTTTGTTACAGGGTTTGTTACAAGGTGTGGGAGTTTTGTTACAAGGCGTGAGAGGTTTGTTACAAGGCGTGGGAGGTTGTTACAAGGCGTGGGAGGTTTGTTACAAGGTTTGGGAGGCTTGTTACAATGCGAAGGAGTTTTGTTACAAGGTGTGGGAGGTTGTTACAAGGCGTGGGATGTTTGTTACAAGGCGTGGGAGGTTTGTTACAAGGTTTGGGAGGCTTGTTACAATGCGAAGGAGGTTTGTTACAAGGTGTGGGAGGTTTGTTACAAGGTGTGGGAGGTTTGTTATGAGGTGTAGGAGGTTTGTTATAAGGTGTGGGAGGTTTATTACAAGGCGTGGGAGGTTTGTTATAAGGTGTGGGAGGTTTGTTATGAGGTGTGGGAGGTTTGTTAAGAGGTGTGGGAGGTTTATTAAGAGGTGTGGGAGCTTTGTTACGAGCTTTGGGAGGTTTGTTACAAGGTGTGGGAGGTGTGGTAGATTTGTTACAAGGTGTGGGAGGTTACAAGGTGTGGGAGGTTGTTACAAGCTGTGGGAGGTTTTTTATAAGTTGTGGGAGGTTTGTTATAAGGTGTGGAAGGCTTGTTACAACGTGAAGGAGGTTTGTTACGCAGTGTGGGAGGTTTGTAACAAGGTGTGGGATGTTTGTTACAAAGTTTGTTACAAGGTGTGGGAGGTTTGTTACAGGGTTTGTTACAAGGTGTGGGTGTTTTGTTACAAGGTTTGTTACAAGGTGTGGGAGGTTTGTTACAAGGTTTGCTACAAGGCATGGGAGGTTTGTTACAGGGTTTGTTACAAGGTGTGGGAGTTTTGTTACAAGGTGTGGGAGGTTTGTTACAAGGCGTGGGAGGTTTGTTACAATGTGTGGGAGGTTTGTTACAAGGTTGTTGAGGTTTGTTATAAGGTGTGGGAGGTTATAAGGAGTGGGATGTTTGTTACAAGGCGTGGGAGGTTTGTTACAAGGTTTGGGAGGCTTGTTACAATGCGAAGGAGTTTTCTTACAAGGTGTGGGAGGTTGTTACAAGGCGTTGGAGGTTTGTTACAAGGCGTGGGAGGTTTGTTACAAGGTTTGGGAGGCTTGTTACAATGCGAAGGAGGTTTGTTACAAGGTGTGGGAGGTTTGTTACAAGGTGTGGGAGGTTTGTTATGAGGTGTAGGAGGTTTGTTATAAGGTGTGGGAGGTTTATTACAAGGCGTGGGAGGTTTGTTATAAGGTGTGGGAGGTTTGTTATGAGGTGTGGGAGGTTTGTTAAGAGGTGTGGGAGGTTTGTTATAAGGTGTGGAAGGCTTGTTACAACGTAAGGAGGTTTGTTACGCAGTGTGGGAGGTTTGTAACAAGGTGTGGGATGTTTGTTACAAAGTTTTTTACAAGGTGTGGGAGGTTTGTTACAGGGTTTGTTACAAGGTGTGGGAGTTTTGTTACAAGGTTTGTTACAAGGTGTGGGATGTTTGTTACAAGGTTTGCTACAAGGCATGGGAGGTTTGTTACAGGGTTTGTTACAAGGTGTGGGAGTTTTGTTACAAGGTGTGGGAGGTTTGTTACAAGGCGTGGGAGGTTTGTTACAATGTGTGGGAGGTTTGTTACAAGGTTGTTGAGGTTTGTTATAAGGTGTGGGAGGTTATAAGGAGTGGGATGTTTGTTGCAAGGCGTGGGAGGTTTGTTACAAGGTTTGGGAGGCTTGTTACAATGCTAAGGAGTTTTGTTACAAGGTGTGGGAGGTTGTTACAAGGCGTGGGAGGTTTGTTACAAGGTTTGGGAGGCTTGTTACAATGCGAAGGGGGTTTGTTACAAGGTGTGGGAGGTTTGTTACAAGGTGTGGGAGGTTTGTTATGAGGTGTAGGAGGTTTGTTATAAGGTGTGGGAGGTTTATTACAAGGCGTGGGAGGTTTGTTATAAGGTGTGGGGGGTTTGTTATGAGGTGTGGGAGGTTTGTTAAGAGGTGTGGGAGGTTTGTTAGAAGGTGTGTGAGGTTTGTTTCGGGGTGTGGGAGCTTTATTAAGAGGTGTGGGAGCTTTGTTACGAGGTGTGGGATGTTTATTGCAAGGTTTGTTAAAAGGTGTGGGAGGTTTGTTACAAGGTTTGTTACAAGGTGTGGGATGTTTGTTACAAGGTGTGGGAGGTTTGTTACAAGGTTTGTTACAATGTGTGGGAGGTTTGTTACAAGGTGTGGGAGGTTTGTTACAGGGTTTGTTACAAGGTGTGGGAGGTTTGCTACAAGGTTTGTTACAAGGTGTGGGGGTTTGTTACAAGGTTTGTTACAAGGCGTGGGAGGTTTGTTACAGGGTTTGTTACAAGGTGTGGGAGTTTTGTTACAAGTTGTGAGAGGTTTGTTACAAGGCGTGGGAGGTTGTTACAAGGCGTGGGAGGTTTGTTACAAGGTTTGGGAGGCTTGTTACAATGCGAAGGAGTTTTGTTACAAGGTGTGGGAGGTTGTTACAAGGCGTGGGATGTTTGTTACAAGGCGTGGGAGGTTTGTTACAAGGTTTGGGAGGCTTGTTACAATGCGAAGGAGGTTTGTTACAAGGTGTGGGAGGTTTGTTACAAGGTGTGGGAGGTTTGTTATGAGGTGTAGGAGGTTTGTTATAAGGTGTGGGAGGTTTATTACAAGGCGTGGGAGGTTTGTTATAAGGTGTGGGAGGTTTGTTATGAGGTGTGGGAGGTTTGTTAATAGGTGTGGGAGGTTTGTTAGAAGGTGTGTGAGGTTTGTTTCGAGGTGTGGGAGCTTTATTAAGAGGTGTGGGAGCTTTGTTACGAGCTTTGGGAGGTTTGTTACAAGGTGTGGGAGGATTGGTAGATTTGTTACAAGGTGTGGGAGGTTACAAGGTGTGGGAGGTTGTTACAAGCTGTGGGAGGTTTTTTATAAGTTGTGGGAGGTTTGTTATAAGGTGTGGAAGGCTTGTTACAACGTGAAGGAGGTTTGTTACGCAGTGTGGGAGGTTTGTAACAAGGTGTGGGATGTTTGTTACAAAGTTTGTTACAAGGTGTGGGAGGTTTGTTACAGGGTTTGTTACAAGGTGTGGGAGTTTTGTTACAATGTTTGTTACAAGGTGTGGGAGGTTTGTTACAAGGTTTACTACAAGGCATGGGAGGTTTGTTACAGGGTTTGTTACAAGGTGTGGGAGTTTTGTTACAAGGTGTGGGAGGTTTGTTACAAGGCGTGGGAGGTTTGTTACAATGTGTGGGAGGTTTGTTACAAGGTTGTTGAGGTTTGTTATAAGCTGTGGGAGGTTATAAGGAGTGGGATGTTTGTTACAAGGCGTGGGAGGTTTGTTACAAGGTTTGGGAGGCTTGTTACAATGCGAAGGAGGTTTGTTACAAGGTGTGGGAGGTTTGTTACAAGGTGTGGGAGGTTTGTTATGAGGTGTAGGAGGTTTGTTATAAGGTGTGGGAGGTTTATTACAAGGCGTGGGAGGTTTGTTATAAGGTGTGGGAGGTTTGTTATGAGGTGTGGGAGGTTTGTTAAGAGGTGTGGGAGGTTTGTTAGAAGGTGTGTGAGGTTTGTTTCGAGGTGTGGGAGCTTTATTAAGAGGTGTGGGAGCTTTGTTACGAGGTGTGGGAGGTTTATTACAAGGTTTGTTACAAGGTGTGGGAGGTTTGTTACAAGGTTTGTTACAAGGTGTGGAATGTTTGTTACAAGGTGTGGGAGGTTTGTTACAAGGTTTGTTATAATGTGTGGGAGGTTTGTTACAAGGTGTGGGAGGTTTGTTACAGGGTTTGTTACAAGGTGTGGGAGGTTTGCTACAAGGTTTGTTACAAGGTGTGGGGGGTTTGTTACAAGGTTTGTTACAAGGCGTGGGAGGTTTGTTACAGGGTTTGTTACAAGGTGTGGGAGTTTTGTTACAAGGCGTGAGAGGTTTGTTACAAGGCGTGGGAGGTTTGTTACAAGGCGTGAGAGGTTCGTTACAAGGTTTTTGAGGTTTTTTATAAGGTGTGGGAGGTTTTAAGGAGTGGGAGGTTTGTTACAAGGCGTGGGAGGTTTGTTACAAGGTTTGCGAGGCTTGTTACAACGTGAAGGAGGTTTGTTACAAGGCGTGGGAGGTTTTTACAAGGCGTGGGAGGTTTGTTACGCAGTGTGGGAGGTTTTTATAAGCTGCAGGAGGTTTGTTACAAGATGAGGTAGGTTTGTTATAAGGTGTTGGAGGTTATAAGGTGTGGGAGATGTGGGAGGTTTGTTACAAGGTGTGGGAGTTACAAGGTTATAAGGTGTGGGAGGTTTGTTATACGGTGTTGGAGGTTTGTTACGAGGTGTGGGAGGTTTGTTACAAGGTGTGGGAGGTTTGTTTCGAGGTGTGGGAGGTTCGTTAAGAGGTGTGGGAGCTTTGTTACGAGGTGTGTGAGGTTTGTTACAAGGTGTGGGAGGTTTGTTATAAGGTGTGGGAGGTTTGTTACGAGGTGTGGGAGGTTTGTTACAAGGTGTGGGAGGTTTGTTACGAGGTGTGGGAGGTTTGTTATGAGATGTGGGAGGTTTGTTATAAGGTGTGGGAGGTTATAAGGTGTGGGAGGTTTGTTACAAGGTGTGGGAGGTTTGTTATGAGGTGTGGGAGGTTTGTTATGAGGTGTGGGAGGTTTGTTATAATGTGTGGGAGGTTTGTTACAAGGTGTGGGAGGTTTGTTACAGGGTTTGTTACAAGGTGTGGGAGGTTTGCTACAAGGTTTGTTACAAGGTGTGGGGGGTTTGTTACAAGGTTTGTTACAAGGCGTGGGAGGTTTGTTACAGGGTTTGTTACAAGGTGTGGGAGTTTTGTTACAAGGCGTGAGAGGTTTGTTACAAGGCGTGGGAGGTTTGTTACAAGGCGTGAGAGGTTCGTTACAAGGTTTTTGAGGTTTTTTATAAGGTGTGGGAGGTTTTAAGGAGTGGGAGGTTTGTTACAAGGCGTGGGAGGTTTGTTACAAGGTTTGCGATGCTTGTTACAACGTGAAGGAGGTTTGTTACAAGGCGTGGGAGGTTTTTACAAGGCGTGGGAGGTTTGTTACGCAGTGTGGGAGGTTTTTATAAGCTGCAGGAGGTTTGTTACAAGATGAGGTAGGTTTGTTATAAGGTGTTGGAGGTTATAAGGTGTGGGAGATGTGGGAGGTTTGTTACAAGGTGTGGGAGTTACAAGGTTATAAGGTGTGGGAGGTTTGTTATACGGTGTTGGAGGTTTGTTACGAGGTGTGGGAGGTTTGTTACAAGGTGTGGGAGGTTTGTTTCGAGGTGTGGGATGTTCGTTAAGAGGTGTGGGAGCTTTGTTACGAGGTGTGTGAGGTTTGTTACAAGGTGTGGGAGGTTTGTTATAAGGTGTGGGAGGTTTGTTACGAGGTGTGGGAGGTTTGTTACAAGGTGTGGGACGTTTGTTACGAGGTGTGGGAGGTTTGTTATGAGATGTGGGAGGTTTGTTATAAGGTGTGGGAGGTTATAAGATGTGGGAGGTTTGTTACAAGGTGTGGGAGGTTTGTAACAAGGTGTGGGAGGTTTGTTATGAGGTGTGGGATGTTTGTTATAAGGTGTGGGAGGTTTGTTACAAGGCGTGGGAGGTTTGTCATAAGGTGTGGGAGGTTTGTTAAGAGGTGTGGGAGGTTTGTTACGAGGTGTGGGAGGTGTGTTTTGAGGTGTGGGAGGTTCGTTACGAGGTGTGGGAGGTTTGTTAAGAGGTGTGGGAGGTTTGTTACAAGGTGTGGGAGGTGTGGTAGATTTGTTACAAGGTGTGGGAGGTTACAAGGTGTGGGAGGTTTGTTACAAGCTGTGGGAGGTATTTTATAAGATGTGGGAGGTCTGTTAAGAGGTGTGGGAGGTTTGTTACAAGGTGTGGTAGGTGTGGTAGATTTGTTACAAGGTGTGGTAGGTTACAAGGTGTGGGAGGTTGTTACAAGCTGTGGGAGGTTTTTTATAAGTTGTGGGAGATTTGTTATAAGGTGTGGAAGGCTTGTTACAACGTGAAGGAGGTTTGTTACGCAGTGTGGGAGGTTTGTCACAAGGTGTGGGATGTTTGTTACAAAGTTTTTTACAAGGTGTGGGAGGTTTGTTACAGGGTTTGTTACAAGGTGTGGGTGTTTTGTTACAAGGTTTGTTACAAGGTGTGGGAGGTTTGTTACAAGGTTTGCTACAAGGCATGGGAGGTTTGTTACAGGGTTTGTTACAAGGTGTGGGAGTTTTGTTACAAGGTGTGGGAGGTTTGTTACAAGGTGTGGGAGGTTTGTTACAATGTGTGGGATGTTTGTTACAAGGTTGTTGAGGTTTGTTATAAGGTGTGGGAGGTTATAAGGAGTGGAAGGTTTGTTACAAGGCGTGGGAGGTTTGTTACAAGGTTTGGGAGGCTTGTTACAATGCGAAGGAGTTTTGTTACAATGTTTGGGAGGTTGTTACAAGGCGTGGGAGGTTTGTTACGCAGTGTGGGAGGTTTGTTATAAGCTGCAGGAGGTTTGTTACAAAATGCGGGAGGTTTGTTATAATGTGTGGGAGGTTATAAGGTGTGGGAGATGTGGGAGGTTTGTTACAAGGTGTGGGATGTTTGTTACAATGTGTGGGAGGTTTGTTACAAGGTGTGGGAGGTTTGCTACAAGGTTTGTTACAAGGTGTGGGGGGTTTGTTACAAGGTTTGTTACAAGGCGTGGGAGGTTTGTTACAGGGTTTGTTACAAGGTGTGGGAGTTTTGTTACAAGGCGTGAGAGGTTTGTTACAAGGCGTGGGAGGTTGTTACAAGGCGTGGGAGGTTTGTTACAAGGTTTGGGAGGCTTGTTACAATGCGAAGGAGTTTTGTTACAAGGTGTGGGAGGTTGTTACAAGGCGTGGGATGTTTGTTACAAGGCGTGGGAGGTTTGTTACAAGGTTTGGGAGGCTTGTTACAATGCGAAGGAGGTTTGTTACAAGGTGTGGGAGGTTTGTTACAAGGTGTGGGAGGTTTGTTATGAGGTGTAGGAGGTTTGTTATAAGGTGTGGGAGGTTTATTACAAGGCGTGGGAGGTTTGTTATAAGGTGTGGGAGGTTTGTTATGAGGTGTGGGAGGTTTGTTAAGAGGTGTGGGAGGTTTATTAAGAGGTGTGGGAGCTTTGTTACGAGCTTTGGGAGGTTTGTTACAAGGTGTGGGAGGTGTGGTAGATTTGTTACAAGGTGTGGGAGGTTACAAGGTGTGGGAGGTTGTTACAAGCTGTGGGAGGTTTTTTATAAGTTGTGGGAGGTTTGTTATAAGGTGTGGAAGGCTTGTTACAACGTGAAGGAGGTTTGTTACGCAGTGTGGGAGGTTTGTAACAAGGTGTGGGATGTTTGTTACAAAGTTTGTTACAAGGTGTGGGAGGTTTGTTACAGGGTTTGTTACAAGGTGTGGGTGTTTTGTTACAAGGTTTGTTACAAGGTGTGGGAGGTTTGTTACAAGGTTTGCTACAAGGCATGGGAGGTTTGTTACAGGGTTTGTTACAAGGTGTGGGAGTTTTGTTACAAGGTGTGGGAGGTTTGTTACAAGGCGTGGGAGGTTTGTTACAATGTGTGGGAGGTTTGTTACAAGGTTGTTGAGGTTTGTTATAAGGTGTGGGAGGTTATAAGGAGTGGGATGTTTGTTACAAGGCGTGGGAGGTTTGTTACAAGGTTTGGGAGGCTTGTTACAATGCGAAGGAGTTTTCTTACAAGGTGTGGGAGGTTGTTACAAGGCGTTGGAGGTTTGTTACAAGGCGTGGGAGGTTTGTTACAAGGTTTGGGAGGCTTGTTACAATGCGAAGGAGGTTTGTTACAAGGTGTGGGAGGTTTGTTACAAGGTGTGGGAGGTTTGTTATGAGGTGTAGGAGGTTTGTTATAAGGTGTGGGAGGTTTATTACAAGGCGTGGGAGGTTTGTTATAAGGTGTGGGAGGTTTGTTATGAGGTGTGGGAGGTTTGTTAAGAGGTGTGGGAGGTTTGTTATAAGGTGTGGAAGGCTTGTTACAACGTAAGGAGGTTTGTTACGCAGTGTGGGAGGTTTGTAACAAGGTGTGGGATGTTTGTTACAAAGTTTTTTACAAGGTGTGGGAGGTTTGTTACAGGGTTTGTTACAAGGTGTGGGAGTTTTGTTACAAGGTTTGTTACAAGGTGTGGGATGTTTGTTACAAGGTTTGCTACAAGGCATGGGAGGTTTGTTACAGGGTTTGTTACAAGGTGTGGGAGTTTTGTTACAAGTTGTGGGAGGTTTGTTACAAGGCGTGGGAGGTTTGTTACAATGTGTGGGAGGTTTGTTACAAGGTTGTTGAGGTTTGTTATAAGGTGTGGGAGGTTATAAGGAGTGGGATGTTTGTTGCAAGGCGTGGGAGGTTTGTTACAAGGTTTGGGAGGCTTGTTACAATGCTAAGGAGTTTTGTTACAAGGTGTGGGAGGTTGTTACAAGGCGTGGGAGGTTTGTTACAAGGTTTGGGAGGCTTGTTACAATGCGAAGGGGGTTTGTTACAAGGTGTGGGAGGTTTGTTACAAGGTGTGGGAGGTTTGTTATGAGGTGTAGGAGGTTTGTTATAAGGTGTGGGAGGTTTATTACAAGGCGTGGGAGGTTTGTTATAAGGTGTGGGGGGTTTGTTATGAGGTGTGGGAGGTTTGTTAAGAGGTGTGGGAGGTTTGTTAGAAGGTGTGTGAGGTTTGTTTCGGGGTGTGGGAGCTTTATTAAGAGGTGTGGGAGCTTTGTTACGAGGTGTGGGATGTTTATTGCAAGGTTTGTTAAAAGGTGTGGGAGGTTTGTTACAAGGTTTGTTACAAGGTGTGGGATGTTTGTTACAAGGTGTGGGAGGTTTGTTACAAGGTTTGTTACAATGTGTGGGAGGTTTGTTACAAGGTGTGGGAGGTTTGTTACAGGGTTTGTTACAAGGTGTGGGAGGTTTGCTACAAGGTTTGTTACAAGGTGTGGGGGTTTGTTACAAGGTTTGTTACAAGGCGTGGGAGGTTTGTTACAGGGTTTGTTACAAGGTGTGGGAGTTTTGTTACAAGTTGTGAGAGGTTTGTTACAAGGCGTGGGAGGTTGTTACAAGGCGTGGGAGGTTTGTTACAAGGTTTGGGAGGCTTGTTACAATGCGAAGGAGTTTTGTTACAAGGTGTGGGAGGTTGTTACAAGGCGTGGGATGTTTGTTACAAGGCGTGGGAGGTTTGTTACAAGGTTTGGGAGGCTTGTTACAATGCGAAGGAGGTTTGTTACAAGGTGTGGGAGGTTTGTTACAAGGTGTGGGAGGTTTGTTATGAGGTGTAGGAGGTTTGTTATAAGGTGTGGGAGGTTTATTACAAGGCGTGGGAGGTTTGTTATAAGGTGTGGGAGGTTTGTTATGAGGTGTGGGAGGTTTGTTAATAGGTGTGGGAGGTTTGTTAGAAGGTGTGTGAGGTTTGTTTCGAGGTGTGGGAGCTTTATTAAGAGGTGTGGGAGCTTTGTTACGAGCTTTGGGAGGTTTGTTACAAGGTGTGGGAGGATTGGTAGATTTGTTACAAGGTGTGGGAGGTTACAAGGTGTGGGAGGTTGTTACAAGCTGTGGGAGGTTTTTTATAAGTTGTGGGAGGTTTGTTATAAGGTGTGGAAGGCTTGTTACAACGTGAAGGAGGTTTGTTACGCAGTGTGGGAGGTTTGTAACAAGGTGTGGGATGTTTGTTACAAAGTTTGTTACAAGGTGTGGGAGGTTTGTTACAGGGTTTGTTACAAGGTGTGGGAGTTTTGTTACAATGTTTGTTACAAGGTGTGGGAGGTTTGTTACAAGGTTTACTACAAGGCATGGGAGGTTTGTTACAGGGTTTGTTACAAGGTGTGGGAGTTTTGTTACAAGGTGTGGGAGGTTTGTTACAAGGCGTGGGAGGTTTGTTACAATGTGTGGGAGGTTTGTTACAAGGTTGTTGAGGTTTGTTATAAGCTGTGGGAGGTTATAAGGAGTGGGATGTTTGTTACAAGGCGTGGGAGGTTTGTTACAAGGTTTGGGAGGCTTGTTACAATGCGAAGGAGGTTTGTTACAAGGTGTGGGAGGTTTGTTACAAGGTGTGGGAGGTTTGTTATGAGGTGTAGGAGGTTTGTTATAAGGTATGGGAGGTTTATTACAAGGCGTGGGAGGTTTGTTATAAGGTGTGGGAGGTTTGTTATGAGGTGTGGGAGGTTTGTTAAGAGGTGTGGGAGGTTTGTTAGAAGGTGTGTGAGGTTTGTTTCGAGGTGTGGGAGCTTTATTAAGAGGTGTGGGAGCTTTGTTACGAGGTGTGGGAGGTTTATTACAAGGTTTGTTACAAGGTGTGGGAGGTTTGTTACAAGGTTTGTTACAAGGTGTGGGATGTTTGTTACAAGGTGTGGGAGGTTTGTTACAAGGTTTGTTATAATGTGTGGGAGGTTTGTTACAAGGTGTGGGAGGTTTGTTACAGGGTTTGTTACAAGGTGTGGGAGGTTTGCTACAAGGTTTGTTACAAGGTGTGGGGGGTTTGTTACAAGGTTTGTTACAAGGCGTGGGAGGTTTGTTACAGGGTTTGTTACAAGGTGTGGGAGTTTTGTTACAAGGCGTGAGAGGTTTGTTACAAGGCGTGGGAGGTTTGTTACAAGGCGTGAGAGGTTCGTTACAAGGTTTTTGAGGTTTTTTATAAGGTGTGGGAGGTTTTAAGGAGTGGGAGGTTTGTTACAAGGCGTGGGAGGTTTGTTACAAGGTTTGCGAGGCTTGTTACAACGTGAAGGAGGTTTGTTACAAGGCGTGGGAGGTTTTTACAAGGCGTGGGAGGTTTGTTACGCAGTGTGGGAGGTTTTTATAAGCTGCAGGAGGTTTGTTACAAGATGAGGTAGGTTTGTTATAAGGTGTTGGAGGTTATAAGGTGTGGGAGATGTGGGAGGTTTGTTACAAGGTGTGGGAGTTACAAGGTTATAAGGTGTGGGAGGTTTGTTATACGGTGTTGGAGGTTTGTTACGAGGTGTGGGAGGTTTGTTACAAGGTGTGGGAGGTTTGTTTCGAGGTGTGGGAGGTTCGTTAAGAGGTGTGGGAGCTTTGTTACGAGGTGTGTGAGGTTTGTTACAAGGTGTGGGAGGTTTGTTATAAGGTGTGGGAGGTTTGTTACGAGGTGTGGGAGGTTTGTTACAAGGTGTGGGAGGTTTGTTACGAGGTGTGGGAGGTTTGTTATGAGATGTGGGAGGTTTGTTATAAGGTGTGGGAGGTTATAAGGTGTGGGAGGTTTGTTACAAGGTGTGGGAGGTTTGTTATGAGGTGTGGGAGGTTTGTTATGAGGTGTGGGAGGTTTGTTATAATGTGTGGGAGGTTTGTTACAAGGTGTGGGAGGTTTGTTACAGGGTTTGTTACAAGGTGTGGGAGGTTTGCTACAAGGTTTGTTACAAGGTGTGGGGGGTTTGTTACAAGGTTTGTTACAAGGCGTGGGAGGTTTGTTACAGGGTTTGTTACAAGGTGTGGGAGTTTTGTTACAAGGCGTGAGAGGTTTGTTACAAGGCGTGGGAGGTTTGTTACAAGGCGTGAGAGGTTCGTTACAAGGTTTTTGAGGTTTTTTATAAGGTGTGGGAGGTTTTAAGGAGTGGGAGGTTTGTTACAAGGCGTGGGAGGTTTGTTACAAGGTTTGCGATGCTTGTTACAACGTGAAGGAGGTTTGTTACAAGGCGTGGGAGGTTTTTACAAGGCGTGGGAGGTTTGTTACGCAGTGTGGGAGGTTTTTATAAGCTGCAGGAGGTTTGTTACAAGATGAGGTAGGTTTGTTATAAGGTGTTGGAGGTTATAAGGTGTGGGAGATGTGGGAGGTTTGTTACAAGGTGTGGGAGTTACAAGGTTATAAGGTGTGGGAGGTTTGTTATACGGTGTTGGAGGTTTGTTACGAGGTGTGGGAGGTTTGTTACAAGGTGTGGGAGGTTTGTTTCGAGGTGTGGGATGTTCGTTAAGAGGTGTGGGAGCTTTGTTACGAGGTGTGTGAGGTTTGTTACAAGGTGTGGGAGGTTTGTTATAAGGTGTGGGAGGTTTGTTACGAGGTGTGGGAGGTTTGTTACAAGGTGTGGGACGTTTGTTACGAGGTGTGGGAGGTTTGTTATGAGATGTGGGAGGTTTGTTATAAGGTGTGGGAGGTTATAAGATGTGGGAGGTTTGTTACAAGGTGTGGGAGGTTTGTAACAAGGTGTGGGAGGTTTGTTATGAGGTGTGGGATGTTTGTTATAAGGTGTGGGAGGTTTGTTACAAGGCGTGGGAGGTTTGTCATAAGGTGTGGGAGGTTTGTTAAGAGGTGTGGGAGGTTTGTTACGAGGTGTGGGAGGTGTGTTTTGAGGTGTGGGAGGTTCGTTACGAGGTGTGGGAGGTTTGTTAAGAGGTGTGGGAGGTTTGTTACAAGGTGTGGGAGGTGTGGTAGATTTGTTACAAGGTGTGGGAGGTTACAAGGTGTGGGAGGTTTGTTACAAGCTGTGGGAGGTATTTTATAAGATGTGGGAGGTCTGTTAAGAGGTGTGGGAGGTTTGTTACAAGGTGTGGTAGGTGTGGTAGATTTGTTACAAGGTGTGGTAGGTTACAAGGTGTGGGAGGTTGTTACAAGCTGTGGGAGGTTTTTTATAAGTTGTGGGAGATTTGTTATAAGGTGTGGAAGGCTTGTTACAACGTGAAGGAGGTTTGTTACGCAGTGTGGGAGGTTTGTCACAAGGTGTGGGATGTTTGTTACAAAGTTTTTTACAAGGTGTGGGAGGTTTGTTACAGGGTTTGTTACAAGGTGTGGGTGTTTTGTTACAAGGTTTGTTACAAGGTGTGGGAGGTTTGTTACAAGGTTTGCTACAAGGCATGGGAGGTTTGTTACAGGGTTTGTTACAAGGTGTGGGAGTTTTGTTACAAGGTGTGGGAGGTTTGTTACAAGGTGTGGGAGGTTTGTTACAATGTGTGGGATGTTTGTTACAAGGTTGTTGAGGTTTGTTATAAGGTGTGGGAGGTTATAAGGAGTGGAAGGTTTGTTACAAGGCGTGGGAGGTTTGTTACAAGGTTTGGGAGGCTTGTTACAATGCGAAGGAGTTTTGTTACAATGTTTGGGAGGTTGTTACAAGGCGTGGGAGGTTTGTTACGCAGTGTGGGAGGTTTGTTATAAGCTGCAGGAGGTTTGTTACAAAATGCGGGAGGTTTGTTATAATGTGTGGGAGGTTATAAGGTGTGGGAGATGTGGGAGGTTTGTTACAAGGTGTGGGATGTTTGTTACAATGTGTGGGAGGTTTGTTACAAGGTGTGGGAGGTTTGCTACAAGGTTTGTTACAAGGTGTGGGGGGTTTGTTACAAGGTTTGTTACAAGGCGTGGGAGGTTTGTTACAGGGTTTGTTACAAGGTGTGGGAGTTTTGTTACAAGGCGTGAGAGGTTTGTTACAAGGCGTGGGAGGTTGTTACAAGGCGTGGGAGGTTTGTTACAAGGTTTGGGAGGCTTGTTACAATGCGAAGGAGTTTTGTTACAAGGTGTGGGAGGTTGTTACAAGGCGTGGGATGTTTGTTACAAGGCGTGGGAGGTTTGTTACAAGGTTTGGGAGGCTTGTTACAATGCGAAGGAGGTTTGTTACAAGGTGTGGGAGGTTTGTTACAAGGTGTGGGAGGTTTGTTATGAGGTGTAGGAGGTTTGTTATAAGGTGTGGGAGGTTTATTACAAGGCGTGGGAGGTTTGTTATAAGGTGTGGGAGGTTTGTTATGAGGTGTGGGAGGTTTGTTAAGAGGTGTGGGAGGTTTATTAAGAGGTGTGGGAGCTTTGTTACGAGCTTTGGGAGGTTTGTTACAAGGTGTGGGAGGTGTGGTAGATTTGTTACAAGGTGTGGGAGGTTACAAGGTGTGGGAGGTTGTTACAAGCTGTGGGAGGTTTTTTATAAGTTGTGGGAGGTTTGTTATAAGGTGTGGAAGGCTTGTTACAACGTGAAGGAGGTTTGTTACGCAGTGTGGGAGGTTTGTAACAAGGTGTGGGATGTTTGTTACAAAGTTTGTTACAAGGTGTGGGAGGTTTGTTACAGGGTTTGTTACAAGGTGTGGGTGTTTTGTTACAAGGTTTGTTACAAGGTGTGGGAGGTTTGTTACAAGGTTTGCTACAAGGCATGGGAGGTTTGTTACAGGGTTTGTTACAAGGTGTGGGAGTTTTGTTACAAGGTGTGGGAGGTTTGTTACAAGGCGTGGGAGGTTTGTTACAATGTGTGGGAGGTTTGTTACAAGGTTGTTGAGGTTTGTTATAAGGTGTGGGAGGTTATAAGGAGTGGGATGTTTGTTACAAGGCGTGGGAGGTTTGTTACAAGGTTTGGGAGGCTTGTTACAATGCGAAGGAGTTTTCTTACAAGGTGTGGGAGGTTGTTACAAGGCGTTGGAGGTTTGTTACAAGGCGTGGGAGGTTTGTTACAAGGTTTGGGAGGCTTGTTACAATGCGAAGGAGGTTTGTTACAAGGTGTGGGAGGTTTGTTACAAGGTGTGGGAGGTTTGTTATGAGGTGTAGGAGGTTTGTTATAAGGTGTGGGAGGTTTATTACAAGGCGTGGGAGGTTTGTTATAAGGTGTGGGAGGTTTGTTATGAGGTGTGGGAGGTTTGTTAAGAGGTGTGGGAGGTTTGTTATAAGGTGTGGAAGGCTTGTTACAACGTAAGGAGGTTTGTTACGCAGTGTGGGAGGTTTGTAACAAGGTGTGGGATGTTTGTTACAAAGTTTTTTACAAGGTGTGGGAGGTTTGTTACAGGGTTTGTTACAAGGTGTGGGAGTTTTGTTACAAGGTTTGTTACAAGGTGTGGGATGTTTGTTACAAGGTTTGCTACAAGGCATGGGAGGTTTGTTACAGGGTTTGTTACAAGGTGTGGGAGTTTTGTTACAAGTTGTGGGAGGTTTGTTACAAGGCGTGGGAGGTTTGTTACAATGTGTGGGAGGTTTGTTACAAGGTTGTTGAGGTTTGTTATAAGGTGTGGGAGGTTATAAGGAGTGGGATGTTTGTTGCAAGGCGTGGGAGGTTTGTTACAAGGTTTGGGAGGCTTGTTACAATGCTAAGGAGTTTTGTTACAAGGTGTGGGAGGTTGTTACAAGGCGTGGGAGGTTTGTTACAAGGTTTGGGAGGCTTGTTACAATGCGAAGGGGGTTTGTTACAAGGTGTGGGAGGTTTGTTACAAGGTGTGGGAGGTTTGTTATGAGGTGTAGGAGGTTTGTTATAAGGTGTGGGAGGTTTATTACAAGGCGTGGGAGGTTTGTTATAAGGTGTGGGGGGTTTGTTATGAGGTGTGGGAGGTTTGTTAAGAGGTGTGGGAGGTTTGTTAGAAGGTGTGTGAGGTTTGTTTCGGGGTGTGGGAGCTTTATTAAGAGGTGTGGGAGCTTTGTTACGAGGTGTGGGATGTTTATTGCAAGGTTTGTTAAAAGGTGTGGGAGGTTTGTTACAAGGTTTGTTACAAGGTGTGGGATGTTTGTTACAAGGTGTGGGAGGTTTGTTACAAGGTTTGTTACAATGTGTGGGAGGTTTGTTACAAGGTGTGGGAGGTTTGTTACAGGGTTTGTTACAAGGTGTGGGAGGTTTGCTACAAGGTTTGTTACAAGGTGTGGGGGTTTGTTACAAGGTTTGTTACAAGGCGTGGGAGGTTTGTTACAGGGTTTGTTACAAGGTGTGGGAGTTTTGTTACAAGTTGTGAGAGGTTTGTTACAAGGCGTGGGAGGTTGTTACAAGGCGTGGGAGGTTTGTTACAAGGTTTGGGAGGCTTGTTACAATGCGAAGGAGTTTTGTTACAAGGTGTGGGAGGTTGTTACAAGGCGTGGGATGTTTGTTACAAGGCGTGGGAGGTTTGTTACAAGGTTTGGGAGGCTTGTTACAATGCGAAGGAGGTTTGTTACAAGGTGTGGGAGGTTTGTTACAAGGTGTGGGAGGTTTGTTATGAGGTGTAGGAGGTTTGTTATAAGGTGTGGGAGGTTTATTACAAGGCGTGGGAGGTTTGTTATAAGGTGTGGGAGGTTTGTTATGAGGTGTGGGAGGTTTGTTAATAGGTGTGGGAGGTTTGTTAGAAGGTGTGTGAGGTTTGTTTCGAGGTGTGGGAGCTTTATTAAGAGGTGTGGGAGCTTTGTTACGAGCTTTGGGAGGTTTGTTACAAGGTGTGGGAGGATTGGTAGATTTGTTACAAGGTGTGGGAGGTTACAAGGTGTGGGAGGTTGTTACAAGCTGTGGGAGGTTTTTTATAAGTTGTGGGAGGTTTGTTATAAGGTGTGGAAGGCTTGTTACAACGTGAAGGAGGTTTGTTACGCAGTGTGGGAGGTTTGTAACAAGGTGTGGGATGTTTGTTACAAAGTTTGTTACAAGGTGTGGGAGGTTTGTTACAGGGTTTGTTACAAGGTGTGGGAGTTTTGTTACAATGTTTGTTACAAGGTGTGGGAGGTTTGTTACAAGGTTTACTACAAGGCATGGGAGGTTTGTTACAGGGTTTGTTACAAGGTGTGGGAGTTTTGTTACAAGGTGTGGGAGGTTTGTTACAAGGCGTGGGAGGTTTGTTACAATGTGTGGGAGGTTTGTTACAAGGTTGTTGAGGTTTGTTATAAGCTGTGGGAGGTTATAAGGAGTGGGATGTTTGTTACAAGGCGTGGGAGGTTTGTTACAAGGTTTGGGAGGCTTGTTACAATGCGAAGGAGGTTTGTTACAAGGTGTGGGAGGTTTGTTACAAGGTGTGGGAGGTTTGTTATGAGGTGTAGGAGGTTTGTTATAAGGTATGGGAGGTTTATTACAAGGCGTGGGAGGTTTGTTATAAGGTGTGGGAGGTTTGTTATGAGGTGTGGGAGGTTTGTTAAGAGGTGTGGGAGGTTTGTTAGAAGGTGTGTGAGGTTTGTTTCGAGGTGTGGGAGCTTTATTAAGAGGTGTGGGAGCTTTGTTACGAGGTGTGGGAGGTTTATTACAAGGTTTGTTACAAGGTGTGGGAGGTTTGTTACAAGGTTTGTTACAAGGTGTGGGATGTTTGTTACAAGGTGTGGGAGGTTTGTTACAAGGTTTGTTATAATGTGTGGGAGGTTTGTTACAAGGTGTGGGAGGTTTGTTACAGGGTTTGTTACAAGGTGTGGGAGGTTTGCTACAAGGTTTGTTACAAGGTGTGGGGGGTTTGTTACAAGGTTTGTTACAAGGCGTGGGAGGTTTGTTACAGGGTTTGTTACAAGGTGTGGGAGTTTTGTTACAAGGCGTGAGAGGTTTGTTACAAGGCGTGGGAGGTTTGTTACAAGGCGTGAGAGGTTCGTTACAAGGTTTTTGAGGTTTTTTATAAGGTGTGGGAGGTTTTAAGGAGTGGGAGGTTTGTTACAAGGCGTGGGAGGTTTGTTACAAGGTTTGCGAGGCTTGTTACAACGTGAAGGAGGTTTGTTACAAGGCGTGGGAGGTTTTTACAAGGCGTGGGAGGTTTGTTACGCAGTGTGGGAGGTTTTTATAAGCTGCAGGAGGTTTGTTACAAGATGAGGTAGGTTTGTTATAAGGTGTTGGAGGTTATAAGGTGTGGGAGATGTGGGAGGTTTGTTACAAGGTGTGGGAGTTACAAGGTTATAAGGTGTGGGAGGTTTGTTATACGGTGTTGGAGGTTTGTTACGAGGTGTGGGAGGTTTGTTACAAGGTGTGGGAGGTTTGTTTCGAGGTGTGGGAGGTTCGTTAAGAGGTGTGGGAGCTTTGTTACGAGGTGTGTGAGGTTTGTTACAAGGTGTGGGAGGTTTGTTATAAGGTGTGGGAGGTTTGTTACGAGGTGTGGGAGGTTTGTTACAAGGTGTGGGAGGTTTGTTACGAGGTGTGGGAGGTTTGTTATGAGATGTGGGAGGTTTGTTATAAGGTGTGGGAGGTTATAAGGTGTGGGAGGTTTGTTACAAGGTGTGGGAGGTTTGTTATGAGGTGTGGGAGGTTTGTTATGAGGTGTGGGAGGTTTGTTATAATGTGTGGGAGGTTTGTTACAAGGTGTGGGAGGTTTGTTACAGGGTTTGTTACAAGGTGTGGGAGGTTTGCTACAAGGTTTGTTACAAGGTGTGGGGGGTTTGTTACAAGGTTTGTTACAAGGCGTGGGAGGTTTGTTACAGGGTTTGTTACAAGGTGTGGGAGTTTTGTTACAAGGCGTGAGAGGTTTGTTACAAGGCGTGGGAGGTTTGTTACAAGGCGTGAGAGGTTCGTTACAAGGTTTTTGAGGTTTTTTATAAGGTGTGGGAGGTTTTAAGGAGTGGGAGGTTTGTTACAAGGCGTGGGAGGTTTGTTACAAGGTTTGCGATGCTTGTTACAACGTGAAGGAGGTTTGTTACAAGGCGTGGGAGGTTTTTACAAGGCGTGGGAGGTTTGTTACGCAGTGTGGGAGGTTTTTATAAGCTGCAGGAGGTTTGTTACAAGATGAGGTAGGTTTGTTATAAGGTGTTGGAGGTTATAAGGTGTGGGAGATGTGGGAGGTTTGTTACAAGGTGTGGGAGTTACAAGGTTATAAGGTGTGGGAGGTTTGTTATACGGTGTTGGAGGTTTGTTACGAGGTGTGGGAGGTTTGTTACAAGGTGTGGGAGGTTTGTTTCGAGGTGTGGGATGTTCGTTAAGAGGTGTGGGAGCTTTGTTACGAGGTGTGTGAGGTTTGTTACAAGGTGTGGGAGGTTTGTTATAAGGTGTGGGAGGTTTGTTACGAGGTGTGGGAGGTTTGTTACAAGGTGTGGGACGTTTGTTACGAGGTGTGGGAGGTTTGTTATGAGATGTGGGAGGTTTGTTATAAGGTGTGGGAGGTTATAAGATGTGGGAGGTTTGTTACAAGGTGTGGGAGGTTTGTAACAAGGTGTGGGAGGTTTGTTATGAGGTGTGGGATGTTTGTTATAAGGTGTGGGAGGTTTGTTACAAGGCGTGGGAGGTTTGTCATAAGGTGTGGGAGGTTTGTTAAGAGGTGTGGGAGGTTTGTTACGAGGTGTGGGAGGTGTGTTTTGAGGTGTGGGAGGTTCGTTACGAGGTGTGGGAGGTTTGTTAAGAGGTGTGGGAGGTTTGTTACAAGGTGTGGGAGGTGTGGTAGATTTGTTACAAGGTGTGGGAGGTTACAAGGTGTGGGAGGTTTGTTACAAGCTGTGGGAGGTATTTTATAAGATGTGGGAGGTCTGTTAAGAGGTGTGGGAGGTTTGTTACAAGGTGTGGTAGGTGTGGTAGATTTGTTACAAGGTGTGGTAGGTTACAAGGTGTGGGAGGTTGTTACAAGCTGTGGGAGGTTTTTTATAAGTTGTGGGAGGTTTGTTATAAGGTGTGGAAGGCTTGTTACAACGTGAAGGAGGTTTGTTACGCAGTGTGGGAGGTTTGTCACAAGGTGTGGGATGTTTGTTACAAAGTTTTTTACAAGGTGTGGGAGGTTTGTTACAGGGTTTGTTACAAGGTGTGGGTGTTTTGTTACAAGGTTTGTTACAAGGTGTGGGAGGTTTGTTACAAGGTTTGCTACAAGGCATGGGAGGTTTGTTACAGGGTTTGTTACAAGGTGTGGGAGTTTTGTTACAAGGTGTGGGAGGTTTGTTACAAGGTGTGGGAGGTTTGTTACAATGTGTGGGATGTTTGTTACAAGGTTGTTGAGGTTTGTTATAAGGTGTGGGAGGTTATAAGGAGTGGAAGGTTTGTTACAAGGCGTGGGAGGTTTGTTACAAGGTTTGGGAGGCTTGTTACAATGCGAAGGAGTTTTGTTACAATGTTTGGGAGGTTGTTACAAGGCGTGGGAGGTTTGTTACGCAGTGTGGGAGGTTTGTTATAAGCTGCAGGAGGTTTGTTACAAAATGCGGGAGGTTTGTTATAATGTGTGGGAGGTTATAAGGTGTGGGAGATGTGGGAGGTTTGTTACAAGGTGTGGGAGTTACAAAGTTATAAAGTGTGGGAGGTTTGTTATAAGGTGTGGGAGGCTTGTTACGAGGTGTGGGAGGTTTGTTACAAGGTGTGGGACGTTTGTTACGAGGTGTGGGAGGTTTGTTAAGAGGTGTGGGAGGTTTGTTACGAGGTGTTGGAGGTTTGTTACAAGGTGTGGGAGGTTTGTTATAAGGTGTGGGGGGGTTGTTACGAGGTGTGGGAGGTTTGTTACAAGGTGAGGGGGGTTTGTTACGAGGTGTGGGAGGTTTGTTACAAGGTGTGGGAGGTTTGTTACAAGGGGTGGTAGGTTTGTTACAAGGCATAGGAGATTTGTTACAAGGTGTGGGAGTTTTGTTACAAGGTTTGGGCGGTTTGTTATGAGGTGTGGGAGGTTTGTTATAAGGTGTGGGAGGTCATAAGGTGTGGGGGATTTTTTATAAGGTGTGGGAGGTTTGTTACGAGGTGTGGGAGGTTTGTTACGAGGTGAGGGGGGTTTGTTACGAGGTGAGGGAGGTTTGTTACAAGGTGTGGGAGGTTTGTTACAAGGTGTGGGAGGTTTGTCACAAGGTTTGTTATAAGGTGAGGGAGGTTTGTTACAAGGCATATGATATTTGTTACAAGGTGTGGGAGGTTTGTTACAAGGTTTGGGAGGTTTGTTATGAGGTGTGGGAGGTTTGTTATAAGGTGTGGGAGGTCATAAGGTGTGGGAGATTCTTTATAAGGTGTGGGAGGTTTGTTACAAGGTGTGGGAGGTTTGTTATGAGGTGTAGGAGGTTTGTTATAAGGTGTGGGAGGTTTGTTACAAGGCGTGGGAGGTTTGTTATAAGGTACGGGAGGTTTGTTATGAGGTGTGGGAGGTTTGTTAAGAGGTGTGGGAGGTTTGTTACAAGGTGTGGGAGGTTTGTTACGAGGTGTGGGAGGTTTGTTACAAGGTGTGGGAGGTTTGTTATGAGGTGTGGGAGGTTTGTCACAAGGTGTGGGAGGTTTGTTACAAGGTGTGGGATGTTTGTTACAAGGTGAGGGAGGTTTGTTACAAGGTGTGGGAGGTTTGTTACAAGGTGTGGGAGGTTTGTCACAAGGTTTGTTATAAGGTGAGGGAGGTTTGTTACAAGGTGAGGGAGTGTAGAACCTGATAATGTAATAAATTCCCAATAATGTAATATCCCCGATAATGTAATAAAAATCTGCTCTTGAGTCCATTGAAAATGCAATAAAACCTGATAATGTAATAACTCCCTGATAATGTAATAAAGTGCATTTCCCAATAATGTAATAAACTTTTTACCAATAATGTAATAATGTGTTACATTAACGGGACGTTATTACATTATCAGGTTAGCCTTCATTTCCCTGGTCCTGATAATGTAATAATTCCCCAATATTGTAATAATTTAACAGCAGACCACCCATAAATGGATTCAAGTGGTGATACTGTTTAAGCAACGCAAGCTCGAGAGGTCTAGCGCCACCGACAGGTCAAAGTTGGACGTGCATGAATGCTCTACTCTTCCTCAAAGCTACCTCCAAGCTACTTCCACACATGTTTTTTCTCAGTTGGATCATGATCATTTTAAAAGGTTTGTCTTACATCATCTCAAATTTTCAACTCAACAAATTTGGACATTAATAGTTTATAAAGTTATAATGCTGTAAAGGACAGAATATCAAGGATTTGAAAACATACTTTTAGGATTTGCATTAATGCTAATAACAACCCAGCCACTGAGGATGCACAAGCCAGTGCATCCTTAGTGCCGGTCCCAAGCCCGGACAAATGGGGAGGGTTGCGTCAGGAAGGGCATCCAGCGTAAAATCTTTGCCAAATCAAATATGCGGATCATAAATAAGACTTACATACCGGATCGGTCGAGGCCCGGGTTACCAACGACCGCCACCGGTACTGTTAACCAGCAGGGTGTCGGTGGAAACTATGCTACTGTTGGGCGAAGGAGAAGGAGAGGGGGAAAGCATGTCCAGAGGCAGCTAGAGAGGAGGAAGGGTAGGCATGTGGCGGTGAGAGTTGGAACTTTGAATGTTGGCACTATGACTGGTAAAGGGAGAGAGCTGGCTGACATGATGGAAAGAAGAAAGGTAGGGATACTGTGTGTGCAAGAGACCAAGTGGAAGGGGAGTAAGGCCAGGAGGATCAGAGGTGGGTTCAAACTCTTCTACCATGGTGTGAATGGGAGGAGTAATGGGGTAGGGGTAATTCTGAAGGAAGAGTGTGTCAAGAGCGTGCTGGAGGAGAAGAGAGTGTCAGACAGAGTGATGAGTATGAAAGCTGGAAATTGAAGGTTTATTGCTGAATGTTATCAGCGCATATGCCCCGCAAGCTGGGTGTGAGATGGATGAAAAAGAATAATTCTAGAGTGAGTTGGATGACATGGTGGAGAGGGTACCCAAGGAGGAGAGAGTGGTGTTTGGAGCGGACTTCAATGGACATGTTGGTGAAGGAAACAGAGGTGATGAGGAGGTGATGGGAAGGTATGGAGTCAAGAAGAGAAACGTGGAAGGACAGATGGTGGTCGATTTTGCGAAAAGGATGGAAATGGCTGTGGTGAATACATATTTCAAGAAGAGAGAGGAACACAGGGTGACGTACAAGAGTGGAGGAAATTGCACACAGGTGGACTATATCTTATGTAGAAGGCGCCATCTAAAAGGGATTTGAGACAGCAAGGTGGTGACAGGGGAGAACGTAGCTAGGCAACATCGGATGGTGGTCTGTAGGATGACTTTGGAGACCAAGAAGAGGAAGCGAGTGAAGACACAGCCGAAGATCAAATGGTGGAAGTTGAAGAAGGAAGACTGTTGTGTGGAGTTCAGGCAGGAGTTAAGACAGGCACTGGGTGGTAGTGAAAAGTTGCCAGATGGCTGGACAACCACTGCAGAAATAGTGAGGGAGACAGCTAGGAAGGTACTTGGTGTGTCATCAGGACAGAAGAAGGAAGACAAGGAGACTTGGTGGTGGAATGAGGAAGTACAGCAAATTATACAGAGGAAAAGGTTGGCAAAGAAGAAGTGGGATAGTAAGAGAGATGAAGAAAGTAGACAGGAGTACAAGGAGATGCAGCGTAAAGCAAAGAGAGAGGTGGCAAAGGCAAAGGAAAAGGCGTATGGTGAGTTGTATGACAGGTTAGACACTAAGGAAGGAGAAAAGGACTTGTACCGATTGGCTAGACAGAGAGACCGAGCTGCAAAGGATGTGCAGCAAGTTAGGGCGATCAAGGATAGAGATGGAAATGTGCTGACGAGCAAGGAGAGTGTGCTAAGAAGGTGGAAGGAGTACTTTGAGGGGCTGATGAATGAAGAAAATGAGAGAGAGAGAAGGTTGGATGATGTAGGGATAGTGAATCAGGAAGTTCAGTGGATTAACAAGGAGGAAGTGAGGGCAGCTATGAAGAGGATGAAGAGTGGAAAGGCAGTTGGTCCTGATGACATACCTGTGGAGGCATGGAGATGTTTAGGAGAGATGGCAGTGGGGTTTTTAACTAGATGGTTTAACACAACCCTGGAAAGTGAGAGGATGCCTGAGGAGTGGAGAAGAAGCATACTGGTACCGATCTTAAAGAACAAGGGTGATGTGCAGAACTGTAGCAACTACAGAGGTATAGAGTTGATTAGCCACAGCGTGAAGATATGGGAAAGAGTAATAGAAGCTAGGTTAAGAGGAGAGGTGATGATCAGCGAGCAGCAGTATGGTTTAATGCCACGAAAGAGCACCACAGATGCGATGTTTGCTTTGAGGGTGTTGATGGAGAAGTATAGAGAAGGTCAGAAGGAGTTACATTGTGTCTTTGTAGATTTAGAGAAAGCATACGACAGGGTGCCGAGAGAGGAAGTGTGGTATTGTATTAGGAAGTCAGGAGTTGCAGAGAAGTATGTAGGAGTGGTGCAGGATACGTATGAGGGCAGTGTGACAATGGTGAGGTGTGCGGTTGGAATGACGGATGGGTTCAAGGTGGAGGTCGGATTACATCAAGGATCGGCTCTGAGCCCTTTCTTGTTTGCAATGGTGATGGACAGGTTGACGGACGAGATCAGGCAGGAGTCTCCATGGACGATGATGTTCGCGGATGACATTGTGATCTGTAGCGAGAATGGGGTGCAGGTTGAGGAGAGCCTGGAGAGGTGGAGGTATGCACTGGAGAGAAGAGGAATGAAAGTCAGTAGGAGCAAGACGGAATACCTATGCGTGAATGGGAGGGAGGACAGTGCAATGGTCAGGATGCAAGGAGTGGAGGTGACAAAGGTGTATGAGTTTAAATACTTGGGGTCAACTGTCCAAAGTAACGGGTAGTGCAGAAGAGAGGTGAAAAAGAGAGTGCAGGCAGGGTGGAGTGGGTGGAGAAGAGTGTCAGGAGTGATTTGCGACAGAAGGGTACCAGCAAGAGTTAAAGGGAAAGTTTACAAGATGGTTGTGAGACCAGCTATGTTATATGGTTTGGAGACAGTGGCACTGACGAAAAGACAGGAGGCGGAGCTGGAGGTGGCAGAGTTGAAGATGATAAGATTTTCACTGGGAGTAACGAAGAAGGACAGGATTAGGAATGATTATATTAGAGGGACAGCTCAGGTTGGACGGTTTGGAGACAAAGCAAGAGAGGCAAGATTGAGATGGCTTGGACATGTGTGGAGGAGAGATGTTGAGTATATTGGGAGAAGGATGCTGAATATGGAGCTGCCAGGGATGAGGAGAAGAGGAAGGCCAAAGAGGAGGTTTATGGATGTGGTGAGGGAAGACATGCAGGTGGCTGGTGTGACAGAGGAAGACGCAGAAGACAGGAAGAAATGGAAACGGATGATCCGCTGTGGCGACCCCTAACGGGAGCAGCCGAAAGGAGTAGTAGAAATTAATGCTAATAACAGGACAGTAATCATACTAGCCATGCTTGTCATTCTTTCATTTTTACTATAATAATAATCATGCATATTGCAGTCATACATCCATAAGTAAATGAGGAGATTTCAGCATTCTAATTTTAATGAATATAATAGCCTACATATCTTTCAACAGAATGAAACTTGGAATTATATTGCTACTGGCTCTTGTTACTACAAGGAAAGTTTGATGTCCCTGTTAAAATGCGAACAAAAGTGCAATGCAATGCTGTTATAAGATTCTGGAGGAATAGGGGCCGCTTCTCTCTAGGCGATGATGGCAAGACTGTCCTATGTGATGGAAAGGGAGTGGCAAAAAGAGGCTCAATTCCCGACTTGGTGGAGAATGGCGTAGCAAACACAAAAGGCTCCGGGGCAAGAAAACTAATGATGCTCTTTAGAAAGAAATACAAAGGAATCAGTGAGGCAAGGATCCAATCACAACTCAACCAATGCAGGAATTATCATCATTTACAGGCCCAATTTACGAATAAACCAATCCCCAAATCAATAACAGCGAAGGAAGTTCAAATGAGACATCAGATTGACTTAATGGATATGAATAAATGGCGAGTAACACGTGGAAAATCACTGTACAGATACATCCTAACGGTGCAAGATGTGTTTAGCAGATATGTTTGGCTGAAGCCATTGAAAAACAAGGCCAGCAGTGAAATTGCTGAGCACTTGCATGCGATTTACAATGAGCATGGTACTCCAAAAATAGTCCAACACGATCAAGGAAAGGAGTTTCGCAGGGCAGTGGAAAAATTAATACATGCCCTGAAAGTAAAGTTCATTCGGAGTGCCCCTTACCACCCACAAAGCCAAGGAAAGGTGGAGAGAATGCATCGAACATTAAGGAAAAAGATGTTGCATGACCTGTTGAATTTGCGTGATGTTAACTGGGTTGACCATTTGCCAGATTATGCCAGAATTCTGAATAATGATCCAAAGAAGACACTTGGCTGGGCCTCCCCTTTTGAGGTGTATTATAGCAGAAAGTCTAATATTGTCCTACAGTCAAACAATGATACTGAGAATAGAGAGGGCCATGCTGATATCCGATGCACTGTCCCGACCAGAAGAGAAAGACAATCATTTAACAAGAAAAGGTCAATGATTTGGCAAAAGGCACACAATGCAAATGAGGAATTGGTGAGGAGAGCTATCCTACAAGCAACAAAATCCACAACTGTGTCTGTCTACAATGTGAATGAAGAGGTTCTGGTGAGGATAAGGCACAAGAACAACCGTGTCACAAAAAAGCATTCAGTTGTCCAAGGGATCATCATTAAGAGAAATCTGAAACACTCCAAATACAAGGTCCAGTATCAAATGACAGAATCCGCTGTCCCTGAGCAGAAATGGTTTTCTGTAGCTAATGTAACTAGCGTCACCCGTAGTAAAGAAAAAAAATGAAGAACTCTTAATCAGTCAGCTAATGCGAAGAGAAAGTTTTTTCTAATTGCAAAAAGGCACTCAGATCAGCTTCATTCATTTGTTTCTTCTGGACTGGAAGTAGCTTTTGATCCTCAATTTGCAGCTATGGCTGACCAGTTAGCAAGCTTGGGAATCTTTCGGTCATCCACAACTCTTAGACAGGAAATTGTATCTGATTTGGTGGCAAATCCTTTAGGTCTTGATGGCACACATTTGTTAAACTTTGTTACTGAGCAAAACTGGGATGACTACATTAATAGCATGGGTGAGTTGGGAACTTATGGAGATCACATCACTCTCCAGCGAGCCGCTCAAATTTTCCAAGTTCGGTTTTTGGTTGTTTCTACTCTTGGTTCGGATGCTTCCTCAGTTGTCTCACCATCTGGAGAATATTGTGAGGACTTCCCCACTTTAGTAGTTGGTAATATAGCTGAGGGCCATGGAGATCATCATGTCAGCTTAAATGGCCCAATTAGTCAATACATTAATAGCATTCAGGAGGAAGAGTCTCACAGGATCACATCTAGAAGACGCATTGAATCGAGTCCAACACATGAACTTGAAGTGAACTCAGGATCTGGCCATCTCATGTCATCTACTGATATATCACCCGCTCTACCTCCATCACCTGATGTTACTCCACCACCTGCTGTTGGTCCATCACCTGCTCTACCTCCATCACCTGGTGTTACTCCATCACCTCCTTCAACACTTCCTAATGAAATGTGGCGACTAATTATCAAGCACACCCTTGAAATTGATATGAGCATGTTGGGAACAATAAACAGGGTCTCTCATCTCTTCAAGTATCTAGCCAACTCTTTCTTACCATCGATTTATATAAGAAATTCATTGTCTGACAGTCTGGGTCTGGGATCGAATTCAGCAGAAGAATGCACAATAAGTATGATGAAGTTATACAAACAATGTGGTCGCAACAGTGGTCTGGCTATACGCCTGAAGGAACTCTTTGCCAAGCATCGTCATTGGATGAGCGCATGGCTTGTGCTCAAGTATCTGCGTCATGGGAGATACCAAGTCAGAGATATATACTGGAAGTAGAGGAGGCAAGTGAGGTTATATCTATGCTATATACAGAATTTAGTATGTTGATATAACTTTTTCAAAACATTCATACTGTATTACTTCTTTTTCAAGGAGACCACAAGGAGTGGTGGAGGCCTGGATGCCGAAAGAAAGTTCAAATCCATGTTCAAAATAGTCATGATGAAGACATCAACCATGAAGTAGTTTTAAAATGATAGCTTTAAACTGAGGTTGCTTTTCTGGATAGGTTGCTTTTGTTGTGGGTTGACAATAACTAAACAAGTACAAAATTGCATTTGGAGTACACTGACACTTGCCAGTTCAGAGCACTGTTGGTAACACTATATTTTACTGGCTTTTCTGGACATGGGTAACTTTTGTTGTGTGTTGAAATGAAATGAACAAATACAAAGTTGTTGCATTTGGAGTCCCCTGCCATTTAACAAGTTCAGAGAACTGTTGGTGACATTATATTTTTCTGGCTTTTCTGGATATGAGTAACTTTTGTTGTGTGTTGAAATTAATTAAACAAATACGTCCATTTGCCAGTTCAGAAAACTGTTGGTACAGTAACACTTTAATTTACTGGATTTTTTGGATATAACTTTTGTTGTGTGTTGAAATTAAATAAACAGTTTAAACGCAGCGTTCCACAGAGGTCAAAGGTCACCATTTTTTGTGGTATGCCCAGGATGATGTCATGAATCTATTGTATGTACCATGTTTGATTATGATATGTTAAAGGGTAGCTCAGAAATGGGCTTACTTCCTGATTTGCGCCATGTAGTCACAGCCAAGCTGTTTTGAAATTTGAAAAAAAAAAAGCTGTTTGACACGTTCAGCTTGGCCTGAAGATCATGCGCCAAGTTTCATGTACTGTAGATTAGACAGAATACAGTGGTATGCAAAAGGTTGGGCACCCCATGCTAAAGTTGGCTAAAAAGAGGAATTTAAAAAAATCACCCTTTGGAAATTTATCTTAATGCCTTCATTAAACAAATGAGGAAAAATCCAACCTTTAAGGACACCAATTTTCTTTGTGAATGAATAATGTATCAGAAATAAATAAATGCTTTTATTTAAAAATATAGTATGCATAGTATATAGTATCCAGAATACTATGCATCTTCATAAAATTCCCTTGACTTTCGGAATTAAAATAGCCCCACATCATCACATACCCTCCACGATACCTTGAGATACCTTGAGATAATCATGGTGCAGTCATTTCAGTCAGCCTTTCCATTGAGAAATCATTAGGCTAGCTAACAGCTTAGATAACTGATTATCTCCATGTATGGTGATGGGTATACTGTATGATGATGTGGGGCTATTTAAATTCCAAAGACCTAGGCAACTTCATCAGGATGCATAGTACCTTGGATCCATGAAATAACTACCAGCTCCAGTGATACAGTGGTTGTGAAAAACGGATAAACAGGTCAAAAGTTAATAAATATTCATGCATGTCCAACTTTGACCTGTTGGTGGCGCTAGAGCTCTGGAGCTAGAGTTGCCAACACAGTATCACCACTTGAACCCATTAATAGGTGGTCTGCTGTTAAATTATTACAATATTGGGGAATTATTACATTATCAGGACCTGCAAAATGAAGGCTAACCTGATCATGTAATAACCTCCTGTTAGTGCAATACTTACATTACATTATCGGTAAAAGGTTTATTACATTATCGGGAAATTCACTTTATTACATTATCAGGAAGTTATTACATTATCAGGTTTTATTGCATTTTCAATGGCCTCAAGTGCATTTTTTATTACATTACCAGGGTTATTACATTATCGGGGATTTATTACATTATCAGGTTCTACAGGGAGGTTTGTTACAAGGTTTGTTACAAGGTGTGGGAGGTTTATTACAAGGTGTGGGAGGTTTGTTACAAGGTGTGGGATATTTGTTACAAGGTTTGGGAGGTTTGTTACAAGGTGTGGGAGGTTTGTTACAAGGTTTGTTACAAGGTGTGGGATGTTTGTTACAAGGTGTGGGAGGTTTGTTACAAGGTGTGGGATGTTTGTTACAAGGTGTGGGAGGTTTGTCACAAGGTGTGGGATGTTTGTTACAAGGTGTGGGAGGTTTGTTATAAGGTTGGGAGGTTTGTTAAAAGGTGTGGGAGGCTTGTTATAGGGTGTAGGCGGTGTGGGAGGTTTGTTACAAGCTGTGGGAGGTGTGGGGGTTTGTTACAAGCTGTGGGAGGTTTGTTACAAGGTGTGGGAGGTTATAAGGTGTGGGAGGTTTGTTACAAGGTGTGGGAGGTGTGGGGGTTTGTTACGAGCTGTAGGAAGTTCGTTACAAGGTGTGGGAGGTTTGTTACAAGGTGTGGGAGGTTTGTTACAAGGCTTGGGAGGTTTGTTATAAGGCGTGGGAGGTTTGTTACAAGGTGTGGGAGGTTTGTTACAAGGTGTGGGAGGTTTGTTACAAGGCGTGGGAGGTTTGTTACAAGGTGTGGGAGGTCTGGGGAAATACAAATCAAATGACTAGTGGACACATTTCTTGCTGACGGCCCACACATGCAGTGTAATGCAACTCTGAATTTGACGGCTCTTCTTTCCTGGAAGAGCAACACGTGATTATGTAGATGCAAATAAAATTGGCATTTTTTTTAAATTATTTTGGCACACAGGGAGAGAAATGAGAACTTGGGGCAGATAACTGAGGGATTTGTGTTTGCGTTTTTTTTCACTTCATGTAGTCTTCAAGAGCTGGCCTTGCATTTCCCTCTCAGACACCACGTTCTGAAACTAGATGAACACATTCCTGGGATAATGCTACACAACTGGAACACATTCCAGAGACAATGCTTCACAACTGGAACACATTCCTGGTACAATGCTGCACAACTGCATCTCCTTCCTGGGACAATGCTGCACAACTGCATCACATTCCTGGGATAATGCTGCACAACTGCAACACATTCCTGGGACAATGCTGCAAAACTGCAACACATTCCTGGGACAATGCTACACAACTGGAACACATTCCTGGGACAATGCTACACAACTGGAACGCATTCCTGGGATAATGCTGCACAACTGCAACACATTCCTGAGACAATGCTACATAACTGGAACACACTCCTGGTACAATGCTACACAACTGGAACACATTCCTGGGACAATGCTACACAACTGGAATACACTTCTGGTACAATGCTACACAACTGGAACACATTCCTGAGACAATGCTACACAACTGGAACACATTCCTGGTACAATGCTACACAACTGGGACGCATTCCTGGTACAATGCTGCACAACTGCATCACATTCCTGGTACAATGCTGCACAACTGCATCACATTCCTGGGACAATGCTGCACAACTGCATCACATTCCTGGGATAATGCTACATAACTGGAACACATTCCTGGGACAATGCTAAACAACTGGAACACATTCCTGGGACAATGCTGCACAACTGGAATGCATTCCTGGGACAATGCTGCACAACTGCATCACATTCCTGGGATAATGCTACATAACTGGAACACATTCCTGGGACAATGCTACACAACTGGAACTCATTCCTGGGACAATGCTGCACAACTGGAATGCATTCCTGGGATAATGCTGCACAACTGCAACACATTCCTGAGACAATGCTACATAACTGGAACACATTCCTGGTACAATGCTACACAACTGGAACACATTCCTGGGACAATGCTACACAACTGGAAGCTATGAAGAGTGTAAAATAAGAGAATCTAAAACTTAGGATCATTAATCTTCAATTCCATTTTTATTACATGGTTTTTCTTACTCATCAACAATAAGGTGGGAAAAAAACTCTCCATTGTTTCCATGACGTTACCTGAAAATGTTACCGAACAAGCGAAGGAAAACGTGTGAATGTCTTATGAGCAATGTGAACGCAAACCTCCGTGAAAACAGAAAAACATATTTGAAATGGCAAAATGTCTGTCTCAGTAAGACAAAACAAAACAAAACATGGAAAGCTAAAATTGTTTTTTATTATGACAGTTGTATAACCAATCAACAGAAAACAATCACACATCCACATATTGAATTCACAGTAAACACTTTTCATTTAAAATCAGACCTACAACTGCATTCACATCTGAGACAAGGGGAAAAACATAACCCCGCCCCCCAAAAAAAAGCCCTCCCCAAAAAACATAACCCCTCCCCAAAAAAACATAAGCCCTCCTCCAAAAAACATAACCATTCGCCCAAAACATATCCCCTCCCCCCAAAAATAACCCCTCCCTAAAAACATATCCCCTCCCTCAAAAAATAATCCCTCCCTAAAAACATATCCCCTCCCTAAAAACATATCCCTTCCCCCAAAAAATAACCCCTCCCTAAAAACATATCCCCTCCCCCAAAAAATAACCCCTCCCTAAAAATATATCCCTTCCCCCAAAAAATAACCCCTCCCTAAAAACATATCCCCTCCCTCAAAAAATAACCCCTCCCTAAAAACATATCCCCTCCCTAAAAACATATCCCTTCCCCCAAAAAATAACCCCTCCCTAAAAACATATCCCCTCCCCCAAAAAATAACCCCTCCCTAAAAACATAACCCCTTTCCCCAAAAACATAAACCTCCTCCAAAAAATAACCCCTCCCCAAAAAATAACCCCTCCCTCAAGCACATAGCCCCTCTCCCAAAAAATAACCCTGTCCCAAAAACAGACAGGGAGCTTCATGCAATGGTTAAGGCCTTTGCACAACAAGTCTATTTTTTTTCGAATAAAATATTCACAGTGACACTTTTTCTTTGGCTTAACAAGATGTGCGAGTCCCTACCATAATATACTACGTGACCACGTTCAGGATTGATTGGATTGTGGTAGTTGTAGTCTTTTTAATATGTGGTTTGAGCATAGCTAATGCATCTAACTAGGCCACTGACATCCTGAAGGAAGCAGCTGGGATGGTTCCCCAGCTCCTGTATTAGCTTGTGAAAGTCTCCCTGCTCTTGGAACTGGGTCTTGCCTACCTGATAGGCCTTATCTTATTTCTCAGCAAAAGAAAGAGAACCACAAAGCCATCTTTGCTGTCTGAGGACTCCCTTTTGTTTGGCTGCTAATTTTCTGCATAAACACATCAGACTCAATCTGCAAGACTTCTGTTATTTTTCTGTTCGTCAGATAACGGATTCATAAAATGCATACGAAGTGTTTGGACTTGTGCACAAGGGCCGTAAGTGTTAGAACTGTATTTGGCACTTGTGGAACGTCAGCAGAATTTTTTGTAGCCATGTGACTCGTTCTCTTTTTGAGCAGGTCAGACACTCAAGTTCATGTTATTAAAAATGGTCAATGTATTTTAAAAAGTCATGACCTACACTTTGTTAAATTGTTCTTCTCCCTGAAAAGGACTTGTCTCTTCATGTCTGAGACTTACATCTCAACATTCCCTTTAAAATCTTGCTTTCCTGGAAAATTTACAGCAATTAAAACTATTATGTCAATGCATAGCATTGCAATCCAATGAAAAAACGTGTTTATGTATTCATCAGTACCTGATGACCAACACAAGAGACGACAACTCTTTGAGAAGCACAACACAATGTTAAAACCTAACTGGAAAAGTGGTGTGTAGTGTCTTCGCCCTGCTGTGACTGTTACAGGAATGTGACTTTGAAAATCCACTCAGGTTGAGTGTGATATGTCCAGCTTCCACCTGGGTCCGCAGAGACTGGCTCAGTTGCCCAGTAAAACAGTCGTCTCCTCACAGGATCTGTCCGTCTCTGCTGAAGACTGGCGGTATATCAAAAACTGCATAGAGATCTGCATGGCGGCGTCAAGGAAACCACACAACCTGGTACACCCGTAGACCTACACACCTAAATTTCATTCATAGAAATTCTATCCATCATCCAAACCGTTTATCCTTACTTAGGGTCGTGGGACGCTGGAGTCTATCCCAGCAGTCACGGGGCGGCAGGTGGGGACACACCCCGGACAGGCCGCCGGGCCATCACAGGGCTAGATAGTGTGTGAGAGAGTGTAGCTGAGAACTGTGGCCTACACACCCTCTCTTAAGGCCGTGTAGGCCACAGTTCATAAGAAACGGCCTGTCATCA